>NC_080419.1:79537235-79868953 GCF_029873635.1 Malania oleifera | reverse complement strand
TGTGGGGACATTGTCCACATGCATGTAGCAGAGAAAGATGTTCTTCATGAGATGGTGAGAATAGTTAAAAAGAAGGTGAGTTTTACATTATGCTTACTTTTTTTTTCCCTTTTAAGATAGAATCTATTCTTAATATTTTTTTCTTGGGAAAAAAAAAAAAAAAATGTAGCCCGACTTTCATGTCAAAGAGAAGATATTGATTCTAATTGATACTTGGCAAGAAGCTTTTGGAGGACCAAGGGCAAGATATCCACAGTACTATACTGCTTACCAGGAGTTGCTGGTATGTTATTTTGGAATGATTTTCTTTCCAAATTCTCTTGGCGGATAGATGAAGGGAGCCACCATTTGGCATGAATGTTATGTATTAGTGGTTGAGCATGATTATTGGCTTCAATACTTATATACATAATAGTAGTTAGTGCTCTGGACCTTTCCTAAGGCTGTTTCCTTTACATTTTCGACTTGTATGTTGCAGCGTGCTGGGGCTGTATTTCCCCAGAGATCTGAGAGGTCTGCACCTGTATTTACTCCTCCACAGACGCAGCCTTTAGCATCCTATCCTCCAAATTTGCATAATTCAGATTATCAGCAAGAAGCAGCTGAGTCTTCTGCAGTATCTGAGTTTCCAACATTGAGGTACATGTATTGGCTGCTCATTTATTTTCCAAGCTCAAGTTAACTGAGTAATAAAATAAATTTATTTGCCTGCTACATTTATTGGACTTGCTCTTTTTGTTAAAAATAAATTTGATCAACTTGCCTGACCTGAGCATAAAATTTAAAAAAGAAACAAGAATAATTCTAGTTGAAAATGAGTTGAACGGGTATCTTTTTCAATGTTAACTGGCAAACAAGTCCAATGATCAGCCAACATGAGATTGGAATTAGCATAAACTATTAAAGTAATTTGTTCCACAATACTATTTTACTTTTCATTTCTAGAAAAAATGTATTGCTATGAGGTTCCATTACATTTTGGTGCATCTTTTTCTACTTGTGTTTTTGTTGTTTTATCTGGCTATATATATCTTGCTTTTAATTGATATTTCCTTTGTCAGCTTGACAGAGATTCAAAATGCAAGAGGTATTATGGATGTCCTTGCAGAAATGCTGAATGCATTGGATCCAGGGAATAAAGAGGTAAAATTTGAATCTAAAGCATGAAAAAAAATTATATACTTTTTTGGTATGAAATTCTTAATGCAGCCCAATGTTTTTATTGCATAAAATTGAACACCATTGTCTAATGTGCCGCAAATAATTGGAATGGAGCTACTGAAAGTTGATATGATGTGTTAGATGTATATATTGACTGGGTTTGAATTGATACTCAAATTCCTCAAGTTCCTTTTTGAATTTTTCCGTCTGAAAAAAAATCATACTTGATCCTTTAAAATTGATACACATCACACATATTTAAATTCATTTTTTACTAGCTACTAAACTCATATTCATTTCCTAACTGCTTGTCTGGTAATCCTTAATCAATTTGCAGGGGGTTAGACAGGAAGTTATTGTTGATTTGGTGGAACAGTGCCGTACATACAAGCAAAGAGTGGTGCACCTTGTTAACTCAACTTCGTAAGGACTACTTTCCTTAATCCTCTTTGTTGGTTAGATAATGACACTTAAATCTTCTATAGTTATGTTTATACTGTTTTTATGACCATGATGTTCTGTTTACGAGCTACCCACATCACCTGCACCCTCTGGTGCCCTGCGACATGGGCCCGTGATGTCTCACCCAGCATTTTCCTAATTCATATATGCATAATGGATGTCAGTACTCTTATCCATGTATTGTTGTTTGGCTGTTAACTGATATTGCTTTGATTAATGGAAATGTTGCCTATCTTGTAATGAAATGGGTTGTTGGATGGTGTTGATTTTTGAAGGTCAACTGGGCTTTTAAACGTTGTGGGAGTATATATATATTATATTTATATGTATGTATATATATATTTTATTTGGATAGAAAAAGAAGATAATTTATTAATACTGAAAAATGGAGTACATAATATGGAGGACATTGAGTCCTCTCCAACCAGCTGGAAAAACTATAAAAAAGGACCGTAAACAACAAGGAAAGTACCAAAATGTGAGCAACACAAATAAAATACAAAACAAAAAACCATTACAAAAGTGCTGCCTTCCAATCTCTAACGAGGTCAGACAGCGGAAAACCTCTAAAGAAACTCAAAGAGGGTACCCACAACGAGGTAAGGAAAGTCACTCTATCCCACAAAAGTCGTGAGGAAGTTCATAGATTTCTGATAGCATTTCTTTCTATTCACAAGGTCCATAGGATAGAAAAAACAGCTGCATGCCATAGAGTTCTGTTGTTCCTGTTATTTCCAAATCCCTGAGGTTAACCGGAAGCAAGTCTCTCACCTTTTGCAAGCCGCCCACTCTTCCCCAGCCAGAGAGTAAAGGCCATTCAAAAGCTGCAATGCCACCTTGCAATGCATAAAAGAGATGGGTATTGGACTCACCATATTCACAACACATGAAGCACATATTCTCCTCTTAAGCAAATCATTCATGTTAATCCTTTCCAAAATCATGGTCCAGACAAAAGCCCAAATTTTCCTGACACCTTAACCCTCTAAAGACAGCGAGACCAAGGAAAAGGATTTGAGGTATAGGTTTTCAGTAGGTAGGAGAGAAAAGATTTAGAAGTAAATATACCTGAAGAATCCCCCTCTTGCACTCTCTCATCCTCACTAAAAGAGGGAATGTGTTGGTTCAACAAGAAAATAAGTGTAGTGAGCTCATCAACCTCTCTTCTGTTGAGATTCCTGAAGAAGTAGAAATCCCAAAAAGAATGACCCTTCTTGGAAGAAATAAAGGAACTGATAGGAGCATTATGAAGAGAAGAGACTTTAAAAAGCGAGGAACCTTTCAGATATTTTTACTTCTAAACCTTGTGAAATATATTGTGGCTTTGTTCGAACTTTTAACTTGGCTTATTAGTTATTGCGTGTGTTGCAAAACCTTGAATGACTGCTTTGATATGAAAATCTTTCTTCCTTGTCATGGATCACTTGAGAATAAGGTCCTTCATTTGTTTCCAAACAAGTCTCTACAATACATCATTATATCTTTGAGCCTCCTTTTGACCTATTATCACGTCTTCTCCAGGCCTCCTTTTTTGGCCCAAAAAGAGGATGCCGTGGAAGTAATCCTTTCTTGCCTAAAGACAAAAATTAAACTGTAACAGAGAAATAGTGTTTCAGATGTAAAAAAAAAAAAAAAAATGCAGGAAGGTGGATTGTCTTCTCGTGTTGTAAGAGAATGGTGGGTTGATAGATAGATCAATGGTAGCAATGCTTGGGCAAGCCGATTGAATCTTGCATGGAGGAGGAGAAGGAAAGAGAAGAATATAGAAGAGAAGGGGTTGCTGGACAGAACAGAAAGTAGACCAGAATAGAGAAGAAAAAGTTCAGGTCAGAAAACAGAACAGGGAAAAACTGAGAGAGATTAGGAAGGAGGAGGAAGAAGGAGGGGAGAGGGAGAGGTTGCACAAGATAGAGGGAAAACCATTCAAGAAATCTGAATCAAAATGATAACTTCCCAAACAAATGACAAGCAAAGTATTTATACCTACAACCAACTAAAACACATTTTTACATAAAAACCTCAACAAAACAGGAAATTACACAATAGATAGATGTTCAACACAAACATAATTTCCTAAATCTATGCCTAAAATAAGTATACCAAATGGGCAGCCTAAGAGATGTAGGTGGCCCTCCATCATACTCCCCCGCTTGAAAGGAACTTGGCTCCAGAGATTATGACTCTTAACAGCTCAGGAGTACTCTCATGGACAATATTCTCAGTCAGTTGTGTAGCATCTGATTTGGGATGACCTCACCACTAAAACAAGTACCGTTGAAAACCATTGAACCAAGTACTATTACATGGGGGTGATGCAGAATCAGATTCATCCACTGCTTCCAGATTTCTGAGAAATTGCGTCCAGCCATAATATTTCGATTTATTTCCTGAGATTTTGAAGCTGAATTGAGGAAATTCAAGTGTTAGTATATGTTACATGTTTTTGAAGGATAATTTTGGCTCCAACCACTGGATTCAGACCTATTTGGTGCTGTTTGAAGGCTGTTTTCTGAGGACTTGAGAAGTTGGGAGTTTGAGAAATTGCATGACTATGCTGAGAACTTGATAATCATTGCAATTCATGCTTAAAGTCTTGGTGAGATAATCAAAATATGGTTTGGAAAAAGAATTTTGTCCACTGCATAATTCCAAGTTTCTTGTCATCATTAAAAAAAATCTGCTCTTTATCATATGAATTCCTCTATTTTATTCATTGCTTGAATTCTTGTTCATACTTTTAGTCCCTTGTTGTCATATTATGTAGGACCAGGTCAACTCGTGCATTATGTTCAATAGTTTTATGTGTGTCCCCTAGTAATTTCAGGATTCACATCATTTGTAGCCAGGTTTAGTCTTCCTCAGCATCATTGTACCATATTGCATTACCTATGTCTAGTTGGCCGCCAACAAAAACATTGAAAGCATTCCCAGTAAACTTGCATCTGAGGTCCCCAATCTTTGTTTGTTTAGATACTCTTTAGGATTCTGTAGACAAAAAAATTTGAGCATCAACAATTTGCACAAGCCATGAAGTTGTTGGGTGAATGCCCTGTTGTAGATGGCTTTAAACAGTCAGTCAGACACCCTCATGAGTCCCCATATTTTGTAGGGTCAGCCTAGGGCATTCCTCCTACTCCAGGAGTTCCTGTAGCACCCAACAAGATGAGTCGGGCCCCAAGACAAACTAGAAAACCAATTCAGCGACCCCAGCCTCAATTTAACCTAGAATCTCTACCTTTAAGGAGGGTAGTGGTGATGAATTTTTGACAATGTAGAGTACCAACCTAACCCTAGGAATATTCCACATTGCCCTAGGCATGATCCGGAGGATTATGGAGATGTTACTAAAAGGTCAAGGTGGATGCGCATACCTATGATGGAAGCTAGATCCAATTTTTTTTTTTTTGATTGGTTAGAAGAGATGGAGGATTACACTGAGTGGTACCATACACGTGGCAAGAGCAAAGTTCAGTTTGTGAAGATGAAACTTGTAGGACCAACCAAGGAGTATTTGGCAAACTGTTAGATGAACCTTCTATTACCCAATGGAAGTGATGAGACAACAACTGAGAGAGAAGTGCCTCCCTCCTTCGTATATGAATCAATGTTTAGTGACCTTTTGAACCATCAACAGACCACCGCTGTAGCAAGTTATATTGAGGGATTTGAGGAGCTATTTCTTCAGAGTGGTATTGTTGAGGTCACATACCAGATGGTGACCAAGTTCATGAATGATCTAAGGAGGATGTTAGGAGAGAGGTTGAGTTATTTTCATTTAAGTCTTTAGAGGCAGCTTTTCAAAAATACATTGCCATAAAAAAGTACCTCAAGATCCCTTATAGGTCTTCATCTTAGGCGAGTGAGTGTAATTATTCTGAACCTTTCCTCAATCTAGGTCTATCATTCCTTAATCTACCCCTAAAGAGAGTACTTTGAAACAAATAGTCCTATCATGTTGGTCTAGCATTCCACAAGCTAGTAGCTCCTTTGTGCAGTGTCATCGTTGTCACGCTAGAGGTCGCATGGTTACTCATTCTGAATGAGCCTTAGCTTTGGAGTGTGAGACTGATGACATGCTCGGAGGATGGTAGATGCTATTGTGTACTTGGGAGATGAAGGTGAACTTGTTGATGATTTTGAAGAGGATGTTAACCATGTAAGTGTGGTTAGGTGTCTTGTCCACTATGATGAATAGAGGGAAGTGGAAGCGGACCACTATTTTCTGCACTTTCATCCTATGTGGGATAAGACATGCAAGCTAGTTATTAATGGGTACCCTCGCCCCAGAGAGAGAGACTGGGGGGGGGGGGATCTAGTGGTAGGAATATGATATCCAAATGTGCTCTAGGTAGATTGAACCTTAAGGGTTAACTGCACTCCTATCCTTCTAAAGTTAATTTGGTAAATAGGATAAATCTACTTGTCATAGGCATGTGCCTTGTACCCATACATATTAGAGATTATGATGATAGGCATGTGCCTTGTACCCATACATATTAGAGATTATGATGATAAGGGTTTATATGGTTGTACTCCCATTGCATGTGGCCCTTGTCTTGTTAGGGTTCTTGTGGTTATATGATCGTAATGTGACCAATCATGGTAGGGAACACACATTTGTTTGGGCATAAGGATAAGAAAATCATTTTGACGCTTATAAAGCCCCCTAAGGATCCTAAATTTAGGAATAATAGCCCTTCAAATCCTAGTTCAAAGAAGTATCCACTTGTTAGTTCATAGGGCTTTTAAGCCAGAGAGCTTAGAAAACAGGTGTATTTCAGCAGTCATTGCTTTCCTTCTCAGGATCAAGGGTTTCCATGTGAGTATCCACCCAAGGTAGGGAGTTGTTAGTTGAGTTCTGTGTTGTACCCAGTAAGCTTCCTAGTGAGCTACCACCTATGCCAGATATTCACATGCCATAGATCTGATTCCTTGTTCTCAACTACCTAATTTGCCTCATTATACCATGAACCCTAATTGAATAGGCAGGTAGGAGAATTCCTCGACAAGGATTTTGTGAGACAGAGCCTCAGCCTTTGTGCAGTGTTGGCTTTTCTAACTCTGAAAAAGGATGGATCTTGGAGAATGTGTGGATATAGTGGAGCCATCAATAAACTATCAAGTATAGGTTCCCTACCCCTAGACATGCTAGCTGGCTCTAGTTGGTACTCCAAGATTGAGTGTAAAGGGTGTCCCCTCCCCACTTTGCAAGGTAGGAGGAGGGTTGTAACAGCGTGCATAGCCTTACCCTTGCTTTTATGCAAAGAGGTTGTTTCCTTGGACTTGAACCCATGACCAACTAGTCACAAAAGAGCAACCTTATCATTGAGCCAAGGCCCACCGTCTACTCCAAGATTGAGCTGTGCAGTGGGCGTCATGAAATTAGAATTAGATCTGGAGATGAGTGGAAAATTGCCTTTAAAACTCATGATGGTTTGGTTGGTCATGCCCTTTGGACTCTCTAATGCTCCTAGCACTTCTATAAGGCTTATAACATGTATTTTCATTCCTTGGAAAAAATTCCTAGTGATCTATTTCAATGATACATTGGTCCTTGACTACCCACTAATACTAGGGGGAGCACTTGATACATCTTCGTAAATCTTTTGTGACTTTGAGGGAAGTGAAGATGTATGTTAACCTCAAGAATGCAATTTTTTACAGTCTAGAGTGCTCATTCTTGGTTTTGTGGGTCTCTATGCAAGGAATAGTCACCAATCTTGATAGATCAAAGTCATTAAGAAGTGGCTTGAGCATAAGACTATTTCTGCGGTACGTATCTATCATGGCCTAGCTACTTTCTGTAGGTAATTCATAAGGCATTGTGGCACCATTAGGGCTCTCATCGTTGAGAAGATGACCATTGTACTTAGGCATCTGGTAGAGTCTTTGAGGTTGCTTGTGATGCCTCTAGGATAGGTATAGGTGGAGTTTTTGAGTCGAAGTGGTAGTAGTGTGTCGAGAAAATAATGGCAAATGTGGGATTTTGAAGGGTGGTCAGTACTAGACTTGGAAAAAAGTAAATGTGTACTTCCTAATTCTCTATAATAATATGAATTTGAATTATGAGGTGCAGGAGCTGTGGGAATTATGCTTCTAACCCTGAACATGAAACCGTCCATCTCATAAACAAATTGAAATTATACAGAAAAGAGTAACAAATGATGTTTTTCAACGGCTGCATCAAAGTGCAATGTTATAGAGAACTAATGAAATAGAAGGGAGAAGTAAATGAATGTAGGTAGGAGCAGAGGATTAGGCAAACTATGGCATTACCTATCCAGCCAAAACACTCAAAATTTTATTAATCAAAATTTGATCCTGGTTAGGTACAAGGAACCTTCCAACCGTATTTATAGATTCTTGAAGACTTCCCATGGGGGTGAAAACCTTCTGGAAACAATTTTGACCAATTTGAAAAACACTTAAATTTCTCCTGAGTTTAACAAAATTTCTAATTACTTTGAAAGAATTGTTTAGTGTTTACAAATTACAATGCAGGCAAATCCTTTTATACTTCAACTAGAACATAATGAGAATAGAAACTTTTAGAATGTTAGAAAAATCATCAATCACGCTTTACCAATAGCAGAAACACTGTGCACCAAAAAAAAAAAAAAAGGATCTAAATTTCAAGACTTAACTAGATGCAGAAAACAACTATATAATTAACTTCTAACTTGGAACCAAGGGGAAAAAGAAAGGTACTCTATAAATCAGTAGCAGGTACTGCTGCCACATCATCCCAGATCCCTCTTCCCCTCTTCTTCTTTTTTCTTGTCTTATCTTAGAAACAAGATTAAAAAATTAGGAAATTAGTTAAGATTTGTTGTAGGAAAATAGCACGTCCAATTGGGGAGAAGTCTTATGAGAAGAAAGAACACATAGCAAGGTTAAAGGCTAAAGCATACCATGCTTGGTCATGAAGCTTTTGATTTTTGATTGACAGGCTCTTATTTTTATTTTCATTTTTCTGTTTTTCCCTTTGAAATAGCAAATGGAAAACCAAGAGAAGTAATGTAAGAAAGTGGGACAAGTTGCTCAAAAGAAAGAATGAAAGAGAAATAACTACGTTTTTCTTATTAAGATATCTCTTCTTTAAAGCTGCTCCATCTTAACTAAAGTCCACAAATTAATCCAATTCTCTCTTGTCAAAACTTCTTTATGAAAGTTTCTTCGCGTTACCAAGTCTGAGGTCCTTTACTTGAAGCAATCAACTTTAATTTAACAACTTTAATTTGTTACAATGAAAATTTTGCTCATTCTTTTTAATAGTTTAAAAACATGGTTAGCAATTTTATGAATTCTCCCAAAAGTTTATCTTTTGAATGATGATTTGTCATTTTTATCAATACTCATTTATCTGTTTCAGGGATGAATCGCTCTTGTGCCAAGGACTAGCATTAAATGATGACTTGCAGCGTTTACTAGCTAAGCATGAAGCAATTGCTTCAGGAACTTCTATTCCATTGGAGAAACCAAAGCCTGAATCTGTTCGGGCACTTGTGGATGTCTCTGCCCCTCTAGTTGGAGATAGCAGCAAGAGGCCTGATGGCAGGTAATTAAATTTACTTGAATTATACAAGTATGGTGCAGTATTTATGTTGCTAAAGTTTAATTAGCCAAATGAACATGAGTAGGCTAAATGGAAGTTCATGTTCTGTTGGGTGTGAATTGCTTCCAGCATTTTAATGGTGTAACTGTTTGGCGAGTTTATTGCCATTTAGTTTCATATGGGTGGAAGTTGGAACATAAAGACTAACCTCAAAGGTTGGTTTCACTGGATTTCAACTTGGTAAATTAATACACAAACTTTACAGTTGTCTAATTTAGGCTTTGTGTTACGGTCCCACATCGGATGTCTACTAGGGAGATCTTGGGCTTATAAGAATGGTTTGGACTCCAATTATGTGAGGTGCCTTTCATAGAACAAACCCGTGAGGCCAGTGGGCCAAAGCGGACAATACCTCATCGGAGTTGGGCCTAGGATCGTTACATTTGGTATCGGAGCTATCCTGGGGGTACTATCATGTTGGTGAATCCTACACATAGGTGTAAGCCACTCTGATGAGGGCGTCAGAGATCGGACGGGAGAGCCTGTCACGGTCCCACATCAAATGTGTACTTGGGAGATCTTGTGCTTATGAGGATGGTTTGAACTTCAAGTATGTGTGGCGCCTTTTATTGGACAAACCCGTGAGGCCAATGAGCCAACACAGACAATACCTCACCGGAGTTGGGCCCATGACTGTTACACTGCTAATTTTTTATAAGCCCCAAGTGCACAAGCACTCATAGCACGTTTTTTTTAAGTGTTACCAAACAGGGGCTGAGCATAGTTTTTCCAAATAAGCCTTTGTTCTCTTGTAGTGGTTGATTGAGTTTGTGCTGTTAAAATCTTAGAAGAGTCATGATCTAATGTTTTAGTCACATGTTCTTCAGGACTACTAGGTTTCACATATAAGTGAACCTCGTGCAAATTAAGAAGATTTCAAAAATTAATGTTGATCTTGAAATGGAGTTTTGAGATATATTAATTTTTTACCTCTGAAATTCTGGAATTCTGTATATGGGTTAAAATTGAACCAGCATTGTAGTTTCGTTGATACTTGAAATGTTAGGAGGGATCTCCTTGTTATTATTCCATGATGTCAACTCCAGGAATCTTTTGCAGTTCCACCTCAGGTTCCAGTGCAGGGACACAGCCGCTTCAGTTAGCACTTCCTGCACCTCTTTCAACTAATGGCCCTGTCACTCCTACAAAGGTTGATCCCAAAATGGATTTGTTAAGTGGCGATGATTATAATTCACCAACAGTAGAGAATACTTTGGCTCTTGTTCCCATAGGCGAATCACAGCCAAAGAGTCCTTTATCTCAGCAGAACGCCCTTGTTCTTTTCGACATGTTCTCTGATAGCAACAGTACTCCAAATTCATCAAATACTCAGCCTGCCAATCCATCTGGGCAAACATTTCCTTCGACCTCACAATTCCAACCACAGCAGAACCTTCAATCTCCTCAACCAACATTTTACCCAAATGGAAGTGCCTCAAACATGGCATTGCCTCAATATGATCAGTCACTGTATCCACAAGGCACCAACCAAGCCTGGAATGGCCAGATTGCCCACCAGCAGCAACCGCCATCACCTGCCTATGGTACATTTTTCTACGTCATTCAAGGACCTCTATTTATTTCTCTTTCTGTTTCATTTTCTTGTCTGCATATATATTTTTTTTTTGCCTCTTGGTTGGTTTTTTGGGCCCGGGGGAGGGGGGGGGGGGGTGTTCATTTGTACTCCCCACTAGGTTGAATATATTGGGTGTTGTGGTTTTGGACTGAATGGTGGAGAGAATAAATGTAGCTGATTTGGGCTGCTTTTATGCTGTGCATTATAATAAATAAAATTCCAAGTCTGGGTTTGACAGGTGCTCAGAACAGTGGATCACTGCCACCACCCCCCTGGGAAGCTCAGCCATTGGATGGTAGCCAACTAGCAGGCACTCAACTTCCTCCTCCAATGCAAGTTACCCCGGCAGTAATCACACACTCGCAGCCAGTGCAGAGTGGTATGCCTCCTCAAGGTCCTCAGCCAATGGGTAATGATCAGATGGCAGGTATGTATATTCCACCATACACTGGTGGCCATCTGCCAATGATGAGTAACCAGAGTAATCAATTCGGAGGTTTTCATCCTCAACTTATTCAGGGAGGGCAATTGATGGGTATGCTTCCACAGCCTGTACAAGCTAGCCCAATGGTTTCCATGTATCCTCAACAAATGTACAGCAGTCAGATGGCAGGCTATGGTTATGGTCCACAAGAGGCTCAGTTTATCGAGCAGAGAATGTATGGGCTTTCTGTGAGAGATGACAGTGCTTTGAGGAACTCTTCCTATCAACATGTTTCCTCTTCATCCTATGGACTGCCCAGCAAGCCTTCAAAGCCAGAGGATAAGCTATTTGGAGACCTTGTTGACATGGCAAAACTGAAGGGAGGGAAATCTGCTCCTGGCAGAGCAGGGAGCATGTGAAATAATTTCTTTTGCAGTTTTTTCCTTGTTTTTTGTTTGCCAACTTCATTTCTTAAAAATACATATATTTTTTCCCCCAAAATTCCATTTATTATATATATTTCTCTTGGTGCTCCCAGTTTGTATTGCTTGCCTGGTCTTGGAATCATGTACATTCCTTGTAGAGAAAAAAGGAAAAATTGTGAAGACTTTCATATTTTCTGGGTTAGGTTTGAATATATGTGATTTGGATTTTTATTTAACTGGAAATTCATACTATTCCCACTTTTGTTCTTTGGGTAACTATGAGACTGATGATTAGAGGTGCTGGGCTGTTCGTTAGTATGATGGCATGGTTTTTGCAAGGTTGTATTTGAATATTATTATTGCAGAATCCGATGTTTGTTATAAGGAATTCTGATGGATTCTTGAATTGGTATTTTTTGTGCCTTTCAAGGTCTTTTACCGAGGAGACAACAAATCTTACAAAGGATTGGACTAACATTTATTTGATTGCAACCAAGCTATTTTACAATGGCCGCGGAATCCATTCATGATCTTCCAGGGATGTTTGTTACAGAACACCCTCCCTCGATTTGGGTTTCATTGTGCTAATATATTAGTATTGAGTGCACTTTTTTAGCTATGGGAAACAGACAATACACCAACCTTTGTTCGTATAGATTAGAGGAAATGGTGCAACAAAAATTGAGGAAAATTTACAGTGGCCTCTGCAGAGAAGTTGACCAAGAAGTTGACAGACCAAGAAGTTGACAGCCGATGAAAAAAACCTAGACAACATATTGAATTCGTTTATGCTCCCCACCCAATCTCTTTGAGTATTATGTTCTAGATAATTAATACTAATCATCGACAGCAAACACAAGCATAATGTTTGAGTTAGTTTACTGGCACCAAATTTTGAGTCCCCAAGGAATCCCAGTTCCAGGCTCTACAAATGCAATACAGGAAAAATGTCGACTTGGGTAGCAGCTAGTTATATTGGCCACCACCGTTGCCAAGTTGTAAGAGTATTCTCCTTTTTTTAATTTTATTTTATATAAATTTTTTTATGAAAAGTTCAAGGGAAACTTTATTTTCCCGTTTGATGTGTACTAAAAAACACTGGACAGTCCAGTGTTTTGTAAGCAAAAGACGCTAACCGTCCAACGTTTTTTGCTTGGGTATTTCTCATCTTCCTCCTTTTTCTCTGCGAATCGTAGAGCAGGCCGAGGGTGGTTCAGGAGACAAAAGGACACGAGGTGACGGCTAGATGATCTGACGACTTTGTAGGCGTTGCCAAAGATTGGAGAGTTGACCGTTGTGAGACAAAGCCAAATTTGAACTTTGGGGAAGGTATTATATAAAAGAGGGAGATGAGGTATGTTTCCTACATTTAAGCATTCATCTTATTTTGTTAAGATTTGTTATTTTGAGTACAAATTTGTGTTATTTTGTAATAGAAATTAGTATTTGATACCTTGAATTTGATTGTATTGAACCAAATTTGGTTATTTGAAACATCATTTGAGAACCCCTAATTTGAGGTTAGGGTTTATTTTGTTCATATTTAATTTATTTGAATTTGTTCTTGTCTTGAATTTGATTTTTTTTGTTGCTGTTGGTTTGCTTTTTCCTCTTTATGTTTTGGTAGTTTCTTAAATTTCCGATTTAAGTATCATTTTTGCTTATTTTTGGATAAACCATATAACAGAAGTTGTGGTTATTTTATTCTACTTTTCTAAGCAAAAGTTGAGTTTGATTCTTTGATTCTTTCAATATGCGTTGTCCCTTATTTAGGCTTCCTCTATCTTTCTTGAGTTGATAGGTTATGTGAGTTGCGAAGATTATAAATATTCCTCAAAATATTTAAATAATTTGATTTTCTAAAGTAAAAAAAAATAAAAAATTCACATGCAATACTTGCACATGAATAATAATGATTTAAGTTTTAAATTTAAATTAACATTAGTTAATAAACTTCATTTTTTTCCCATCCATATTCTTATAAACAAATTCTTCTAATAACATATCTATTATCTTATGTAGATATCATCAAATTTGGTGGTGAATTAATTAATTATTTTTTGAGTCACATGTGACATCATGAAAATTAATTTTGACAATTGAGTTGATGGTTATTCTTAATTTTCTAATCACATTTAGGCTTATTCAAAGACAGGCCAAGTTCACTTTTCATCCATAGCCCAATATTCACTTTTCATCCATTTAGGCATATATTGACAAGCAAAGGGATAGGATTTAGGGAAAGGGTATGGTAATGGAAGAAATCAGTTGGTTTGAAGGGGTAGGATTTATTAACATTGAATGTAAGAGAAGCATGACATAGTGAAAATCAGATCTGCTTGCCTTTTGATTAAGGACTCCTCGGTGGGGTGTCGGATGACAACAATCAAATCCACCTATTATCTTGAACACCAAAACCCCAAAGGTAAAGACATAATATTTTATAGAGTACAACCCATCCATTGTGTACTATGGGGACATGTAGCCATATCATATTAACTGTTCAAAATAGTTTGTTGTTTTCTTTATAGATTTCAAAGTAATATAACAAAAATAATTTTCCAATTAATCAAAGTCTAAAGTATACGATTTTTTTGTTTTTGGTAGGTCTTTACTATTTCCTAAGGATCAGTATAAATGGTAGGAAGCTCAAGCAGTGTTCCGATGACTATGTTGTTGTACATGTTAGGGGGGGGGGGGTGGGGATTATCATAGGAGTAGAATATCACGACCCAAAATTTCTACTATATTTTTTTCTTTTTCTTATCATATAAAGCTCTGATACCGATAATATTATCCACATAGTCAACCCGGACCCAGGATGGGGTACCGGGAATATGCCTGTCCATAAGTACATACTATCACTCCAGCAGAAAACATAATGTATCTAAGTCCCATATACAATACCAGAGTTCTATTGTCTCCATATATATAATATTAAGATCTCCTCTACCTCTCGCTCCACTGATCTGTCTGGATTTTCTAAAATGTTTGAATTATGAGGTGAGACACCTCTCAGTAAGATGAGATAGATTATTATCAGTGTGTGGCAACATGAGTTCTAGTATGCTATAAACATATACTGTATATAGTCATCTATACTGAAATAACCGTAACTGATAAATCAAGTAAATATGTACTCAAATTGTTATAGATTTGGTAAAATCATATTTTAATAACTTTATATAGACATGTAAATCATCTACTACGTCTGTATAATACTGAAAGTTTTCCCTTGGATGGAAGGCTAAGTCATGAATTAACCTCACATGATTCAGGTTGTGCGGCCCAAAGGCTAAACTTAACTCTGGCTGGCCTACCAAGCTAAGTCAAACTATGTATGTATCTGTAGCTGTAACTATAACTGTATGCTCGATTGCCTACCCAGCTGGTCCGGACTCTAGGGCTAACTCTACTCTTCTATAGCTAATTGACATCCATCCACCTACACCATATCTAATAGTGTGGTTGCACTGGATGTCTATTTTGTATAGCAACTGTACCGTTCTTTGTATCTGAACAATCCATTAAGGTTTTGCTATCATATAGTACACTTCAAATAGTATAATTGTAACATCAATTTTTCCTCCTAAAATCTATCATTTGCATACTTCTATATAAAATCTGTCTTATCATGATTTTTGAATAAACTATCATATTAATACTATTCACGGCATCTAGGCCAGCTATATTGTCATGGCATTGGGCCAGTTATATTATCACGACATTTAGATCGGCTATATTGTCATGGTATTGAGCCGGCTACATTATCACGGCATCTAGGCCGGCTATATTATCACGACACTAGGCCGACTATATGTACCAACCTGCTTAATTTGCTATATAGTTAATCACATTAAACACCTTGATACAACTAGTTAGTCATATAATAAAGTCAACTCGAACCCGTGGGTAACGGGGATACACCTATCATACACAGTGGAAACCTAAGCAGCTGTAAAAATAAATTACATTCTCCAAACCATAAAGTACATAATACCAGAGTTATCTACAATCCACCATAATACTGTATATATACCATCCTCTAAACATCAAAAGATACATCAAGGATCTTTCAACAAAAACCTACTGATTCTAACTCAAAAACTTATCCCCCTAGTGGGGTAGTACAAATTGTCTCAACGGCGGCCTCAGTACGACTGTCTCTCTGGGTTCTCTGAAATGATTTAAGTTAGGGTGAGACACCTCTTAGTAAGGGAAATAAACTAAATACAGTTGTGTGGTAACATTAATATTTACGTGTTATAATAAATATATAGTACACATTGCATGCGTGAAAACACTGTTAATACCATAACTGATTAAACATACAATTTCATAATTCTACTAAATCATATTGTATTTCTTTGTTCATAAAATCATCTGATATAACTAATAATTCTGAAATTTACCTAGGATGAATAGCTAGCTGATGTCATGTATTACCCCCAATGACAGGTTGTGTAGCCCCCAAAGGTGGGACCTGACGATGGTTGGCCGACCATTGTCAAGTCAAAAATGTTTGTAAGTATAATGGGCCCGCCACACCTTAGTCCGGACTTCCAGGTGGACGTCTATAATACTACACTGAAAGCCACATCGACTATCCATCTCCCACCTCCTCTACTAGTAGGGGTAGTTAGTACAAGTCTGAACTGAACTGAACTGTATAGCTACGATACCGTGCTCCTGGAACTAATCTAAACTATCATTTGAATTCTAATAACATATAATACATGATAATATACAGTTAAAATATAAATAAATTAATAGCATTTTCTGATTTTCGTAATAACGTAAATGATTACGGCTTTGCGCCGATTACATTCATAACTGTGGCCTTGCGCCGAAAACATGCATAATCCACGACCTTATGCCGACTATCAATCATGGCCTTATACCAAACATAACATACATACTGATATGAATAAATATATTATTTACCATGTATTCTAAAATCATAGTGTACTGTATTATTCTGTTATTCCTGAAAATCACCGAAACATGTTTTTTCTAGAAAATTTACTTAACATAATACAATTTGCGTAAAATAATATTCATACCACACAAATTGAATAAAATCATAATTTTTGTGCTGAAATCACATTTCCTGACATGATCATACTAAAAATACGTATTCCTATGTAACGACAGTATTTTTCAAATATACATTTCTACACATATGCTTAAATATAATACATGCTTTCTGAACATAAATCTGCTACTAAATAATAATAATTTTCATGAAAAATTACTATTTTAGTTTATTTCCTTACCTGACTACTGAAAAGCCCCTACAGTGTCTAATCGTACACCCGTAGGGTTTCCCGTTCAACAGTCTGAAAATAATATCTCCCTGAACAAAATTTCAGTATTTCTCCATGTACTACATTTCTTATAACTATGGGAAAGCCAAATATTGAATAAAAAGTCTTACCTTGAATTTGGGATGAAATTCAAGGCAGCCCCACCAACTATCCACTCCAGCAGATTTGAAGAGAACTTTCCCAAGAGTGTCGTGGTGGCCTCGGATCGTCGAACCAGCAAGAATCCAACTCGAAATCTTAGAGAAAAGGGGAAAGGGACGAACGAGAGAGAGAGAGAGAGAGAGAGAGAGAGAGAGAGAGAGAGAGAGAGAGAGAGAGAGAGAGACCCGTTCAACAGTCTGAAAACAATATCTCCCTGAACAAAACTTCAATATTTCTCCATGTACTACATTTCTTATAACTATGAAAAAGCCAAATATTGAATAAAAAGTCTTACCTTGAATTTGGGATGAAATCCAAGGCAGCCCCACCAACTATCCACTCCAGTAGATTTGAAGAGAACTTTCCCAGGAATGTCGTGGTGGCCTTGGATCGTCGAACCAGCAAGAATCCAACTCGAAATCTTAGAGAAAAGGGGGAAGGGATGAACGAGAGAGAGAGAGAGTGAGAGAGAGTGAGAGACTGAGTGAGTGAGTGAGTGAGTGATTTTCGCGTGATTTCTAAGGAAAATTCTGAGTTTAGGCCATTTATACAGTGGCCTTCATCGACAAGGCCATGAAGGAAGTTCGTCGACGAAATTTAGAACTAAAATATAGCCTCTCGGTATCTTCTCGTCGACGAGAAACGTGTCCCTGTCGATGAGAAACGTGTCCCCGTCGACGAGACCCTATTTAAATTCCAAATTTAATTTCTTCTTCTCCCTTCTCCTCCTATTATTAAATTACGATAATTATTCGGGTCTCTACATTCTTCCTTCCTTATAAAAATTTCGTCCTTGAAATTTACTATCCATATGATTCACCATCCCTTAAAGATAAACGGTCTACTTATTTTATTACTTACCCTCACTTATGGCAGAGGAATACCGTGGTTACATTCCAAGTTCTGGGAGATTACATATATAAAAATAAAATTTTCCCAAAACTAAAATATTACTTACTAGTTAAACTAATACATACACTGACTATCTTGCAAAAGAAACATTACATAACTATTCACTCTTTACTTGGTTATAACTGAACCTCTTGGAATAATTGTGGGTATTTCTGCCTTATCTATTCCTCGAGCTTCCAAGAAGCTTATTCTATTGTGTGATTCCTCCACAGAACTTTCACTAGAGAAATCTTCTTATTACGTAATTCCTGTTCTTTCCTATCTAGAATCTGTACTGGTACCTCCTCATAAACTAGTGAATCACTGAACTCTAATTCACCATAATTAATTACATGAGAAGGATCTGGGACGTATTTCCTCAACATGAAATACGTCGTGTATTCTGGTCAACATAGGTAGCAAAGCTAACCTGTACGCAATTTGCCCCACTTTCTCTAGAATCTCAAATGGGGCAATAAACTTAGGGCTAAGTTTACATTTCCTTCCAAATCTCATAACTCCTTTTAATGGAGCTATTTTAAAAAACACATGATCACCTATATTAAACTCCAATTTCTTGCAACGGTTATCAGCGTAACTCTTTTATTGACTCTGAACTGCACTGATTCTATCTCTGATGAATCAAACCTTATCATACGCTTGTTGCACTAGTTTTGGTCCCACAACTCGCCGCTCACCCATCTCATCCCAATATAAAGGAGAAGGACATCTCCTACTGTAAAGTGCCTCAAACGGTGTCACGCCAATGCTGGTCTGATAATTGTTATTATACGCAAACTCCACCAGCGACATGAACTGAGTCCAACTAGCCCCAAGTCCAGCATGCATGCTCGAAGAATATCTTCTAATATCTGAATCTTCCTCCCGGTCTGCCCATCTGACTGAGGATGAAATGTCATGCTAAAAGATAACTAAGACCCTAGAGCCTCATGCAAACTCTTCCAAAAACGTGATGTGAAACGCGGGTCTCGATCTGACACTATAGACACAGGCACTTCGTGAGAACAAACTATCTCCTGAATATAAATCTCTGCCAGGCGATTAAGGGAGTAGCTGATCTTGATGGGAAGGAAATAGGCGGTCTTAGTCAAACGATCTACAATCACCCAAATTGCATTCTGACCATGCAATACTAACGGCAGCCCTAAAACAAAATCCATGGATATATGATCTCATTTCCACTCTGGGATAAAAAGTGGATGCAACTAACCTGCTGGCCTTTGGTGCTCAGCTTTTACCTGTTGATACGTCAAACACTGTGTTACATACTCGAAAATCTCCTTCTTTATACCACTCCACCAATAAGACTCTCGCAGATCCCTATACATTTTTGTGCTGCCGAGATGAACTCTGTACAAAGATCTGTGAGCCTCCTCTAGGATAGTCTTTCTGATATCAGCATCAACAAGAACATACAATCTAAAACAGAACCGTAAAGCTCCATCATCTGCAATACAGAATTCCTCTCACTGACCATTTTGTACTATGACCATTACCTCTACTAATTCTAGATCGTCTTTCTGAGCAGCTTTAATCCTTTCCTGCAGAGTAGACTGCACCACTAAACTGACAATACATGACTGAGGGTTACTATTGACTAATTCTATGTTGAGTCTCTCTAAATCTATCGTAATCGGATATTGAATCTCCCTAACTTCCAGTACTGGTCCCACAATTTTTTTGCTCAACACATCAGCTACCATGTTTGCTTTTTCTAGGTGGTAACTGATACTATAGTCAAAATCTTTAATAAGCTCCAACCACCATCTCTGCCTCACATTCAGTTCCTTTTGAGTGAAGAAGTACTTTAAACTCTTATGGTCAGAGAAGATTTCACATCGCTCGCCATACAGGTAATGTCTCCAAATCTTCAATGATTATACTACTGCAGCCAATTCAAGATCATGGGTAGGGTAGTTCTTTTCATATTCTTTCAACTGCCTGGAAGCATATGCTACTACCTTGTCATGCTGCATTAATACACAGTCAAGTCCCTTCAAGGATGCATCACTATAGATAACATAACCCTCACCCCTGACAGGATGATTAATACTGGTACTGTGACAAACCTTTGTTTTAATTCCTGAAAGCTCTACTCACAACTGTCGTCCCATTCAAATATGACGTTATTCTTAGTCACTCATGTTAGAGGCCCCGATAACGTTGAGAATCCCTTAACAAAATGACGGTAATAACTAGTCAGCCCCAAGAAACTCCTGATTTCCTGGACGTTCTTCGATCTAACGCAATTCATTACCACGTCAATTTTACTAGGATCCATTGAAATTCCATCCCCTGAGATGACGTGCCCCAAAAACACAACCTTCTCGAGTCAAAATTCGCATTTACTGAACTTGGCATACAACTTCTTTTCCCCAAGCATCTGTAAAACTTGTCTCAAATGCGTCGCATGCTCCTCATAGCTCCTCGAATAGACCAGTACATCATTAATAAAAACTACAACAAAATTATCTAAATATTGGTGGAAGATCCTATTCAACAAATCCATGAATATTGCAGGAGCATTTTTCATACCAAAAGGCATAACATGAAATTCATAATGCCCATATCTGGTCCTGAAGGCAGTCTTCAATACATCTTCTGCCCTTACCTTTACTTGATGATAACCTAATCTAAGGTCAATTTTAGAATACACCCGTGTACCCTAGAGCTGGTCAAATAAATCATCTATACGGGGTAGAGGATACTTGTTCTTGATTGTCACCTTGTTAATTTTTTATAATATATACACATCCTCATGTACCCATCTTTCTTCTTTACAAATAACACTAGAACTCCCCACGAAAATACATTAGGTTGTATAAAACCCTTATCAAGAAAATCTTACAACTGATCTTTTAGTTCTGCCAACTCTTCTAGTGCCATTCGATAAGGTGCTTTAGAAATCGGCGAAGCAGATCAATAGGAAAATCTACCTCACGATCAGGTGGTAAGCCTGGTAGCTCATGTAGAAACACATCTATAAACTCTTTTAATACTGGCGTACTAGTGAGCTTTAATTCATTTTCTGTCATTTCCTTCCCAAAGGCCATGAATCCCTGACAACCACTCAGGAACAGTCTCCTCACTTGAATAGATGAAACTGGCTGAGGTAGGGTTTGCACTCGCGACCTTATAAATTTGAATTCTAGTCTTCATGGAGGTTTGAATATCACTTCTCTCGAACGACAATCTATATTAGTAAAGTTAGTTGCTAACCAATCCATGCCGAATATGACATCAAACCTGTGCATGTCTAGCACTATCAAATTAGCAAATAAAATTCTCCCCTGAATATCAATTGGACAGCCTCGAAACACCCTACTACACCTCACTCCTAATCTGGTCGATGTAGTTACCAACAATTTAGTGTCTAATAACTATGTTTCTGCCCCACATAGTCTAATGCACTCCACAGACACAAGCAAGTGTGTGACTCCTGAATCAAATAATACAGTAACTTTAAAGGAAAGCATGCTAACCATACCTGTCACCACGTTGCCGATTGTCTCAGCATCACCCAACGTCAAAGCAAAAACTCTAGCTGGAGCCATATTCTTCTGTTGGCCTCCACGTGGCGCCTAATAGCCTCCCCGAGAAGGTCTAGGAGCGGGAGCAGCACCAATCTGAGTCTGACAATCTCTCAACATATGTCCTGATTCCCCACATTGATAGAAAATACCTCGCCTGACACAGCACTCACCCGGATGTCTTTTCCCACAAGTGGAGCAAGCAAGAAAAGGCTGGATACCTTGGAAACCACGATTCTCTATCTCCTTCTTACGATCCTTGTAGTAGCCACCTCTATTCCATGAACTCCTACTGGACCCCTACTGGGAACCAGACAGCGTGGATCTCTTCCTCTGTCTCTGCTCCTCAGCCTCCAACCGCTCTCCGGCTTCTGCCATAGTTGCCCTGTCTACCAGCTTGGTAAAATCTTGCAATTTTAGTATCGATACTTGCTTATACAATTCTATTCTTAGACCTCTTTCAAACTGCCATACCTTCTTCGTCCCATCTGGAATAATGTACGGAGTGAAGCGAGATAGTTTAATGAACCTCACCGCGTACTGCTGCACTGTCTGCTGTCCCTGCTTCAAATTCAGGAACTCCTCAATCTTGACTTCCCTAGACGAGGCTGGAAAATACCTATCAAAAAATATCTCCTTAAATCGCTCCCATGTCATCTTTATAGGCACTATCCTCTGTTGCTCTAGGAGTTTCACTGCCGTCCACCCTCTCTCAGCTTTTCTAGTTAGTTAATACGTAGCGAACAGTACTCTCTACTCCTAGGTACACTATAGCACTGCAAATACTTTTTCAATCTCCTGCACCCAATTTTCAGCAACTATAGGATCATTTCCTCCTGAGAAAGTCGGAGGATTCATCTTAATGAACTTCTCAATCAAACTGTCGTGGCCTGCAGACAGACCACTCTGCTCTTTAAAGTTCCTGGCAATTTTTGTCACGACCTACTCATTTTCACATTTTTTTTTTATAACATCATCATAAAATCAATATCACACTCCAGCTCAGCAGGTCACAATCCACCTGGACCCATGGGTACCAGAAAAAAAATCAGAACATACAGCAAAAGCCCTAGCAACAGAAAATATACAATAATGTACATCTCAATACCATATATTACAATATACCAGAGTTGCTATCATCCACAATATTTCCATATATAAATCCCAAAATCATAACTAGGAACATTCCCAAAAAATTTAACAGTCCCTACAAAAACTTACCCTTTAAAAAGGGCAGATAGACCGTACTATATTAGCGGGGCTTTTCCTGCTCTCCTATCCAGGGCTCCTGAAAAGTTAATAAGATTTAGGAGTGAGACACCTCTCAGTAAAGGAAATAAACTAATACTAATGTGTGGCAACATGAGTATTCCGTGTTCTACATATAACATACATAACATATTCAATACTGTTTATCAAATATGGGAAAATATAAGTATATCAAAACATGGCAAAACATACTGCATTTCATAAACATATCTCATCTCATATCATAATAATAACATAAAACATCCTGGTAGGTTAGCTGGCTGTTGTCATGTATTACCCCCACATGACTGGGTTGTGTGGCTCGAAGGCGGGACCTGACAATGGTTGGCCAACCACTGCCAAGTCAATAGTCTAGTCTGTAGGTCTGATGGGTCTACCCAGACTGGTCCGTACACCACGGGCGATAACAGCACACTTCTTGAAAATAACCACATCGACCATCCAATCTCACACCACTTCGTACAGCGGCGTTAACACAGATATCATGATCACGAAGACCATGGACACATAACAACGGTAATGTGCAAATGCTAACCTAGACCAAGCCAACCAGGTTCTAACATCATATACATATACTAAAACCGTGATACATAGATATCTCATATCATTTATTTTCACATCAATCATATCATTCTGCATATATATATATATACGTGTATCATGAAAATCATTGGCTCGTATGCCGGTATTACACATTTTATCATAGCACGGCCCGTACGCCGGTAAATCACATAGCATAGCCCGTACGCTGGCAAATCACATAGCTCGGCTCGTATGCCGAATAATCACATAGCACAGCCCGTACACCGGCAAATCACATAGCACAGCCTGTACGCTGGCAAATCTCATCCACATAGCACGGCCCGTACGCCTGCAAACATATCCACATAGCACGGCCTATACGCCGGCAAATCACATATATATATATATATATAAATATCTCGGCCCGTACGCCGGTTTTCCATCATAAAAATCCATATCATCCACATTCCCAGAAAATAGTATTTCCGAACATTTTACTCATGCCACACAACAGATTTTCCACATATTCAACATACGATCATTTTCACAGTATTTTGCAAATATAAAACATATATATAAACTTATACATTTTCTATAAATCAAATGATAAATATATATATAAGCATTTTCTCAAAAATAGAAACTAGCTATATATATATATATATATATATATATATATATAAGCATTTTCTCAAAAATAGAAACTAGCTTAGTTTATCCCCTTACCTGATTCTTGAACAGCCCCTAAGAAACTCTTCCCTACACCCGCAGGGTTTCCGACTCAATACCCTAAAAATGAAATTCACCAGAACTAAAGTTCAGTATTTTCTCACGTACAACATTTTCTATAACTATCACTAAGTCAAATTAGGCTTACAAGCCTTACCTCAACTCAGGGATGATTCCTAACATTCCCAATCAACACCACTGGAAACGGAAACTTCCAGTATTAAACTTTAATATTTTAATGCGTACAACACTTTTCTCAACTGTCACAAATCCAAAATTTGAGTATAAAGGATTTGGGATGGTTTCCTCCTTGCTTTCACCAACGATCCGCTCTAGAAGATTCGGAGAGAATTCCGCCAGGAGCGTGGTGGTGACTTCAGATCATCGATCCGGCATAAAAATAGCCCAAAAATGAAGAAAGAAAGAGAGAGAGAGAGAGAGAGAGAGAGAGAGAGAGAGAGAGAGAGAACCGAAGAGGAGAGAGAAAGGGAACTTAGCTTCTTTAAGAAGCTTAAAAATCCGGATTTCTATATTTATAGAACAGCGAAATTCGTCAATGAGCCCGACCTTCGTCGACGAATTCTCATTAATTTCGTCGACAAAATTCAGTCGGCTCAAAACCCCCCTCTCGGTATTTCTTCGTCGACGAAATTTCTTAAGCCTTCATCGACGAATCCCCTGTATTTGTCGACGAAGTCGACTGCTTCCTTATGTTTCCAGTTTCCATTTCCCTTTCTTCATTATTTAAATACTATTTTAAATTCGAGTTGTTACAATTTTAGCCATGATTTGTTGTGCCACGTTGCACTGTAATGCACCTAAATCACCACCCGCAGTGCTTGAGGGCCCAGCACCCTCATTACTACTAGCATGTGCACTACTACCTCCAGGGTCCATCTTGAAAAGATAATAAATTTAACTTAGGACCCTATCAACATAACATATTATCTAACTAGTATATTATATCCTTAACTAATTCATCATTCCTGATCTTAATTCAAGGTTTAATCCTGCAACCTAGATACCCAATCTGACAATAGTTTATCATGGCTTTCCTAAAATCGTCACCCCAGAAAAGTCACACAAATCATCACGGAAGTCTTACATCTAGACAACAAAACCAGACCTCAAATTCCCTTATCTTATACTCTGGAATTATTACTATTGCATTCTAGAGTTTACAAAACCTAGCATTCGAGGCTCTGATACTAAATTGTAACGACATACTTAATTTTTTATGTAGTTAATGACATTAAACACTCTTATACCATTAGCTAGTCATTTAATAAAATCAACTCGAACCTGTGGGTAACGGGGATACACCTGTCATACACAGCGGAAACCTAAGCAGTAGTAAAAATAAATTACATTCTCCAAACCATAAAGTACATAATACCAAAGTTATCTACAACCCACCATAATACTGTATATGTTCCATCCTCTAAACATAAAAAGATACATCAAGGATCTTTCAACAAAAACCTACTGATCCTAGCTCAAAAACTTACCCTCCTAGTGGGGTAGTACAAATTGTCTCAACGGCGACCTCGGTTCGCCTGTCTCTCTGGGTTCTCTAAAATGATTTAAGCTGGGGTGAG
Organism: Malania oleifera; assembly: GCF_029873635.1. Lineage (NCBI taxonomy): Eukaryota > Viridiplantae > Streptophyta > Magnoliopsida > Santalales > Ximeniaceae > Malania > Malania oleifera. The sequence goes on along the minus strand of NC_080419.1, from coordinate 79,843,262 downwards.
ACACCTCTCAGTAAAGAAAATAAACTAAATACAATTGTGTAACAACATGAATATTTACGTGTTATAATAAATATACGGTACACATTGCATGCGTGAAAACATTGTTAATATCATAACTGATTAAACATACAATTTCATAATTCTACTAAATCATATTGTATTTCACTGTTCATAAAATCATACGATATAACTAATAATTCTGAAATTTACCCAGGATGAATAGCTAGCTGATGTCGTGTATTACCCCCCATGACTGGTTGTGCAGTCCGAAAGCGGGACCCAATAATGGTTGGCCAACCATTGCCGAGTCAAAAATTTTTGTAAATACGATGGGCCTGCCACACCCTAGTCCAGAGTGCCAAGTGGACATCTACAACTCTACACTGAAAGCAACATCGACTATCTATCTCCCACCCTCTCTACTAGTAGGGGCAGTTAGCACAAGTCTGAACTGAACTGAACTATATAGCTACGGTACCGTACTCCTGGAACTGATCTAAACTGTTATTCGAGTTTTGATAACATATAGTACATGATAATATACTGTTAAAATATAAATAGATTGATAGCATTTTCTAATTTTCGTAATAATATAAATGATTACGGCCTTACGCCGATTACATTCATAATTATAACCTTGCGCCAAAAACATGCATAATCCACAGCCTTACGCTAGCTATCAATCACGTCCTTGCGCCGAACATAACATACATACTGATTTGAATAAATATATTATTTACCATGTATTCTGAAATCATAGTGTACAGTATTATTCTGTTATTCCTGAAAATCACTAAAACATGTTTTTTCTGGAAAATTTACTTAACATAATACAATTTGCGTAAAATAATATTCATTCCACACAAACTGAATAAAATCATAAATTATGTGTTGAAATCACATTTCCTAACATTATCATACTAAAAATACGTATTCCTGTGTAACAGTAGTATTTTCCCAAATATACATTTCTACACATATGCTTAAATATAATACATGCTTTCTGAACATAAATCTGCTACTAAATAATAATAATTTTCATGAAAAATTATTACTTTAGTTTATTCCCTTACCTGACTACTGAAAAGTCCCTACAGTGTCTAGTCCTACATCCGCAGGATTTCCCGTTCAACGGCCTGAAAACAATATCTCCCTGAACAAAACTTTAGTATATCTCCGTGTACAACATTTCTTATAACTATGGAAAAGCTAAATATTGAATAAAAAGTCTTACCTTGAATTTGGGATGAAATCTAAGGCAATCCCACCAACGATCCACTCCAGCAGATTTGAAGAGAACTTTCCCAGGAGTGTCGTGGTGGCCTTGGATCGTTGAACCGGTAAGAATCTGACCTAAAATCTTAGAGAGAAGGGGGGAAGGGATGAATAAGAGAGAAAGAGAGAGAGAGAGAGAGAGAGAGAGAGAGAGAGAGAGAGAGAGAGAGATTTTCGCGTGATTTTTGAGGAAAATTTCGAGTTTAGGCTATTTATACACTAGCCTTCGTCGACAAGACACGCCACTTCATCGATGAGGCCATAAAGGAAGTTCGTCGACGAATGCTTACTCCTCGTCAATGAAATTCAAAACTGAAATATAGTCTCTCGGTATCTTCTCGTCGATGAGACACGTGTCCCCGTCGATGATCCCCTAAAGCGTGTTTGTCGACGAATATCATGTGTTCGTCGATGAGACCCTGTTTAAATTCCAAGTTTAATTTTTTTTTTCTCTTCTCCTCCTATTATTAAATTATGATAATTATTCGGGTCTCTACACTATATCTAAATTATCATAATGTACTATACAATGTCATAATTTCGGTAATTTTTATAACTTTTCAAAAAAAAAATCATTATCAATTGCACTTTCTGTATGATCATAAAATAATCTAACTTGCTAAGATTATATATATATATATATATATATATATATATATATGTATGTATGTATCATGTATGTATGTATACTGTAAAAATATTTATACTAATGCCACACAATGTGAGTGTTATTCTATAACATAGTATCTGGGAAAAACATATTTTGCTGAAAAATAATATTTAATCAACGTCTATGGCTTACCCGGTTAAAGCATCTGATTTCCCAAAATCATACATTAATTTATAAATATCAATCTCATATGCCAGAATATTCAGAATTTCATACATATAATTTCTGTAATCAAATACTCCTTTTTAATTGGTAATTTTCTAAAAATTTCCTGATATAATCTATTCTCTTACGTGATTCTTGGAGAAATACCTACAAGGATCCTAAAGTAGTGCATGCGGCGTTTGCACAAATCCTTGTATTCACATACCCTAGTTTAATCAGCTCAACCCTGGGATAATTACTATCCTAACATCCTTAGACTCACACAGTCCCGTTAACCGGTTAAATTCTAAAAAAAAAAATGCAGGTATGATCCACTTCCCATATTTAAATTTAATTTCTAACATATTTAAAAACACCAATATGATCAAATCCCTGCATTTTAATCTAATTCCAAAATATTCTTAGAAATTTGATTTAATCGAATACCTACAGTTTAACTTAATTTCAAAATATTCTCAGAAATCTAATTTAATCAAATCCTTGCAGTTTAACTTAATTCCAAAATATTCTAAAAAATATAATTTAATCAAATACTATAATTTAATAAATAAATAATAATTTATTCCTGTTATCTTATCCCAAGAGTGGTGCCTAGGAAGTCCAAATCTAAAATCCACTTCTATTAACGTGTTAATAATCGAAGTCGGGACCTCATGGTGGTGTTCGCTTTCCGATTTGGCTTACAGGTGGGGAGAGATCTTAGAGAGAGAGAGAGAGAGAGAGAGAGAGAGAGAGAGAGAGTTTGACGAGAAGAAAAGGGGGGGGTGAGAGCTTTCTAGTTTGATTTCAATTGAAATCAAACCTTAGGAAGTTTCATGAGTAAGATTCTATATATATATATATATATATATATATATATATATATATATATATCTTATTATATTATTTATTTAATTAATTCAATTTAATAATATTTAATCAATTAATAATTAATAATATATTTATTTATTTACACTCCCAAGCATATCATTTTCTAGGGCGTTACATTCTTCCCTCATAAAAATTTCGTTCTCAAAATTTACTAACTTCACTTATCACAACCTCTTCTGAGAATCACTGAAATATGTATCCGACTCTAAGAAGAATCGACAGCCACCCACATAGCGGCCTTGTCATAATTTCTTAATAACCCTCACTTATGGCGTATCTCCTCTTCTAATTCTCATGAGGCTTCCTTAACTACATGATTTCTCCAAAGTACCCTTACCAACGGAATTTTCATAATATGAAATTCTTACTCTTTTCGATCTAGGATCTAAACTGGCAATTCACAAAGTCTAACTATCTCTTGAATATACAATTCTACCAACCGATTCATGGTGTAGCTAGTCCTAACTGGAAGAAAATGAGCAGTCTTAATCCTTTCCAATAATGTGGGCCGAAGTACCAAATTAGCAATAAATGTTTGGTGATTTCCCTCTACTAGTTCCACACCAGGCCTTTATAATCTATCCTAATCTGGTGCTGAGCTCCCAATGCTAATACTGAGGCATTCCCTGACTTTCGGTTCAAGGCATCAACTACTACATTAGCCTTCCTTGGGTGGTAACTGATGGTACAATCGTAATCTTTAATCAATTCCAACCACCTCCTGTACCTCATATTCAACTCCTTTTGTGTGGAGAAATATTTCAAAGTTTTATGATCTGTAAATATTTCACATTTTCTACCATACAAATAGTGTCTCCTTATTTACAATGCATACACTACTACAGCTAACTCCAAATCATGCTTGGGGTAGTTCTTCTCGTATTCCTTGAGTTGCCAAGAAGCATAAGTCACAACCTTCCCCTGTTGCATCAAAACACACCCAACTCCTCTCAGAGACGCATCACTGTAGAACACAAAATCAGCATCTTTCGATGGAATAGTCAAAACCGGTGTAGTGACGAGCCGCTGTTTCATCTCTTGGAAGCTATGCTCACACTCATCAGCCCATTCATATTTTACATTTTTTCCTCATCAATCATGTCAGAGGACTAGATGATTCAGAAAACCCTTCTACGAATCAGCGATAGTATCCTGCCAAATCTAAGAAACTCTTGACCTCTTGTATATTCTTTGGCCTCGCCCAATCAACTATCACCTCTATCTTGTTGGGATTCACTGATACACCATCCCTGGATATCATGTGTCCAAGGAATGCAACTTTCTCCAGCCAAAATTCACATTTCTTGAATTTAGCATAAAACTTCTTTTCCCTTAACAGCTGAAGCACTAGTCTTAAATGATTTTCATGCTCCTCAAGACTCCTCGAATAGATTAGAATATCATCAATGAACACTATTGCAAATCGATCCAAATATTCATAGAAAACCTTATTCATCAAGTCTATAAATGCAACAGAAGCATTAGTCAATCCGAATGGCATAATCAAGAACTCATAGTGGCCATACCTCATTTGGAATGTCATCTTTGGAACATCCTTTACCCTGATTTTCACCTGATGATACCTTAATCGAAGATCAATCTTAGAGTAAACATGTGTTCCCTAGAGTTGGTCAAACAAATCATCAATGTGGCGAAAATTATATTTATTCTTAACTCTCACTTTGTTTATCTCCCAGTTATCTATACACATCTTCATTACCTATCTTTCTTTTTAACAAATAACACTGGTGCTCCCCAGGGTGATACACTAGGCCTGATAAACCCTTTATCCAATAATGCCTGTAACTGCTCCTTTACCTTTTTCAATTCTACTGGTGTCGTTTTATAAAGATTCTTAGAAATTTGGTGTCGTGGCTGGCAATAAGTCTACAGCAACCTCAATTTCACGACCAGAAGGCAACCCAGGCAAATCCTATGGAAATATGTCAGTGAACTCCCTCACCACTGGAATATTTTCAACTTTTAGTTCTCCCTCTAGTGCTTCCCTTACACAAGTTAGGTACCCCTGGCATTCCCCCAAAAGTAGCCTCTCTGCCTATATAGCTGACAATCTTTGTGGTGAGGAATGCACACATGACCCCACAAATTTGTACTCTTGTTCCCTAGGAGGTCTGAATACTACCTCTTTATGATGACAATTGATGCTAGCATAGTTAGCGGCTAGCCAGTCCATCCCTAGAATCATGTCAAACTGATGCATATCCAACACTACAAGATCATATGGTAGCACTCTTCCCTAAATATCAACTGGATAGCCTTTAAGCACCTTCCTACATACCCCTACTGTTCCTATCGGTGTGGCTACAGACAAAATTGCATTTAATAGTTAGGTTCCTACCCCACACAATTTTACTATACTTTTGAGATATAAATGAATTGAATTATTCTAGAATTAAATAAAACTATTGCTTGCTTTGAAAATATGAAAACATTACCTGTCACCATGTCATTGGCATTTTCTGCCTCTCCTAGGGTAAATGTATAAACCCGCCCCTAGGCGGTGCTCCTTTATTGGTTACCTCGGGGGTGCCTAGTTATCTCCCCAAAATTGGTTAGGAGTGAGCGCATTACTTGGTGGCGCATGATAGTATTGTGCCATATGGTCGGGCCTACCGCATCGATAGCAGGCATTCGTCTTAACTCGACAATCCCCACGATGCCTCCTATTACATCTATGGCAAGTAGGGTATGATAGATTACCTTGGTACACTTAACTTCTCATCTCTTGTCTCTGATCCCCAATATTTATGTTCCTTTTCCACTGACCCTGACTGCTACCAACTTGAAAATCAAGAGGTGTGGGTGTAACGCCCCGAACCCTTAAACCCAGGTCCGATGCGTTATACCTGGTAAAATCCCTGATAATCCATACTCAACATATACGCAATAGAAAATATAAATATAATCTCCACAAATATAATACCAGACTTTTCTAAAATCTACCTACATACCGTAATAAACCATGCTTCCACCTATATTCAACACATATACATATCTCCAAAAAAAAAAAAAAAACATCCAGTATTCACAATCATTCCTTTCTTACCATCCTTAAAACATAAGACATAAAATATAAAACATTTACATTCCCTAAAATTAACATAGAAATATACCATTTTCTTTTTCTATTTCCCAATAATGCTATAAAAACCTCGAACTCTAGGAAATCCTGAAAAAAAAAAAAGATAAATTCATATTCGGGTGAGACACATCTCAGTAAGGGAAGAAACCATATATTAAACACAGCGTGTGGCTAACATGAGGTATATAAAAACATAATATTTAACATTTAAAAATCGTTAACACAATTTTTGAAGTCATTCTCTAATTCTAATCAAACACATACAAAAGATTAAACCCGCGAGATTACTTGAGGATAGGAGTGATTACCCACCCATACAAGTAGCACCCCTCTGCTATGATATTTAGATAACCCTAAGGTCACTAATAAAGCATACCAGGCCACTCACCTTACTCAATAAGCCCTCAAGTGTTAAATTGATCTCGTACTCACACAGTTCAACAATAGCTTACTGGCAAAGATCCTAAGGATAAGGAAATCTACCTACCCATACAAGTAGGTTCCCTCTACCCTAGTACGTTATGCAGCTACTGCCACATCTGAAGCTACTAGTACATTCGCCTTACTCAGCAAGCCTTCAGGCAAAGAGTGCACCCCGCCCAAACATAACATGTTCTACATACATAAATACTTCTAATATCATAATACATTATTATTATTTTTTTGTCATTATTCAATCATACACATTCGTCTATGTTCATAGCTTAAACATTGCATTTCATTTCACTTTAAGTGACGCTTTCCCATTTTACATTATTCACATTTCACATTTCACATTTCATTTCTCTTCTATTCATTTCCCTTTTCATTTCATTTCATTTCATACCCACCATCTTTCAGCTATTTTACCCAGCATCTTTCAGCTGTTTTACCCAACATTTTTCAGCCGTCATACATTTACTCATCATCTTTCAGTTGTTTTACCCAGCATCTTTCAGCTGTTTTACCCAGCATTTTTCAGATGTTTACCCAGCATTTTTCAGCTGTTTACATTGTTGCATTAACACACACAAGTAGCATAGTTCATATCATGTTTTATTCACAATGCATTACTTACTTAACTTGCATCTCATACATTTATCATATATTTGCACAGAATCTCATGCCACACAATTTAGCAATAAAATTCATACATTGCCTGTAAAATAAGCCAACCAACATTTAATATTTATATACTGAAAATACCTTTCATTTCTTACATAATTATCGAGAAAATATTTCTCACTTTCATCAATTCATTTTCGCATATACATATCTAATAAACAACTCTAAACTTGAAAAAATATAATTTAAACAGTTGGCATTTTACCCATATCGAAACATATACACGTATATATAACATAATTTATTTTTCTATTAAATTCATAAAATTTTGGTTTAATATATTTTTTTTCCTTACCTGGTTTCTTAAACTACGCCAACAGGAACCCCAAAAAGATGTGCGGCGCTCACCCGAACCCTGAAATTAAAAATTCTAGTTCCATGTAATTAATCCTGAATAAAATATTATTTTAATATTTTCTAGGCCCATAAATTCTAAATAAATAAATATACCCTTAAATATAGCCAAATTACCAAAATTTTCAAATCCCACTCTCGCTTTGGAGTGGGCCCTAAAAAATCCTAATTGGAACTTTACTTATGTCAAAATGACAACAATCACGACTAGGACCCCGTGGTGGTGCCCGATCGTCGATTCAATAGTAGATTTAACCAGAAATTAAAAAATTTGGAAAAATATATCTTTCCCTAGGAATGGTATTTATGCCGCTCTCACGATAAATCCGCTCTAATAGAAATGTCGGTGGCGGAGTTAGGAACCCAACAACACCTTCCGTTTCTTGATCGGTCGAATATTTGTCGAGAAATGAGAGGAGAAAGAGAGGCGGAGATGGAGGAGTGGACGGAGAGTGAGGGACTGAAGAGACGAATGATGGTGCTTTTGTTCTTCTGCAATTCTCCAGGAAGCGTCAAGCTTCTTCTGTTGTTTTTTTTTTTTTCTTTCTTTCTTTTTTTTTCTTTACTTTAACTTAACTTATACATATATGTGTGTGTGTATATATATATATATATATATATATATATATATATATATATAATCACCATTTTACTTAAATTAATTAATTAAAGTTAATAATGCTTAACTAATTAATTACTAATAAATAATTTTAATTTAATTAATTCTTTTTTTTCTATTTCCTTTATTTGTTTATTTAATACACTAATTTAATAATGTTTAACTATTTAATTGATTAATAATTTTAATTAATTTTTTAATTTTTTTTCGAGTTATTACATTCTTCCCTCCTTTAAGAAATTTCTTCCTCAAAATTTTTACTAATCCACCATCCATAACCAAATTAAATCATTATTATCTTAATCATAAACCTATACCTACGCCCCTGACATTATCTGGCTCAATCGGGATCAACAAGTATTCGTGCTGATCCATCTCTACCTAGAGGTATTTGTTGGTTTCCCCCGATACCATAACCTCTGAAACCAACTAACCAACCTCATACCACACATTTCCATATACTCCAATTTAAATAACAAACACCAACTTGACCACAAATCATTTGATCACATCATTTAAATTATTTTTCTTCAAAAATCTTTCTCCCTATATCAACCAACCTAATTTTCGAGTTCAAATCCCAAGTTCTTATTTCTCTGCTCGGAAACATCACCATCAATGGATTTACCATGATTTTCTGATGCTAGCTACTTCTTCAGAAAAACACAAAAGACCATCAAGGGATTTCTACTCCCAAGTTTACGAAATACAACTTAGAATTTCTAATGGTATCTTAATCTACCCATCCCTATCCTTATCCCAACTCAATCCTATACTCTGGTATAAATCATTCCTAACCTAATACTCTAATATTTCCATATCCAGGCGATGTGAAATTAATCACACTTCCAGCTAGACATTGCTCTGATGCCACAATGTAACGCCCCAAACCCTTAAACCCGGGTCCGATGCGTTATACCTGATAAAATACCTGATAATCCATAATCAACATTTACGCAACGAAAAACACAAATATAATCTTCACAAATATAATACCAGAGTTTTCTAAAGTCTATCTACATATCATAATAAACCATGCTTCCATTTGTATTCAACATATATACATATCTCCCAAAAAAAATAAAAACATCCTGTATTCACAATCATTCCTTTCTTACCATCCTTAAAACATAAGACATAAAATATAAAATATTTACATTCCCTAAATTAACATAGAAATATACCATTTTCTTTTTATATTTCCCAATAATGCTATAAAAACCTCAAACTCTAGGAAATCCTAAAAAAAGATAAATTCATATTCGGGTGAGACACATCTCAGTAAGGGAAGAAACCATATATTAAACACAGCATGTGGCTAACATGAGGTATATAACAACATAATATTTAACATTTAAAAATCGTTAACACAATTTTTGAAGCCATTCTTTGATCCTAATCAAACACATGCAAAAGATTTAACCCACGAGATTGCCCGAGGATAGAGGTGATTATCCACCCATACAAGTAGCACCCCTCTGCTATGATATTTAGGTAATCCTAAGGTCACTAATAAAGCATACCAAGCCACTCACCGTACTCAGTAAGCCCTCAAGTGTTAGATTGATCTCGTACTCACACCATTCAATAATAGGTTACCGGCAAAGGCCCTAACGAAAGGGAAATCTACCTACCTATACAAGTAGGTTCCCTCTACCCTAGTACATTATGCAGCTACTGCCACATCTGAAGCTACTAGTGCACTCGCCTTACTCAGCAAGCCTTCAGGGGAAGAGTGCACCCCGCCCAAACGTAACATGTTCTACATACATAAATACTTCTAATATCATAATACATTATTTTTTTTTTTTTTGTCATTATTCAATCATACACATCCGTTCATGTTCATAACTTAAACATTGCATTTCATTTCACTTTAAATGACTCTTTCCCATTTTACATTGTTCACATTTCACATTTCATTTCCATTCCATTCATTTCCATTTTCATTTCATTTCATTTCATACCCAGCATCTTTCAGCTGTTTTACCCAGCATTTTTCAGCTGTTTTACCCAACATCTTTCAACTGTTTTACCCAATATTTTTTAGCTGTCATACATTTACCCAACATCTTTCAGCTGTTTTATCCAGCATATTTCAGTTGTTACACATTTACCAAGCATCTTTCAGCTGTTTTACCCAGCATTTTTTAGATATTTACCCTGTATTTTTCAGCTGTTTACATGGTTACATTAACACACACAAGCAGCATAGTCCATATCATGTTTTATTCACAATGCATTACTTACTTAACCTGCATCTCATACATTTAACATATATTTGCACAGAATCTTATGCCACGTAGTTTAACAATAAAATTCATACATTTCTTGTAAAATAAGTCAACCAACATTTAATATTTATATACTAAAAATACCTTTCATTTCTTACATAATTATCCTGAAAATATTTCTCACTTTCATCAGTTCATTTTCACATATACATATCTAATAAACAACTCTAAATTCGAAAAAATATAATTTAAATAGTTGGCATTTTACCCATACCGAAACATATACACGTATATATAACACAATTTATTTTTCCATTAAATTCATAAAAATTTTGGTTAATATATATTTTTTTCCTTACCTGGTTTCTTAAACTACGCCAATAGAAACCCCAAAAAGATGCATGTGGCGCTCACTCGGATCCTGAAATTAAAAATTCTAGTTCCATATAATTAATCCTGAAAAAAATATTATTTTAATATTTTCTAGACCCTAAATAAATAAATATACCCTTAAATATAGTCAAATTACCAAATTTCCCAAATCTTACTCTCGCTTTGGAGTAGGGCCTAAAAAACCCCAATTGAAACTTTACTTATGTCAAAATGACGATGATCACGACTAGGACCCTGTGGTAGTGCCCGATCATCAATTCAACAGTAGATTTAACCAGAAATTGAGAAATTAGGAAAAATATATCTTTCCCTAGGAATGGTGCTTATGTCGCTCCCACTATAAATCCACTCTAGTAAAAATGTCGGTAGCGGAGTTAGGAACCCAACTGCACCTTCCGTTTCTCGATCGGTCGAATATCTGTCGAGAAATGAGAGGAGAAAGAGAGGCGGAGATGGAGGAGTGGACAAGGAGTGAGAGACTGAAGAGACGAATGATGGGGCTTTTGTTCTTCTGCAATTATCCAGGAAGCTTCAAGCTTCTTCTTTTTTTTTTTTTTTCTCTACTTTAACTTAACTTATACATATATGTATATATATATCTTATCCTTATATATTCATATATACTTATATATTCATATATATATATATATATATATATATATATAATCACCATTTTACTTAAATTAATTAATTAAAGTTAATAATGTTTAACTAATTAATTACTAATAAATAATTTTAATTTAATTTAATACTTTTTTTATATTTCCTTTATTTGTTTATTTAATACATTAATTTAATAATGTTTAACTATTTAATTGATTAATAATTTTAATTAACTAATTAATTTTTTAATTTTTTTCCAGGTTATTACAGTGGGCCTCTTCCTCTGATTCAAGTTCATAAACTACTCTACCTTAGCATCTTTGGTGGAAGAGGGAATGTATCGATCATAGAAATTTTCCTTAAAACGATTCCATGTCAAGGTTGTTGGTTCTGGCTTTTGTTCTTCAAGTAGCTTCACCAACATCTACCAATGCTTGGTCTTTCCAGTCATTTTAGAAACGGTATACAGAACCTTTTGCTCGTCTGCACAGCAAATAGTTGTCAATATTTCCTCCATCTCCTAGATCCAGTCCTTCACAATGATTGGACCAGCTCTTCCCGTGAACGTTAGGGGATTTATGATGGTAAACTTCTCGATGGTACAACCCTGATCAGCTGGTGGGCAGTTCTGTCTCTTAAAGTTCCGTGCAATCTCTGCCATGACCTTCTGGGCTATACCATGTGACACTCAATTTGAATCACTGTCATCCATGCTGTATTTTCCCACGTTGCTACCTCCTCCATCATTTGCATTGCTACTCCCAAGGTTCATCCTGAAGAGAGAACAAAAATAGTGTGAGGATTCTATCTTCGTAATACAACTAATGCATTTATCTAACTAAGAATCATATGATTTCCTCCTACACCCAATCAACTTAACGTCTTTATCACCAATTTAAGATTCCGTCTTACCACTCAGAAACAAAAATCGACGATAGTTTACCATGATTTTCCTAAAATCGTCATTCCAGGAAAATCACAGAAACCACCACGAAGTGCCTGCCTCCAAGCTACGAGACAAAACCCTAAATTCTCGTCTTAACCTCCAACAATGACTTAATAAAATCCCGATCTACCAATTCCCTACCCTCATCAAGATCCATTCCTATACTCTAGTATTGTTATCCATTGTGCACTAAAGTCTACAGAACCTAGCAACCTAGGCTTTGATACCACAATTTTCACGACCCAAAATTTCTACTATATTTTTATTTTTCTTATCATATAAAGCTTTGATACCGATAATATTATCAACATAGTCGACCCGGATCCAGAATGGGGTACCGGGGATATACCTGTCCATAAGTACATACTATCACTACAGCGGAAAACATAATGTATCTAACTCTTATATACAATACCAAAGTTCTACTGTCTCTATATATATATATCCATCCCCAAAAATCCATAAAATACGCTAGGGGTTACACAAAACATATCCCAAACCCAAAACACTTACCTTGAATATTACAATACTAAGATCTCCTCTACTTCAGAGCTTGCTTCGCTGATATGTGTGGATTTCCTAAAATGTTTGAATTCTGGAGTGAGATACCTCTCAGTAAGATGGGATAGATTATTATCAGTGTGTGGCAACATGAGTTCTAGTATGCTATAAACATATATTGTATATAGTCATATGTATTGAAATAACTGTAACTAATAAATCAAGTAAATATGTCCTCATACTGTTATAGATCTGGTAAAATCATATTTTTCAATATAAGCATATTGTATTATGATAAATTTCTATATACATGTAAATCATCTACTACATCTATATAATACTGAAAATTTTCCCCTGGATGGAAGACTAAGTCATGAATTAACCCTGCTTTATTCGGGTTGTGCAGCCCGAAGACAAGACTTAACTCTGGTTGGCCTACCAAACTAAGTCAAACTATGTATGTATCTGTAGCTGTAACTATATATGTAACTGTATGCTTGATTGCCTACCCAGCTAGTCCGAACTCCAGGGGGTGACTCTACTCTTCTGTGGCTAATCGGCGTCCATCCACCTACACCATATCTAATAGTGTGGTTGCACTAGATGTCTATTTTGTATAGCAACGGTACCGTGCTCTGTATCTGAACGATCCATCAGGGTTCTGCTATCATATAGTACACTTCATATAGTATAACTATAACATAAACTTTTCCTCCTAAAACTTTTCATTTGCATATTTCTATATAAAATTTGTCTTATCATGATTTCTGAATAAACTGTCATATTAATACTGTTCATGGCATCTAAGTCGGCTATATTGTCACAACACTGGGCCGACTACATTATCACGACATCTAGGCAAGCTATATTGTCACGGCATTGAGATGGTTATATTATCACGACATCTAGGCCGGCTATATTATCATGGCACTGGGCCGACTATATCTAAATTATCATAATGTACTGTACAATGTCATAATTTTTGTAATGTTCGTACTTTTTCAAAAAAAAATCATTATCAACTACACTTGTTGTATGATCATAAAATAATATGACTTCCTAAAAATATTTATATTCATGTCACACAATTTGAGTGTTATTCTATAACATACTAACTATTTGGGAAAAACATATTTTGCTGAAAAATAATATTTAATCAACATCTAGGGCTTACCTGGTTAAAGCATCTGATTTCCCAAAGTCATACATTAATTCATAAATATCAATCTCATATGCCAGAATATCCAGAATTTCATATACATAATTTCTGTAATCAAATACTCCTTTTTAATCGGTAATTTTCTAAAAATTTCCTAACATAATCTATCCCCTTACCTAATTCCTGGAAAAATACCTACAGGGATCTTAAAGCAATGTCTGCACTGTTTGCACAAATCCCTATATTCACATACCCTAATTTAATCATCTCAATCCCGATATAATTACTATCCTAATATCCCCAAGCTCACACGCTCCCATTAACCGGTTAGATTCTAAAGAAAACGTGGCTATGATCCACTTCTCATATTTAAATTTAATTTCTAACATATTTAAAAACACCAATATGATCAAATCCCTGCAATTTATTCTAATTCCAAAATATTCCCAAAAATCTAATTTAATCAAATCCCTGCAGTTTAACTTAATTCCAAAATATCCTAAGAAATCTAATTTAATCAAATATTACAATTGAATAAATAAACCATAATTTATTTCTCTTACTTTATCCCAGGAGTGATGCCTAGGAAGCCCAAACCTAAAATCCGCTCCGATTAACTTGTTAATAATCGAAGTCGGAACCTCATAGTGGTGTTCGTTTTTCGATTCGACTTACGGGTGGGGAAAGATCAGAGAGAGAGAGAGAGAGATAATATTATAACATTAATTTATTATATTATATTAATATTATATATATATACATATTATATATATCATTATATTAATTAATTAATTAATTAATAATTAATATATATATTTTTACACTTCCATGCATATCATTTTTTGGGACGTTACATAGAAAGTGTTACTTATAACACTAAGTCTGTTTGAGCAGTTCGAATTGCCAATGGGGCAACATTATCCAAACCAATATGTATTGCGAGTGACCGCAAGATACCCTATGTGGGATTTAAATGATATAGTTCTTTATGAGGTTGTTCTTATAATAGATGACTATGGTCTGCGCATCTTGTTGGATGCAAACAGTTCCAGTGGCGATAATTTAACTATGCAGTTATATGTGGAAATCATTCATAAAATTGGTGTCACTGAGGATAGGCAGACAGAGACGCTTGTCGAACATGTGGTTGAAGTGGAAGAAGACATCCAACCAACACGTCATTATGAAATGACTGCGTGTGGTATGGATGAGCAATTCAGGAGTGCGGAGTTTAGTGGGGATGATTTGACTGTTGTGAATTTGAATGAAGGTCCAGGATCGTCATTCCTACCACCGATGTATGAAATGCCTGCTTATTACATGGATGAAGATTCTGAGCGCGCTAAAGTTCTTGCTGATTTGTACGCCATTGCAAACATTGTGTTAGACGAAGGGATGAAAATTATAAACGATGTTCATTTAGAATATGAGGAAACCTATGCGTAGTATACTACTGAAGGGTTAAATGAGTTCATCGATGATGTGAATCCAACGCCCCCCCCCCCTCCCCCCTAAGTGAAACGAATGATGACATCTACAAGATAGAGTTTTTGGACAAACATCCAATGTACGCTCAAATTTATGTAGAGGCTGCAGATGTGTCACGCCAAAAGTAGCTCCCTATACAAGTGACTCGTTGGGATGGGTCATCCGAGCTATGTAAGGGGATGCTCTTCGGGTCCAAGGATAAGCTGATAGCTATGGTACGGATTTATAATGTGCGAACGCACCATGACTTCTACGTGGTGCAGTCTAACATAATGTTATGGATTGCTAAGTGTAAGGAGGATTTTGAGTGCAACTGGAGATTGCATGCAATGTTTCGAAAGAACACACAATTTATTCAAAATCACTTAATATGGTGGTCCGCACATGTGTTTGAATGAACTGCTATCACAAGACCATAACCAAATCACATCGTACCTAATTGTTAAGGAGATAATGAATATGATTAGAGGAGATGCATCTACAACTATCGCCACTTTAAAAGAATTCATAGATCATCGTTTTGACTATTCTATCTCGTATAAAAATGTGTGGTTGGGCAAACAAAAAGTCATTACTCAAGTCTTCAGGAATTGGGAGATATCATATCAAACATTGCTGAAGTAGATGGAAATGATGTGCGCGTATAATCCCGATACTGTAGTCAAGTGGAGATGGACTTCTATTCCAGAATACGAAAACTTTGCAACGTTAGTATTTTTATTTTGGTCATTTACGGCATCCATTGAGGGCTTTTTCCATTGCCTTCCTATTATATGTATAAACAGGGAACACCTGTACGATAAGTATAAAGCTAAACTCCTTATTGCTATGTCTCTGGATGCAAACAAGCAAATATTTCCCTTTGCATTTGCCATTGTCCAAGAGGAAAGCTTCGACACATGGAATTGGTTTCTATGTTGTCTTAGTTTCGTTACCGATAGAGACGAAATTTGCCCAATATCAGATAGGCATGCAAGCATCCTGGCTACCGTGCAATGAAATCGTGATTGGCAATCACCATGTGCCCACCACTGATTTTGTCTTCGGTATGTGGTAAGCAACTTCAATTCTAAAGTAGCAAATGTCAATCTAAAGCATATGACAAAGCGAGTGGAGAGGGAGCATCAAGTAAGAAAATTCGACGAGTAGATGGAGAGGATAATTTCTGAAAGTGGAGAACCAGCAAAGTCATTTTTTAACCAGATCCCTCCTTATATGTAGATTCAGTACCACGACGGTGGATGAAGGTATGGGAATTTAACTACTAACCTTGTTGAGTGTTTTAACACCGTCCTGAAATGAGCTCGTAGCCTCCCAATAACAACCCTTGTGTAGCTGACATTTTATCGCGTTGCACATTATTTCAATAGCCGACAGGAGGCTACTCGTAAGACAATTGCTCGATAAAATGCTAGTACTCCACGTATACTGTTAGTTATGGAAAGAGGGAAGCTTAAGGTGACTATACATCGAGTCACCACGTTCAATAGGTTCACTAATACATTTAGCATAACAACGATGCAACAAGGGCCACATAAAGGAAACAATGTTCAAACTTTGAGCATCAATGGACGCCAATACTCATGTGGGAAGTGGCAAGATTTACACTTTTCCTACTCCCACATGTTAGCTACATGTTCTGAGACATAACTGAATGTCGTCAGGTTTGTTGACCCCTACTACAGTACTGTCAAACACTATGCAACATATGCAGCCAATTTTAACCTGATTAGGCATGAGGCATTAGCTCGTGATAAACGTTGTTCTAGGAGCTCATGTCTACGTAACGAGACCGCACAAGGTATCCGAGAAGGACCCTACCTAGGGATGGAGTTGGCCCATCGCATTAACTGATCACATCATTCATGGATAAATTAAAATTAGGAAACTTAGCTTAAAACGATAAGAAAAATAAAAAAAAAATAGAAAAATCAAGATACGCAAGTCTCGTTTTATAGAATATGTTAGTACCTTATATTATTTGATTTAGTTAGTGACTATATTCAACTTTTCCATTTTACAGCATCAATCTTGGGCTAAGTGATCGTTCTATTTTGACGTTGATCGATCAGCACCGATCCATCCGAGCATGGACCGACGGTCATGCAAAGCTGCTGTCTTGTTGAGGGGGGACGTAGTTCTTGGAGCACTTATTCGATGCGGACAACCACATGATTGCATAGATCCGCATGACAAGATTCTATGGCATATATCAGATTGCCTATATCCAATTGGATTAACATTTACTGACGGCCTTCATGAAGTGATGGAGACTAAAGATACATACGTTCTACCTACCACAAGGTGAGGTGACGATCACATTACAGGACGTTGCGATTTTTTTTGGACTGCCCATTGATGGAAGGCCCGTCACTAGTTATACGTGTGGACCAGCAGATGGTGTGACAGACCACCAGGTACAAGTGGCACTGCGCTGTATGTGCCACTAGCTATTAGGGGTTGTGCCACCTGACACCGCGATGCACGATTCCCACATCCGCATGCACTATCTATAGGAGCAATTTATTCATTTAACAGCAAATGCGGATTATTAGCGTATAGTCATCTTCACACGAGCCCACATTTTGCGGTTGATATGTGGGACATTATTTTGTGATCTGTCGAGCAGTTATGACTATCTGATGTTCCTACCACTATTAAAGGACCTTATACAGATTAGTTCGTATAGTTAGGGATCTGCGACTTTGGTATGGTTGTACAGAGAGATGTTCCGCACCACACATCAGTCGAGGAGGGAGATCTCTGGTCCTCTATGTTAACTTTAGATCTAGGCATAAGAGAGATGCCCCTCCCTAACTCTTCGTGCCTGGGTATGTTGTAGATTGCGAGAGACGCAGACGGTCACCTAGTTGAGCGATTACCACTAGCATAATGGTTAGTAACAACATCTTTTATGGTGGAGTTGTACTTTATAACATACGAAGTAGTACTTACTGCTTGGTTACATTCTAATATTTAAGTTTTCATTTTGTGTAGGTGGAGGGACTACATTAGAGCTCCGTAAGTTGCGCAACATACATTGCCCTAGTACAAGTTCGAGTTGGACATGCACCGAGAGTATGAGGTATTTTATTCATGAATCACAATTTAAGTTTAGATCACATAATATGTTTTTGTAGGAGATATGCATAGTATGCCTAACTTTTTTTCTACTTATGTACAATTCATATAGAGGTCATACACTGATGAGGTTATAGTCGACTTACCCACCGGTTATCACGTCGAGAATGACTTATGGGTAGCCCGAGTGTCCCTCATATGCTTTCATATTGTGGATTGGTATCTCCTTGACCAATTTCTGCGTCAGTTTGGCTTTCAGCAAGGCATTCCAAAACCCTTCTCGACATCGGGGGTACGTCTTCATGGGTACTTCCTCCATGCAGTTAATGGACGCAATCAAGGGTTGACTAATTGGATGACTTTCCATAGGATGTATGTGAATGTATGGCAGGATCGGAGAGAGCATATCATCCCAGTGGAGTTGGAGGACGGTCATTTGCGTCCAGATCGATGACCCATACTTTATGTGGTATAGGTCCATCACACGAAACTTCGTGGACAACACCATAGTGGTATATATGAGCCTCGTAAGTAGAAATTAACCCACACATTGTACTTTTGTTATGTGGATTTTATGATGTGAATGTACTAACTAAATTTTGTTCTATACTGCAGGTTGACATACTAGAGGAGGTAGATCTGATCTCTCTAGATCATGCAGTACAGGGATCGGTGAGGTCTGGATTTAGGATTTTCCATGAGGATGGACCATGGGCACATGTACCTCGACCTGACCTGCCTACACAAGGAGGTCGAGCTGCTCCAATACGAGGAGGACATGCTCCGCATGCGGATAGTGGTTCACAGAGCCACTCCGGTGAGCCGCCTATTGTACAGAGAAAGTATGTGTTTGGCTCGTCAGCACCATATGCATGTTTGATAGGAGCTGATATTGCGGAGCCGTCTAATAGCAGACCGTATGCTCAAGATGTTCCTTCATCCTACTGGCCTTCAGGTTTGAGTACCCCATGCGACTCTCTTACCGCCCCATCCACATCAAGTGTGTTGGACGACAGTCTAGATGCTAAGGACATGGATACACCAGTCATGCCACCTCGTTCCTATCCAACATCATTGTATGAGTCATCTCTCCATCTGCTTCATATGGATGATGATGCAGTACCTCAAGGTGGAGATGGTAGACCTACCAGATGATGATGAGGTAGGAGACCAGATGGAAATGACCAACAAGGAGAGGGCGAATGCAGAAGGCGGCCACCCTGACACCAAAGACCACCTGTGTGTGGCACTTAAGTAGTCATTTGTTGTATATGTACTTTACGACCTATACTGTGTTGTACATTAGTCTAATTCTTATGTTTTCATGTGTATGGTCTCATTGTATTTCTATAAAATTGGGGATGTTTATTTGTTGTTCCCTAATATGTATATGTAATTGGAACACACTACTTGCATAGTCTCAATGTATATAGTTGTGTATGAAAGTTGTGAAAATACTATTATCAATTGCTGATATTTTACAGTAATTCAATGTAGTGTGAATGAGAACAGTTGTGTATGAAAGTTGTGAAAATACTGTTTTTGACTGCTGATGAAAATTGTTTTCTTTGAACAGGTGCAAGCATGGATGGGTATACTCGATTTAATAGGAGACTGCCAAAATTTTTACAGGATTTCGATGTAGTGTGAATGTAGACAATTATGTATGAAAGTTGTGAAAATACCGTAATGCATGAATGGGTACACTCAATTTTATAAGAAGACTCTGTCAAAATTTTTGCATATACATCGCCATGGTTTTCCTAGACTAAATTTGATGCCATGAACATGAAATACGATGCAAATGAAATGATATATGGAAACACTAAATGATTTACTTAATACAAATGAGGTTAAGCTTGACTGTTATTCTTAAATTACACCGCATGTAATGGATGAACTAAGTATAAACTAGACATGCAATTTCAATTTACAAAAAAAAAAAGGTTCTTCAAAGTCTTCATAAGAAAACCATGCTCATTGAAGTCTGCTGTCTCAAGTTGAACTTCTTACTTCTTCGATGAACTCAACGAACCAAATAGAATATGCTTGCCTTCAATCTTTCAAATGAGTTACATGTCTTAAATCCTACTTGGTGGTGTCTGACTCGCATGAATCCTTTTCTACCACTGCAATAACTAGTTTATTTTTATTGATTTAAGATTGTTAAATTGTTACATTCTTCCTTTTGTGAATGCAGTGTAGATTTTTTTTAAAAAAAATAAATATTGGTAGACTTTTCTCTATCATTATTTTCTTCCCTATTTTGGCACTTTGAAATGGCAAACTTAATTTGTGCAAAGTTTGTTCACTAGATCATATATTACATTATTTCATGACAATATTTATTGAACATTATCCACTATAAACTAAAACTACACCTTCAATACATAAAAATATAATAGAATTACTCCTTTTTCAAGTTTTATAACACACTCATTGTGTTTAAAAGTGATAAAAAAATTTACAAATTAAAAATTAAAGCTATTTAAATACTCCCAATATTTTTATGTCTTAAAAGAAAACATTGAAAATCGTTCAAATCTCAAAATAATTCCTTAAAAAAAAAAATTGAATTAGTGAACATTGCATGAGCCATGCAAAAAACATTAAATGGTACACCATTTCCCCCGCGTCTTCTAATAAAATACATTGGACCGTAACATTTTTTAGGACGCATCAAAGAAAAAAATAAAGTTCCCCACCTAAACTTTTCTTAAATATTTTTATATAAAACAAAATTAAAAAAGAAAAAACTCGCAGTCATCCAAACTCTTCGCAGACAGTGGTATCATAATACTACCATCCCCACTTCCCCATTTAGCAAAACACATTACTGAAAAATCTCTCCAAGGAGAGAGGCAAACAGCCAACCATAGCACCCAAAGGTCGAAAAGAGCATTATAATAAAGCTGGAACAGACCGGAGACAAAGTGGGACTACAGGTTGGTCCCGTCGGGATTCCATTGTCATGTTTATTATTCATCTAGCTAGCCAAGTTAGTCAATGATGTACTTCAAAAAAATTGGAGGAAAAATAAACACCATTAAATTAACAAAATTCGATGGAGAGTATCCATTCCTCAACCATCTTTATCCTCTTTTCGTGAATATCTAGCTTAGACAAGGAATACAAGAATGAAAAATCCAAGTTAGTTAACAAGAAGCTTGTTTCCTACAAGACTTGCTCACCGACTGCTTTGATCTTGCTCAACCTGGAAATTTTGCACATTATCTGGAGAGAAAAGTTTTGAAAAAAAGAAATTACAATTTTAAGGATCAGTTTAACAGTTGTTTGGGAAGTTGCCAGTTTGAAAAAACTAAAAAGAAAAAACTTTGATGTTCCTCGAGCTCTTCCAGTTCCACCTACATGTAGGTCAACATTGCTCCGACATTTTGGTGAAACAGAAAAGCCATCCAACAGCAACCCATGATGAAGATACTGTCATAAAGGCATTGCGATGCCTGCAACATGGGCCATAATTCAGTTCAGAGAGATGCTAAATTCTACACCATCAGGAGACTTTCCAACATATGAAGTACAGGATAAACATTTATACCACACTGAAAGAATGGCGGCAATAGAATGTGTTGTAATCTTTCAATGAACTATCGGATCATATGAACTATAGGATCAACTAACATTTCCACAATAGGTTTTGTGCATGCTCCAAATGAATTTACAGCATAAACCCTTCCATTCCTGATTATATTCACAAATTACGCCCAGTTTAGTTACAAATTGGTCCAAAGCTTGACCAGCATGACCAATGTAAATTGCTTATATAATGAAGCAAACATAAACATTATCTTGCTATATGCGCTATGTCTGGGTTCTCACGGGAATGCAGTTCTGTAAACTATTGATCCATCCATAGAATAAACACTTCCAACAAAAATGCTCAAATTATGGGCACCACATCTAGATTTTTTTTGGATAGGTAAATACACACGCATGTGCAAACACCAGACCAACCACAAGGAGTTGAATCCCGGCCTTTCCTCGTGGAGGGCTAGGATTTCTTTTCCTTCTCAAAATACACGATCTATATTACACAGTGTGCCATTCTATGAGAAAGAGAGAGGGAAGCATGAACATCTCAAAGCCCTCATTGTTACACATGACAGAAAGCTTCTCAAAAGCCTCCTCAACTAACAAGTCAATTCTTGATCCCATCATAAACATCTCAAACGCCTCTATATGTTAAAATTACAATAAATAAGGGGTAAAATTATTAAAGCACATTAAGTTTTCTCAAGTAACGAGTCACTCCACTACTTTGACTCAATAAAAAAGACTCATTAATTTTTTACATGTTGCAACTTAGTCCACTAACTTTTATTTGGTACAAAAAGGGCTGCTGGATATCCAAGTTACTAAGTTAAACCATAATTGTGTCCAACTCCTATTAACTATTAATTCAAAAAGTAACCAAAGTTTTTCTTTTTGCAATAGAAGGATTGTGAAGAAGTTGTGCATACTTCATCTTATTATATAAGTAGAAGTTCAACATTGCATTCATAACCTAGCTAACTGCTTAAAATAGACTTGTGGATCGTTTGGAATCACTTATGGAGAAGTATTTTTTTTTTAATTAGTGCTGATAATAAGTGTTGATCTGAAAAAGTAAAGTTATAAGTGGCATTTGGTTGTATCTAAAATAAGCATTGATTATAAGTTTTGATGAAAAAAGTGGCATTTGGATACCCAATTTAATGTAAGTACTCTGTGAATTTATATTTTCTATAATATAACAAGAATTAATATAATATAATATATAAAAAATAATAATAATTTATTTTTTAAATAATAGTTTTAGTTTAAATTATAAGTATTTTTAATTAACAATTTAATTAATATTTTATTTTAATTAACAAATTAAGTAACATATAAATATTCTCTATTAAGTAAAACAACATATAGTTATTCTTTTAATTAATAATAATATTGTTATTAGTGTATATTTATAACAAACAATTATCATATTAATTTATATTAATTATTATATTATTAATTAAATTAACATTTTAATTTAATTTTAAATAATGCGTGATAAAATAATAAATGATTATTTTGCAAACAATATTTTTAGTTTAAATTATTAATATTTTATAGTTAACAGTTTAATTAGTATTTTATTATAACTAAAAATTTAATTAACATATTAATGTTTTCTATTAAGTAAAAAAACTACATAAGATTATTATATAAGTAATAGTAAAATTATAAAAGTGTATATTTATAACATTCAATTATCATATTAATTTATATTAAATATAATATTGTTAATTAAATTCATATTTAATTTAATAATAATTTAAAGTAATATGCCTTCTTCAGACTTTAAGTTGCACCTGCAAGTATGGATTTCAATCCAATCCTAACCATCCAATATCCCTGATGTACAGCATGAATGAATCTTAGGGACATTTCATCTTCCTCTACAAAGAGATTTTATGCAGTAGTAGTAAAACCCATTCTCCCACGCCTGTAGCAGCAACGATGACTCATGAAGGAAGAGCAGCATCAACGGCTCGGAAAGGGGAGGCGATGGGGGGTGGCAGAGTTCACAGAGTTCTACGATCGAGATCCAAAAGGAGAAGGTTTGAGTGCTGTTCTATGAGAACTGACCGGATCAGTTGCAGAGCACCACCGAAACACCGTAGAGTAGAACACCCGTCAACAATGAAAGAGTAAGAGCTTGGGGAAGGTGCGGAAGGGTGGGAGGAAGAGATATGGCAAGAGGGAGCTGTGCAGAAAGGGGCACAAGAGGAGGGAAATTTTTATAAATTTACAAAAATTGCCTTTAAACTCATCATAATTACAACATTGCCACCGCCTCTCTGCCCACTCATAATTGGGCAAAAAGCAAGCTTGAAATGCTTCCCAAATTTCACTTTAAAATCACTTAAAAATAGTTGTACAGTACCACTTTTTGCAATAAACACTAATTGTAATGCAACCAAACACCACTTTTTTTTTTATGAAAACACTTAAAAAAGTGATAAGTGCTATAAGTACTTATTTTTTAAGAGCTTCCAAACAGGGGCTTAAAACTCTTGACAGGCTGTTCATATCAGGTAAAGATCAATGAGCTGACTACTAGGTGACTGCTGTTTTTAAGGTTCCTAGATCTTTTTCTTGCTGGGATAAGGAGATTCATTTGCTTCCATGCTTGGGTTACAATTCCACTGCTGCCCTTTGCAAACTAAATTGGGCTGCCTCTATATACCATGTTTGGAAGGCTAGGAATGTAGTGATAACTGAAAACTCTACTTTTGACCCCGAAAATCTGTTGCATTGTATACCCTTTATGTTGGAGGTGGTGTTATGGTATTAGGAAGTTTAGTAATTTCTAGTTGGTTTGGTTTTGGTGGCCTTTCTTTTGTACTTGTTCTCCCCCTTCAGCTATGCATTCTCTTCTACCTTCTTCTAAAACAAAAGTTCTTTTAGAAAAATTAGAATTGTAAATCATACATACATACATACATACATACATAAGTATTGTCATGGATTGTGAATGGATTACATATTAATTACACAATGTTTATATCTAACAAGAATAACAGCTATTCTTTTTCAAATGCACTTTGTATGGATAAATTCAAAACATTAAGTTATTATTTATACATACATAAATACATATGTACGTACATATGTATTGTTAATGACTCTGAATGGATTGCATATAAATTACACAATTTATATCTAACAAGAAGGTCAGCTATTCTTTTTTTGAATGCACATTACAGATAAATTTAAAACATTAAGTTAAAAGAATCAAATGATCAAATTAACCAAGTTCAGAAATGAGGATTAACTTGCAAAATATTAAAACGAGGGCCTTTCAATTCAAAATGTACTCCTTTAAATATAAATAATATCAACTGATTTCAAGGAATTTTCATAAAAAACAATATATCACAAAAAGAAGAGAGTTTCCCATCTTAAAATAAGTGTTCAATCAGTGGATGTACTGGTTTCTTTTTGGATAAGAAAATTATGCTAAAAATATATATATTTTTTGTAATATAATTATTTAAATGGACATTCTTAAATGTAAATTATAATTTTCTTAGTTAAATGTAATACACACACACACATGAGATATCAAATTTAACCAAAATATTGTACAAGTTTATTGTGCAAAAGAGACAAAAACAGCTACATTTGGAAAAAAAGAGTTTAACTTTAAAGAAATATGTAAGCCATCAAAAAATTATCATCTAAAAATTTAATATTACAAAAAATGACCATTAATAATCAAGAAGGCAATAAAATTGAATCAATAGTAAAATGTGTTAAGTTGGTATATTTGGATATATATATAGCAGTTTATATAGAATAAAAATTGTGGTAGTTGTGGCATAAAAAAAATATTGAATAAAAGTTGATGGATTGTATTGTAAAAGGAGACATAGTTAACTGGGTTTTTATGATTTTAACCCTCACAATAAAGTAGCAAACCACTATGTACTAACAGTTGTCACTTGTCACTGACAATAAGTAACTCCTATCTATAAACCCCTTTAAGCAATGAATCCCTTGGCAAAAAACAACGAACACTATATTCTTCTTACCATAATCATCTCCCAAATAAAGGGTATACAATGCAACAGATTTTCGCTAATTAAAAAAAGATTGACACTTGTACCCCTGGCCTGTCTTTTTGCAAAATACTAAGGAGGCCAAAACTTCAAGGGAGGTCCATGTCTTTTTACCAAACATCAAAAAAGTTTCTAGAATTTTTGAATTATAAACTAGTTTTGCAATTTTTCACCAAATCTCAAAAGAAATCAATATCTTTTTCCCTGTGTTTAAACTAATGCATTTTCCAACAATAATGATAAAATATTTTTTAACATTTATATGGGTAATTAAATTAAAATCATAACTAAAGATATTAACGTTAAATAAACATAAAATAACTAATACTATATTTAAGTTTTTTTCCCAATAATAGAGATATGTAAAATATATAAAAAGTATCTGTTCAATTTTTTTTTATATGAAATAGAAAATAATTTGAATCATTAAAATCATCATGATGTTCTCCCTGAAAATTTGAAATATTTATTCCAGTGTTTAAAATAGATAAAAATAATTTTTTGAACTTCATACAATTTTATTTTCTATGTTTTCTATACATCTTATTGTCAAGTATTTTAAAATGTTCGCATAATTTTCTATTTTCAATCGTAACGTACCATAGGTTTACAAAATTTAGTTAAATTATTATAGAATTTATATCCAATTTTAGTATAAGAGAATAAATTGATATGCATTTAAAATCTTGTATAATTTATATGTTAGTTTTATAATGTATACTTTTAACCCATCCATAGCTCAAGTCTCTACTAATGCGTACATGTGTGTGCAAATATTTTTTATAAAATCAAAAGGAAATGAATAAACATTGTAATCTATTGATACAAGGAAAATAGATTATCGCAAGCAATTAAAATCAATATAAATAATAAAGAAAATAATGAAGGTAACATAAATATGAAGAAGTGATTTCACCAAACTACACTCAAAAAAATTTCACCAATATAAATAAACAATGAACATAAGTAAATGTCAGGTAAATATTTATGGCTGCTCTTTTTGAAAATGACAATTACACAAGACAAGAATAATACAAAACACATATGTTTCAATGTATCTAATGTCAACTAATGTGTTGCTACTTGTACCACATTTTTCACAAATGGTCACTAAACTTTAGCAGTAGCTTGAAATTGGTCACATATGCACACTGTTTCAATGTCATGTAATGTGCAACAACCATCTCTTGTGATTAGTGGAATGCTCTACTAGCCATCCTAGTCAGTCACTCCAGTCAACAATTGTGGCCCTAAAAGATGAGATAATTCATCAAAAGCATTGTGATCCTTGATTTTGCTGTACAAAAGCCTCTTCCCTAACCGTCATATGGTTGGTAGAAAGAGTAAATGAAGTGGTAAATGAGTATGGGTGAGACAAAAACTGACTAGGATGTCTAAATGGAATGCCCCGATAACATTTGCCAATAACCGGACACAATCCTTGCACATTGGATCATACTGAAAGAATGTAAAAAAATTCAATGCATAATATTTTACAAATTAACGTTCAGCAACTAATCAAAACTACAGTTAAGGTTTGGTCACCATGAAATTTACCCGATCTTAAGGCATCACTTTCATTTTATGAGAACTTCTGTTTTTTATGCAGACTGCACTTTCAGAGAAGATTTCCACATGTTATGGATGTGGGGTAGTCCAATAGCACATCAATGATATTTTGTCTTGGAAGAGTGTTTCAAGTAACCGCATTAACGACTAAATATAATGCTTTTTAATATTTTCTTTACTTGGGACACCAGATTTTCATATTGAAAAAATAACAGAGAACGCAAGCTCTAACATTATTATGATTTTCAATTTGACCTTGAGTAATCAAACTCCAGCTCTGAGACTCCACCGAAAGGAACGATCTGAGACGAGCAGAAGCAATCGCGCTGTGCAAAGGCATCATCGAGAGCATGCAGCTCAGCTCGACAGGTAATCTAACCCCCAAAAATTAAAAGTACAAATAATTAGAAATTCAAATGTCTGGCAACAAAAACACACAAAAGAAAATTGGGGGAAAAAAAAAAAAGCTATCTCACCTTGAAATCTGATACAAGCGCTTTGCAGAAGGAGGAAGGAGAGACTGAGAATTTGTTTTCAGTGAACAGGTCGCCGGGCCGATTGATTTGCTGTTGAGTTTGTGAGCGACATATGGGAAGCGAGAAAATAACCTAGAGACAGTCTGAAAAGCAGACATTGCCACCAGCTGTGTAGAAGAATTCTCTAGGGTTTATGCAGCAGTCTGCACATGGTTCAGCATTTTCTAGGGCTTTATGTGAAAGTTGCAATTCACTTATTCACAGCGGGCATGGCGATGCGAAATTAGCCAAGGCTACACCTGTTTGGTTGGCAGGTAATTAGTATGACTATGACCCACATTTCCAAATTTATTATTTTTTAAGCAATAAGCGGATGAG
Source organism: Malania oleifera (assembly GCF_029873635.1). Classification (NCBI taxonomy): domain Eukaryota; kingdom Viridiplantae; phylum Streptophyta; class Magnoliopsida; order Santalales; family Ximeniaceae; genus Malania; species Malania oleifera. The sequence continues at coordinate 79,814,667 of NC_080419.1, read as the reverse complement.
GAGGGAAAATTAAAAATTGAAGATACTAAAACTATTACCAAAAATAGGTTATGAAAAATGTGAATGTCATCCTATCTTCCACCATCCCCATCTTTCACCCTTTAGCTTCCATTTCAATAAATGCATTAATATCCATATTGCCCTCTAAAAAGGACATCTTGCCCTCACATTTGTAACATATATTTTTGCATGCTTGTATAAACATTACATGTTTGAATAGTCACTTGCGTGCTTAAAGTAAGTAGGGTATATAGAAAGAAGAGAAGAGATAAAGAGAAGATAGAGATATCTTATATAAGGCTGGTTTCATATAATATTATAATTCCTCCCGTAATAGTAAAGTTTTGATCCCATTCGCCCGTAGAGTAGGCATAACTGAACCACGTAAATTTGTGGCTTGTCTTTATTTATTTTTATTTTTTACGTCTTTTATAACACGTTATTAGCACGAGACTCTAACCAACTGACATATTTCTTTAATTCTTATTTAATTCACGAGACTCTAACCGACTAATATATTTCTATATATTTATATCGCCTTAATGGACAGTTTTATTTCTATTTATGCTGTCTTAATGGTCGGTTTTATTTCTGTATCGCCTGTATATATAAAAACTATCAATCTCTGGAAGAGATGGTATAATAGTCCTCCAAAAGAGATTATATATTTAAATCTTTTGTGTGTATATATATCTCCCGAAGAGATAGTCATCCTAAAAAGGCAATATATTTAAATTCTCCACCAATATTTTTAACCTCCCAAAGAGATGTTAAATTTGACCTTCTGAAGAAGTGAAACAATTATTTTCCATATGAAATAGTATATTTAACCTTCAAAATACGTGTTAAATTATTACTCAATTTAATATTGTAAATTGGAATCATACTTTTGAAGAGTATAAATTGAGAAAAATAAAATACTGTTCCTGAAGAAACATATTTAAGTACTCCAAAATAATGGAAATAATATTATATTATTATCTTAGTTTTATTTCAATTTTTACATTCTGTTTTCTAAATTGCCTTATTATTGTTAATTTATTTAGATGTCGAACTTAAGTAAAGTTGAATTTGTTCCCCTTGATATCAAAGGCAACAATTATATATCATGGATTCTTGATGTTAATATTCATCTAAATGCAATGAACTTGGGAGATACTATTTTAGATGGAAATATCGCATCCTTGTAAGATCGCGTAAAAGCTATGAACTTCCTCTGTTATCATTTAAATGAAGAATTAAAGATTGAATATCTCACTGTTAAAGACTCACTTATCTTATGAAAAAATTTAAAGGATAGATTTAACCACCAAAAAATTATGATTTTACAAAAAGTTTGATATGAATAATTGCACCTGAAGTTGCAAGACTTTAAAACAGTCGGTGAACATAACTCAACTCTACATAAGATTAGCTCAAAACTAAAATTATGTGGTGAAAATATTACTGATGAAGACATGTTAGAAAAAACTTTTGCTACTTTCTATCCCACTAATGTGCTCCTGCAGCAGCAATATAAGGAAATGAAATTTACTAAATTTTCTGAACTTAAATCATGTCTTCTTGTCGCCGAGCAAAAGAACGAACTTTTGATGAGAAATCACCAAACTCGTCCAACTGGTTCGACCTCATTTCCTGAAGTGAATATGAATACATCTTGTGGTTGAGGACGAGGCCACGGGCATGGTCGTGGCCGTGTTCGAAATAATCACTGGCATTAACATGGGGCTACAATTCCCCAGAAGAGGGATGACCCCCAGAAGCAGGTAAATGATCAAAATCAGCGACCCAGGCAGCATGAAATTGAATATTACAGATGCGAAGGAAAAGGTCATTAGTCGCGTATCTGTCATACGCTCAAGAACTTGGTAGATATATACCAAGGATCTATAAAAGAAAAGAAAAAGATTAAAGAGGTTGAAACAAATTTTGCTAATAATGTTGTTCCAATAGATGTTGGACCATCCAATTCTATTTATTTTGATGTTGTTGAATTCCTTGTAAATCCAGATAAAAATAATGATGTAATATTTTAGAATATATAGTAAGTAATATTATGTTTTGACAAATTGCTGTTATGATCAATTATAGTAATGAGTTTTTAAATTATTTGTTGTAGTGTGAATTGTCTTAAAGCTTTGATCGATTCTAAGATGTCTTTGGAAGAAGTTTGTTTAACTGACAGTGTTACAACACACACAATTCTTCAAGATAGGAAATATTTCCATTACTTGAATATATATTCAAAAAATGTTAATACAATATCTGGTTCTACAAATTTAATTGAAGACTCCAGAAGAGCTAATATAAAGTTATCTAATGATACTTTATTACAAATTGATGAAACTTTATATTCTAACAAATCCAGAAGAAATATGTTAAGCTTTAAATATTTAATACTTAATGGATATCACATTGAAATTACAAATGAAGACAGTAAAGAATTCATTTATATTACTTCTATTGTTTTTAGAAAAAAACAAATTTTAGAAAAGTTGTCAACTTTATCTTTAGAATTGTATTATACAAAAATTAAAGCAGTTGAATCATATAATGTCTTGCACTAGAAGTGCGATGACCCAAAGTTATTTACATTTTGGCATGATCGTCTTGGACATCCTAGAGATGTAATGATATACAGAATCATTGAGAACTCACATGGTTATCCACTAAAGAACTAGAGAATCTTTTGTCAAATGATTTCATGTGTACTGTTTGTTCTCAAGGAAATTAATTGTTGAACCATCTATTTCAAAAGTAAGTTTTGAATCACCCAGTTTCTTACAAAGAATTCATAGTGATACATGTGGACCAATACATCCACCATCTAGACTATTTAGATATTTTATAGTCGTAATTGATGCATCGACTTGATGATCACATATTTCTCTACTTTATACTCGTAATATTGCATTTGCTAGACTTATTTTTCAACTGATTAGGTAACAAACTCATTTTCTCAATTATCTAATTAAATCAATTTATTTGGATAATGCTGGTGAATTTACATCCCAAACTTTTGATAACTATTGCATGTCACTTGAAATAGATGTTGAACATCCCATTGCTCATACCCATACACAAAATGATTTAGCTGAATCTTTTATTAAGAGACTTCAACTCATTGCTAGACCTATGACTATGAGAACTAAATTGACTTTATCTATTTGGGGACATGCTATTCTTCATGCTGCATGTTTTGTTCATACAAAGCCAACTGCTTACAATAATCTTTCACCCATGCAATTAGTTTTTAGGAAACAACCTGATATTTCTTATTTAAGAATTTTCAGTTGTGCAGTATATGTTCCTATTGCCCTTCCTCAAAAAACTAAAATGGTTCCTCAACGTAAGTTTGATATCTATGTTGGTTTTGATTCCCCTTTTATTATTAGATATCTTGAACCTTTAACAAGTGATTTGTTTAAAGCACGGTTTCAAGATTGTCATTTTGATGAAGCAGTATTCCATACATTAGGGGGAACTAAGTTAGTGTCTGAAGCACAACATGAAATCACATGGAATGCCATGAGTTTATCTCATTTATATTCTTGAACAAATCAAAGTGAACTTGAAGTTCATAAGATTATCCATTTGAAAGGGATTGCAAATCAATTACCTGATTCTTTTGCAAATACCAAGGTCAAACTAAAATCTCATATACCTATTGCAAATATTCTAGCACGTATTGATGTCTCTGAAGAATAACAACCAGCTAATGAATACAAACCACAAGTCAAGCGTGGAAGGCCTCTTAGTGCAAAAGATAAAACTCTCAGAAAGAGAAGATTGAAATCTGTAAACACTCTAGAAGAGGTTATAGAGGTGGATAATCCATTCGACATTCACAAACTCATTTCTCCTGAAAATGAAATCCCTATTATAAAACATCATGAAGAGAAACCTCTTGAAGAGGAATCTCTTGAAAAAACACTCTTGAAGTGACATCCCTGAAAAGGGACAGGTACCTGCAAATAATTATGAGATCTCAATTCATTACACAGGAGAAATGTGGGATAGAAATAAAGTTGTTGTCAACAACACATTTGCATATGCAGTAGCTACTGACATTACCAGAAGTAATGAGGATCCTGAACCTAAAGCTGTTAATGAATGTCGATATAGAAGTGATTGACCATAATGGAAAGAGACTATCACATTAGAATTAAACTCTCTATCAAAAAGAGAAGTTTTTGGACCTATAGTCTAGGCACCAGAAGATATCCAACCCGTTGGATACAAATGGGTATTTGTGTGCAAGTGAAATGAAAATAATGAAATTACTTTGTATAAAGCAAGGCTTATGGCACAAGGTTTCTCGCAAAAACCCATAATTAATTATGAGGAGACATATTCTCCCGTAATTGATGGAATCATATTTAGATTCTTAATTGGGCTAGTAGTCGTTAAATGACTGAGGATGCGTCTTATGGACGTAGTAATAACATACGTATATGGATCATTGGATAATGAAATTTATATAAAAATCCCTAAAGGATATAAATTTCCTGAAACAAAACCCAAAAATTTATATTTAATTAAACTCCAACGTTCTTTATATGGATTAAAACAATCTGGACGCATATGATACAATCGATTAAGTGAGTACTTTATGAAAGAAGGTTTCATAAATGATCCAATTTGTCCATGCGTTTTTATTAAAAGATCAGAATAAGGATTTGCTATAATTACTATTTATGTTGATAATTTGAATTTGGTTGGGAATCCTGAAAAGCTCACTAAAGCTGCTAATTATTTAATGACAAAATTTGAAATAAAATATTTAGAAAAGACAAAATATTGTCTTGGCCTACAAATTGAACATGTGAATGATGGAATTTTTGTTCATCAATCTAAATATACCGAGAAGGTATTAAGGCAATTCTATATAGACAAAGTTCATCCTTTGGGATCTCCAATGATGGTGTTATTACTTGATGTTAAGAAGGATCCATTTCAACCTCATAATGAGGGGGAGGAATTACTTTGTCTTGAAGTACCATATTTAAGTGCTATCGGCTCTCTAATGTATTTGACCAAATGTACAAGACCCCACATTGCATTTGTTGTAAATCTACTAGCAAGATTCAACTCTGCTCCTACTCAGCAGCACTGGAATGGAATTAAGCACATTCTACGCTATTTGAGAGTTACATCTGATTTGGGTCTACTACACACATTTGATTCCAAATTTGAATTAGTAGGACATGCATATGCTATATATCTATTTGATCCTCACAATGCTAAATCTCAAAATGGATATGTATTACTTTACAGAAAAAACTGTTATATCTTGGAGATCGGTAAAACAAACAATTACAACAACATCCTCCAATCATTCTGAAATAGTAGTTATCCATGAAGCTAGTAAAGAATGCGTGTGGCTTAGATCAATGATTTTTTATATACAAACAAATTGTGGTCTTCAATCAATCAAGAATATTCCAACAGTTTTATATGAAGATAATGCTGCATGTATAGCTCAACTAAGAGGAGGATATATAAAGGATAACAAAACAAAGCATATCTCTCCAAAATTCTTCTATGCACATGAACTCCAAAAGAATGGTGATATAGATATTTAGTAGATCCAATCAAGTGATAATTTTGTAGATTTGTTCACCAAAACTTTGCCTACTACAACATTCAAGAAATTGGTTTATTTCATCGGAATGAGACACCTTAAAGATCTTAACAAAAGTAGTTAATATGTGGGTGACATCCAAGGGGGAGTGTTATGAAAATTTGGTTATGGAAAATGTGGATGTCACCCCATCTTCCACCACTTTGGTTTCCACCTCAATAAATGCATTGGTATTCATATTGCCCTATAAAAAAGGCACCCTACCCCTCATATTTGTAACATATATCTTTGCAAGCTTGTATAAACATTGCATGCTTGAATACTCACTTGCATGCTTGAAGTAAATAGGGTATATAGAAAGAAGATGAGAGATAAAGAGAAGATATAGATATCTTGTACAAGGCCGGCTCCATATCATACTGTAATTCCTCCCATGATAGTGAAGTTTTGATCTCATCCGCCCATGGAGTAGACATAGCTGAACCATGTAAATTTCTATCTCGTCTCTATTTTTTTAATTTCCTATTTTTTTGCATCTTTTATAACAAAATCTACTTTATTCAATTATTATATATCCATGAGAGGTGAACATTGTAATTATAAAATATTAACTAAATTAAGGGTATTTTAAGAGTAAAAAATTGAAGGTTGAAAACTTTTTCAAATCTTTTCTTAGTTAACAGTGTAGGTATTAGCCATAGGAACGAGGCAATATGCATATTCATCAATAATAAGAAGAATATGTGAGTGTGTGCAAAAATTGAGAAGGGTTTATAAGTTGATATTGATAGTTATAGACATTTCCAACCCTTTTTTTTACCTCAAAAAGGAATTTTTTTTTTTTTTCCTTTTTTTTTCGCTAAACTGAGGAGGTTTTCCCCCTTTTGGGTTGTAATCAACCCAAGTCTTTCCAAGAGCTCTCTCTCTCTCTCTCTCCTCTCTTTTTTTTTTTTGGATTGCCTAAATTACCTATTGTGTTTTCAACTAATGATCAATAATAAGCATAGGTTATTGCCATGCACACAAACCAAAGAAAAATCATTTTTTTTATAAACCTAGAACAATTAGAAACATAGATTGTTCAGGTATTACACACCCTTCATCTCCAACAGGTAGTTTTTTTTTTTTATTTTATCAATTTGTATGAGTAAAGCTTGTCTTATATATATCAAATTTTATAAGCAAAGCTGAACTATCACCCTTATAAGCAAAACTAATATGTTAAAATATTAGTAGAGTTCTATCAATTTTTATAAGTAGAGTTCATCTGCCAAAATGTGTAGATCTCACCTATCTATGGGCAGGATTTAGATGTTCTATAAGCATAGCTCATTTATTTAAGACTAGAAACTCATTTGTCAATATGAGTAGAGATCATCTATCAAATGAGTAGATATCATTGTATTAAGTAGACTCTATTTGTTTATATGAGTATTTCATCTATCCATGGAGTAAAGCTCATTTATTTATGGACAAAGCTCATTTGTTTTTATGAGTAAAACTAATCTATCTATGAGCAAAGCTCATATGTTTATGTGAGCACAACTCTTATATTTAAATAAGTAGAACTCATTCATCCTTAGTCATTATACCAAGAAAACCTACTTGAACTTTAGCTAGGTCTTGTAGCTTTTTCAAACTTTTCTTTGAAATATTATTTTTCTACATCCATATATCACTAAAGGAGAATGCCATTATAATCAAGTTACCAGAGGTCATTTATAATAACTCTTTATATTTTCTCTTACATTTAACCATATTACCACAACTATTCAATTTTCTTGTCATGAAAAATTTCAATTCTATAATTGACCCATCTAGACTACTTGTAATAACCCAAGAAAAAAAATGAATAATAATAATAGTTAGTATTAAAACGAAAGTGTTTCTCTGTTAGGATCCTTGATTCCATGTTTGATGCCTAAAAAAGATCTTGTTTAAGCGAGTGCTCAGAGACCATTGCGGCTCAGTCGCTCCCTAGAGGTCGGCCTGGTCAAAATGGAATTTCATAGGATAAAACAGGGTAGACATTGTTTATATACATAATTAAGTACGTAAAATAATGTTTTGACTAACGTAATCTATAATGTTTTGACTAACATAATCTATAGAAATATATGATAAAATAATAATAATTTAGGTATCCTATGCGGGGCCCACAAGACTGTGTGGGGCCCACATGAGTCCCGAAATTATTTAGAGGTTTACACGAGTCTCGAAGTTATATAGGACACATAAAATCGTATAAGGATTATTCGAATTACGTAGAATCCATTTGGGTCTCAAAGTTGTATGGGGCCCACAGACCATGTGGGGCCCACATAAGTTTTCAAAATTCAAATTTAATTTTTTTTCAAAAATAAATAATACAATAAATAAATACTAAAAATAGTTTAAAAGTAATTACAATTATAATAATGATAAAAAAATAAAATAATAATATAATTAATTAACTAATTAATTAATTAAGTAATTAATTAGAAATTTATTTAAATGGTGGCAAGCACTCCCACATGGCCTCCATCCCCATCTCATACTCAACCCATACCTTGCCCATCCCTTGTTCATTCTTTAATTTTAAAAAAATTATAATTTCACCCCTCTCCCCACACTTTTACAAATTTCATTTCTTCCTCAAAATTTTCTTATAAATAGGGAGCTCTCAACCTTCATTTTTCACAATAATTTTTCCAAAGAAGAGAAGGATTAGTGAGTGAAAGAATTTGTGGTGGAGAGAGAATTTTTGAGTAAGTTCTCACTCACCCACTCTTTCCGATCTCATTTCTTAGAGATAGTTACAGTGTTCGTAGCACAAGATAAAAGCAGAGGTAAGTAAAATTTGATTATGTTAGTTTTTTTTTTATTTAAAATTCATACCCGAGTTTATTTTGTAAGTAAATTTCAATTATGTTAGTTAATTCCATAAAATTTTCACGAGTTTATATTTTTATGCATATTTAATTATACCAATTCTATCTTTAATATACTTGCATTTATTTTTTTTGGTTATGAAATGTTCTAATCCCGTCAAGTAAATTTTTAGTATTTCTTTCTATTCAAAACAAAAATTATATATATATATATTTTTAACACAAAAATTGTGTGGCATGAGTTTATTTCTACTTTACATTTTTTTTATGAAAATATGAGTAAAGATGAGATTTTCACGAGATTATTTTAATTTGCATACATTATAATAAGATGGTTTTAAAACCCCTTATGGTAAAGGAAGTTCAAAATTACAGATGTTCGGTACCGCAGCTTAAAGTTTAAACGGATCAGAGTGCACCCACACTGTTTACAGAGTGATTATTTATGTTAATGGATTTATCCTGAGTACACACCTGGTTCCAGATCAGGACTTAATAGGGAAAATCTCACTTAATGTTTACGTACGTTGATTTAGTTTGGTCGGCCAGCCAGCTAAGTCCAGTCTTCGGACCGCACAACCCAGTCATGGAGGTAAACATGACTTATGGCAAATAAGCCTAATGGTGGTTTTTATAATATATATTTATACATATTTAATTACGTGTACAAAGTTATTGATGATTTGAAGGAAAAGTGTAAGTTTACATGAAAATGATCATTCTTGTGCTTAAATGACGATCTAAAGAAAACGTATAAGAAAAAATATATGTATGTTTATCATTAAATATTTTACAGTTTTAAAGTTAAAAGTTTAATTTAACAGTTATAGTATATGATTATAAAATTTTACTGTTATAGTTGATGGTAAAAGTTTTTTGTAGAAATTTTTAAATTTATATTTATTCTAGAAGCAGTTTTGAAGTTATAGTATTAAATATTGTTTTACGAAATTTTTAAAAGCTCATTTTGGCCACACACTAATAATAATCTTATTTACTTACTGAGCGTCGTCTCACTCCAATCATATTTTTATTTCAGATAACTCTGAAGGGCATGTCAAAAATCAGGCTTAGCAAGCATGCGGGTGGGGATAGAAAAATAAAGATTGATTAGAAATATTAGTATGATGCCAGATATTTATGCTTGTGTAATTTTTCTTCTTTTAAAATAAATGATTGTAATATGGATAATTAGCACTCTGATTTAATAATAATTGAGTTTATATGCTTCCGCTGTAAATCAATGTGAAAAGTAAATATCCCAGACCCTTCGGGGTTGGGGTGTTACACTACTAGAAAGGATTTTGTGATCCAACAAGTAAATTAGGAAAAAGAATTCATACTTATTGAATGATCCAAAGCACTTAATCAAAAGAAATCGTTATTGCCATCAACCAAAAGCTTAGTGCACACAAAACATACTCGAGGTCCTTAATTATTTGGCCACTTCGGACCTTGGAACCAAGATGCTCTCTAGTTTGTGGCTAATCAAATTGTTTCCTCTTTCATAAACCATGTAACTATTAGACACACTCTACATGTGTATTGGAAATACTTTTTACTTTAGTGTAATATGACTTAATCCCTAATAGCATCTTTCTATGCGACCACTTACTCTAAGATGGTTTTATTTTATACAACTCATTTTCTGTCCCTTTTTCCTATTGATTTCCATCATCTAATCCAAGTTGATATAATTTTTGTACTCGAGTCATCAATACACTCATATCTACTAGTGGTTTCTTATTCAGTGACACCAAGAACTCCCCAGGGTGAAGTATTTTTAAAGTTGCCATAGCCACCCCATGGTCTAGATTCCTAACCTTCAAAGCAGCATAAGTAAACCAGGGCATGAACTCTTCAACGACTCCTTCTTAGCTTAGACCAAGCTTATAAGATGAGTTAAGGTCTCGGCTCTCTTTCAACTGCTGATGAAATGTCTCACAAATTGTTACTCTATGTCTATGAACATCCCAATTGACCTCGCATTTAATGCTCAATACCTAAATTGGGCATGGCCTTTCAACATTGTTGCAAAGGATCTACACATAATGATGCTTGATGTTCCTTCTAGTTGCATTAACATTTTGAACATATCAAGATGATCAATTGGATCTAAGTATCCATTGTACTTATCAAAACTTGGCATCTAGAACTTTGAAGGAAAAGGAACCTCCGTCACCTCCTTGGTGAAGGGAGGGTCTAAAAGCTTAAGGGGTCATTGGGTCCTTCGTGTCAAAAGATTTCTACGAATGGCATTACTAGGAATAGGATGCCCACCTCATGGGAATATTTTTGTTTAGTTGGCATTTAAGATTCCTAGGAATGTACATAAGATTCTTATATCAATGTTTGGTTTAACATGAAAATCCTTATAAGTATTTTAAAAAGAGGATCATTGTACCCTTGACATTTGTGTAATAAATATATGAAGAACAATTGTATTTTTCAACGCAAAAACCTATTAAGAATGTGTACTTAGTTCAATCTATATCCTAAAATTTTAAACAATCATAAATTTTAAAACATTAGTCATTTAATAATTGATTAACTAAAATAATTGTGTGCTAAATATTGACTATTATATTAAATTTTCAAAAAACAATGTTGATATAGCTTATTTGATAAATTACAAATGTCAATTCAAATGTTAATTAACATAAATATTAACACTCTTAAAAGACATTTTAAAAAATATTGTCTAATTAAAAAATTAATTAAAATTTTCTTAATTAATATTTGTAATTGACATTTTTAATTTTTATAATTAAAAATTAGCTATATTTTATGTTAATTAATATTTATAATTGCCATTTTAATATTTTTAATTGAAATTTTAACTATTTTTTAATTAATAATTAACTAAGTTCTAATAAGACTTTATAATTAATATCTTTATTTTACATTTTGTACATGTTCATTTTCTAATTAAAATCATTGATATTTATCCTAATTTAAAATTTTTCCTTTTAATTTATTAGTAATTTATTATATTAAAATCTAACAAATGATGTAGGACAGGTAAGGATGGCCTAGTCCTACGATTCAACCCTCATGAGCACATACATTCGAAACACTTTAAATTAAGAATTTAATTACTCAAACATAAACACAATAAATCAGTGGATATTTCTCATATTGATGAATTTTGAAAGGGTATATGGTGTTGTTCTTAAACAAGTCCCAATTGATTCTTTCACAAAGGAAACAAGTTGAAATTGCAGTAAAGATGTTATTTCAATATTTCAAGAAATAAGTTCTATGTTTAGCATAGCAGTATTCCACAACTGATTTAGACTAGCAAGCACTAGTATTGAAAGTCTAAGGATTCAAATATGCTGTTCAAGTTTGGAATTTTAGAATTTCAAGCAAAAGGTTTATCAAATATGAAATTGTAGAATTTGAAACTAAGGTTTAGTAATAGAAGGGGCTGTAAGATATAACAAGGTTTCAAACAGAAACTGAAGTTACCGCGAGAATCTATGGATGCTTGACGTTGTTCAACATGCAGTGGGGTCACAACTGGAGTCCTTTGTGCAAGCTTGTGAGATACCAATTGAACATAGCAATGCAAAGGATTGATGGTGGTCGTGTGGTGATTTGAAAGTGTTGGTCGTGTGCATGTAACTTTGGTGGTGGCCGTGAGAGTGAGGGAGGGAAGATATGGAGATGGAGTTGTTGGATAGGTTAGTGGTCTCTCACCACCTGATCTCCGAAGAGAACGTCGTAGTCTCTCACTACATAATCACAAGGATTAGACAAAGTTATAACAAGTTTCAGCAAAGGAAAATCCTTTCAATATCAATATTCAAACTTAGCCACTTTCAGTTCTTACAATGGACAATATAAAGACTTAGCACAAATGAGACAATGTTAGCTTTGGTGTATTCTCAAGAGGAGAGGGGGAGGGGGTGAATTGGAATTTAAAACTTTTTCTCCTAGGTTAAACTAGTTTAGCAAAATATCACAACCTAGGGTCAGTCTATGCAATCCCAAATGCGCAAATTTATATAATATGTGTAAATTTAAACCACATCACTCACAATAAAACATACACGTGTAGTAAATAAATTACAAAAATGTAAAGAACACGCATGATATGTTATCAGGGTTTGGCCAATTGTGCCTACGTCCTGCCTTCAGCTCGCAAGCCCGAGGATTCCACTAATGGCTCACTTAACGGGTGGAGCGGCACCTAATACAACTAGGTCAATTAGCACATGGCTGACCTCAACCTTTACAAACTCTTCTTGCGAGGCGGAGAAAGCCCTAAGTCAAATTCACAGGGCTGACCCCAACCTGATCCTTCTAGGCTAGATCAAACCCCCTCAGGCCACCCCTGAAAATACAACAATATTTTTCACAAGTAACTGGTACAGTGATTATGCTTTTAAGTAAAGCAAATATGTACCCAATACGCGCAATTACATACACATCAACAATATAGGTAAATGTAAGCTCAGTGATGTGTATTTTTGTGCAAGCCGCATTCAATAAGATATGATCACTAATATGCTCAAGAGTGTTCTAAACAAGCAGTATCTTGGAATCTAAGCAATGCACAGTTCAGTAGCAAATCAATATTCCAAAGATATGAATCAGATAATCAAACTAGTTCAATAAGATTTTCCTCAATGAAATACGCACAATACTAGTTTGAAAATGTTTTGCTTGTTTGAAAAATATTTGCACAACAAAAACCAAACTATTGGACACTTGCAATAATAATGCAAATATCCTAAGCTCACTAGGTTATCCCAACATAAGATTTATAGTATGAAAATCTATGGGATAAACCTAAGCTAGACTCCCCAAAAATAATATTTGAATCATATAAGCAAGTGGGAGTATTAGCAACCTAATATACACTAACACAATCAATATACTCTCACAATACTTAGAATGTATCAAGGGAATATAAATTTGAGAGTATTTGGACAAAAAGAGTATTTGAGATAGAGAAGGATTTTACTAATGATTTTTGGCTAATCTCTCTTAATTTTGCAATAAGCCCCTATATATAGAGAGTGGCAAAAATATAACCGTTGGGGACATATAGGGCATTCTTAAAATTATTTTAAAACGGTTTAGGAAAATTAACCTAACTTAATTAAATTTAACCCTAGTAAAAAATAATTTAACCCGTGTGATTTGGGGGCTAAATCAAGGTTCAGTCGCCCGAACAGACTTAGTCAAAAAGGCATTTTTAAATAGTTTGGTCACCCGAGTCTAGGGTCGGTTGGCTGAACAAAAGTCAGAAACATTTGTCGTGCGGTTTGGGTGCCCGGTGCTAAGTTTGGCTAACTGAATTGACAAATTCGGCCGCCCGAGGCCTGATTTGAACTAAAAAGTTCGGCAGCCCAAGTTGGTGAAAAGCACCCTGCAAGAGGTTCGGTCACCCGAGAGGGATACGTTCATTCTTGGTTCGGTAGCCCGAACCCAAGTCAAACTGTTGACTTTCTAGCAGTTCAGGCGCCCGAGGAGTTTTGAACTCCAAGGGTTTGGTCGCTAGACCTCTCATATATTTTTGCAATTTTGCCCAATTTTACTTCAATTAATTCCCTAGATAAAATATGTGATTGTGGGGACAATGTGCGTAGTGTGTAGGAACTTAGGGTCTTTTCAAGTACGCCCAAAAACCTGGCGTCGGTCGACCAAAGGGTGCCCTAAGGTCATTCGGTCTCTATGGTTAGTCTATGTCATTTTTGAGCTTACAAATCCTACATGCATGACATGCAGAGATTATAACAAACCATATCTCTAGTTACTATTATAGACCCATAATATAACATGAATTACAATACAAAATAGATCTTTTAGGTTTTCAGTCTTCAAGTTTTCACGTGCCATCAAATGATCAAGCTAATATGAACCTACACACAAACTTGATAAACATCAAATACTAAGAGTATTTGTCATTATCAAAACTGGGTATGACCTATAAGGTCAATAGATAAGACAATTAAACAACTCATACTTCCCATACAAGCATAGGAGACAAAGAAATAAATGCAAACTCATAACTTACTAAGAACAACTTACTAAGAAGCACATGCAAGCAAGTTGTCTTGCAATATTACATAGTAAATAAAAGTCAAAAGGAGGGATCCAAATCCGTATGGGGTCCATAAGAGCTTGTAAGGTCCACATGGGTCTCAAACTTGCTTATTTTAGTGCTTAAATGATAGTATTTTCGACTAGGCTGCACCCCCAAGGCTCCTGATCGAAGTTCTCTTGAATTCTTTAGTGTCCTTGTAACGACCCAAAAAAATTAATTGATAAAAATAATAAAAGAGGAGAAAAGGGAAGAGAAAAAAATATTTTAAAGGTTGTCAGCAAGAAATCGTCGACGAACCAACTCGTCTTGTCGACGAGCGTTCTACTTTGGCTCGTCGACGAGGACACATGTCTCATCGATGAGGAGTTACCGAGAGGGGTTTCACATTACTAAAATTCATCGATGAGTTTCTATTTTTGTTGACGAATGGTGTGCTTGGACTCGTCGACGAGTCCACGTGTCTCGTCAACGAATCCCTACCTATAAATAGTAAAATCTTTCATTTTTCAGCGAGAAAATTTCTTTCCTCTCGTTTCTCTCTTTAAAATTCGGCCTTTCTACCTTCTCACTACAATTTCGGGCCGGATTTAGCCTGATTCAATGATCGAAAGCTAGCACGAGACTCCTGGAAAGATTCTCTACAACATAAGCGGAGCAGAATTTCAATTTGAGAAGTTTGGGAAACATCCCAAAACCAAGGTAAGTGAGATAATTTAAGTTTTTATTATTATTTTGAGATATATGGAACATAGGAAGTATTAAATGGGCAATTTTCTGAGATTTGAGAAAGTTGGGATTTTTGGAATACAGGGTCTCGTTTTGTTCGGTTTAGGCAAGAATCCTGAGGAGCAGGTAAGGGGAAATATTTTATAACAGCATTTTTATTAATTTTAAACTAACTAATTTTGGGTATAAATTCTAAAAATTTAGGTATAATTTTCTGAATGTGCAAGTATTGAAAATACTGTTTTTGAATATATAATATATTGGGAAAAATTGTGTGGCGTGAAAATAGCTTTGAAAATTAAATGGTTGCGAGAACCGTGGGATGATGATTTATTGTGATTGTGAATACTGTTTGGACTATGATTTATGTTTGGTTGGAAATACTGGTTGGTTGTGGATATTGTTTGATTGTGTATACTATGGTAGATGTGTGGATGTGTTGAGTGGTTGGATTTGCTTTTGATTTGTGTCGTGGTTCATGTAAATTGCGATATAGCATTGGTAGTTATATGAGGAGGTCATTATATCGTACTTGATATAATCGTCATATAACGTTGGCATTGGTATGAGGAGGTATATAGGCGTTTATATTGGGGGGTAAACATTGGCAGTGGTATGAGGAGTTTGTTTACCTATTTACCATGAACATGGGTGGTTTGTGTTGTGATCTGTGTGATGATTAGTCCTGTGTGTACCGTGCAATCGGTATGGTTGATTAGTCCTATGTGGACCAGTCCTGTGTGGACATGTATGTTGTATATATGATAGTCCTGTGTGGACGTGTATATTGTATGTTTTAAAGTCCTATGTGGACGTTGCTTTTGGTGTGGATATGGACCCTGTGTGGGTGAGAATGGATAATGTGTATATCCTGTGTGGATTGATTGTGATATGAGTATGCGTGGAACTCTGCAAAATAATTTCCATTGGTTGTGCATAACTTTAATTACTTAAGTATTTTTGGTAAATTAGAATACTCCACCTGAGGGCTTGCTAAGGAAGGCGAGTACTCTGGTAATTATTTATGGATATCAGAGTAGAGGAAAGCCACTTGTATGGGCGGGTGACCTTCCCTATTCTCGGAGACTTTACTTGGATACATAACCTGAGAGCTTAATGAGAAAGGTGAGTGCCCTGGTGTTAGCACTAGAGCAAAGGGAATCTACTTGTATGGGCGGGTAGACTTCCCTATTCTCGGGAATTATCAATAAAAATACTTATGTATGTGCGTATATGATTGGGTGACAGAGAAGTTGACGATGGTGCGTTTATGAATGTATGTATATTTTGAAATTGTATATTAAACACTTCAACCACACACTGTTGTAACTTATTTCTTCCTTACTTAGAGGTGTCTCACCCCATCAATTTATTAATCTTTTCAGGTCTTCCAAGTGATCGAGCTTAGAAAGCTCCAGGGCGGGGTAGTTTTGTGAGTAAATAAAAAGAACAGATATGTATAGTTTTATGTTTAATTATTATATTTGTAACACCCCGACCCCGAGGGGCCTGGGATATTAACTCTTTACTACTGATTTACAGCGGAAGCAAATAAACTCGATTCTTATTAAACCAGAGCGCTAATTATTCATGTTACAATCATTTATTTCAAAAGAAGAAAATTACACAAACGTAAATATCTGAAATCATACTAATGTTTCTAATTAATCTTTATTTTTCTAATCCCCACCCGCATGCTTGCTAAGCCTGATTTCCGACATGTCCTTCAGAGTTATCTGAAATAAAATATGATTGGGGTGAGACGACGCTCAGTAAGTAAATAAGATTATTATTAGTGTGTGGCCAAAATGAGCTTTTAAAGAATTTCGTAAAACAATATTTAATACTATAACTTCAAAACTGCTTTTAGAATAAACATAAATTTAAAAATTCCTGCATAAAACTTTTTCATCAATTTTAACAGTAAATTTTTATAATCATATACTATAACTGTTAAATTAAACTTTTAACTTTAAAACTGTAAAAATATTTAATGATAAATATACATATACTTTTCCTTGTACGTTTTCCTTAGATCGTCATTTAAGCACCAAAATGATCCTTTTCACGTAAACTTACACTTTTCCTTCAAATCATCAGTAACTTTGTACACGTAATTAAATATGTATAAACATATATTGTAAAAACCACCCTTAGGCCTGTTTGCCGTAAGTCATGTTTACCCCCATGACTGGGTTGTGCGGTCTGAAGACTGGACTTAGCTGGCTGGCCGATCAAACTAAATCAACGTACGTAAACTTTAAGTGAGATTTTCCTTATTAAGTCCTGGTCCGGAACCAGGTGTGCACTCAGGAGAAATCCACTAACATAAATAACCACTCTGTAAACAGTGTGGGTGCACTCTGATCCGTATAAACTTTAAGCTACGGTACCGAACATCTGTAACTTTGAACTTTCGTTGCCATAAGGGGTTTGAAAATCATCTTATTATAATTTATGCAATTTAAAATAATATTGTGAAAATCTCATCTTTACTCATATTTACATAAAAAATGTAACGTAGAAATAAACTCATGCCACACAATTTTTGTGTTATAAATATATATAATTTTATTTTTGAATAGAAAGAAATGCTGAAAATTTACCCGAGGGGATTGGAACATTTCTTAACCCAAAAATATATGCAAGTATATTAAAGATAGAACTGGTATAATTAAATATGCGTAAAAATAAACTCATGGAAATTTTGTGGAACTAAGTAACATAATTAAAATTTACGTACAAAATAAACTCGGGTATGAATTTAAAATAAAAAGAAACTAACATAATCAAAATTTACTTACCTTCTTCTTTTACCGTGTGCTACGAACACAATAACTATCTTTAAGATATGAGATCGGAAAGAGTGGGTGAGTGAGAACTTACTCAAAATTCTCACTCCACCACAAATTCTTTCACTCACTAATCTTTCTCTTCCTTAGAAAATTGTTGTGAAAAATGAAGGTTGAGAGCTCCCTATTTATAGGAAAATTTTGGGGAAGAAATGGAATTTATAAAAGTGTGGGGAGATGGGTGAAATTATAATTTTTAAAAATTAAAGAATGGGCAAGGAATGGGCAAGGTATGGGTTGAGTATGGGATAGGGATGGAAGCCATGTAGGAGTGCTTGCCACCATTCCCACTAAATAATTTTTTTTAATTAATTACTTACCTAATTAATTAATCAATAACTTAATTAATTATTTTATTATTATTTTTTTCTAATCATTATTATCATTATTATTATCATTGTTATTAATTTTAAACTACTTTTAGTATTTATTTATTTTATTATTTATTTTTGAACAAGAATTAAATTTAAATTTTAAAAACTCATGTGGGCCCCACACAACTTCGAGACCCGAATGGATCCTACGTAACTCGAATAACTCTTATACGATTTTATGCATCCTACATAGCTTTGAGACTTGTGAAAACCTCCATACGGCTTCGGGACTCATGTGGGCCCCACACAGTCTTGTGGGCCCCGCATAGGATACCTATATTATTATTATTATTATTTTATCATATATTTCTACAAATTATATCAGTTAAAACATTATTTTATGTACTTATTTACGTATATAAACAGTGTCTTGTGGCTCCGGGACTCATCTGGACCCCACATAGTCTTGTGGGCCCCACATATGATACCTATATTATTATTATCTTATTATGTATTTCGACAAATTATGTCTGTCAAAACACTATTTTATGTATATATACTTATTTACGTGTACAAATAGTGTCTATCCTGTTTATCCTATGAAATTCCATTTTGACCAAGCCGACCTCCAGGGAGCGACTGAGCCGCAATGGTCTATGAGCACTCGCTAAGACAAGGTCTTTCTTAGGCATCAAACATGGAATCAAGGATCCTATAGAAAAACACTTCTGTATTGATATTAACTTAATGACTATTTTTATTATTTTATTATTATTGTACTTTAATCATATATATATATATATATATATATATATTTTTTTTTTTTGGGTCATCACAATATTCATGTAATATGGAGAATGTGGTGGTACTTTATGGGTACGCTTATGTGAATATGGAACCCTGGTATTATGTTTGAGGTTGTTAATTTAATTCCTCTGTGTGAATGGTATAAGAGACGTGTGTTTGGTCTCTTAACACTTTGGGTCCCACGTGGTGGGTCCAGGGCGTTATAGCAGGACACTTGGTCACACCTCATGGTGTCCTTGTCGCGCCCTAGTCAAGACTCTCTGGAAAACCTGCGAGCTGCTGATGGATAGACAATTTTAGTCACGAACACCTTTCAGTATTTGGGGCATAACTTCTACTAAAGAAGTCTATATAGGGCGATCTTGGTATCAAAAGAAAGCTAACAAAATTTCCCACAACTTTTGTATTGAAAATTTTTCAGGATGGGAAGGTTTTGATAAATAAATTTGCACATCAATTCATGGGTTCTAGAAAAATAGTTATAAACTAAAGTGGACATCTGGAGGTTGTCCACGTGTCACCATGTCGGCGAAGGAAAGGGGTAAAGTGTCACACCCCGAACCCGCAGATGGGTCCTAGGTGTGAATATAGTAACCTAACCTGTCATTGTATCAATTCAAAACATACATAATACAATACCAAATGAGGGTCCAACCCCGTGGGATACACGGATGCCCTAAAAAAAATATACATACACATCTATACTCATCAGATACACAGCGGAATACGACTATACATGAACAGTACCATATTAGAGTCTATACAAAACGAGGATATACATTTCCATAATTACAAACATACTTTGGGTGCCTACAAAACCATCCCGACAACTCAGTTACAAAAACTTGTACCTAACAGGCTTTAGCAGTAGCTAACGACACCCCCACTTCCGAATGCTAGGATGCTAAACACGGCTACCTGATGGACCTGAAAAAACATTTGTACGTACTTTCAGGGTGAGACACCTCTCAGTAAGGAAGAAAGCAGGTTATATTAGTGTGTGGCACACCAGTGTTATTTTACATAAAACATAACACTATACAATACAATACAATTCCAAAATATTTCCATACAGTTCCAATATTTTCTCAAATGCATTCCAGTACATATGATACCAAAACATACGATTAGTGTCGTCACACTAATACGCAACTATATTATGAAACTCGAAGCTTCAAGTGATTACATTGCCAATACGATGTAGTTCACAACAGTACGCAACTACTCCATGAATCCAAAGTTCCACAGTGATTACATTGCCAACACGCAACTACTTCGAAACCTGAACTTCACAGTGATTACATTGCCAATATCGTGTAGCTCACACCCCTCAGTGACCAGCCGAGATAGGAAGTGATATTTCACACCCTCGGATATAGAGTTGGACACTCTCGCCCATGGTTTTCACACTAGTACATGGCGCAGCATATGGTAATTTGCCGCCACAAAGCTGTTTCGGCGTACGGTAATTAGCTGTCACTAGCCAATTTCACAAAACCTGGAATCATTTTGGAGCTCATACTCCTATACATATGAGCATACGGTAATAAGCCGCCACATAGCTGTTTTACAACATATCTGGAACAATTACATACAACCATACATACCACACTTATTTGGTTTACAGCAAATCATATCGTTTTCTAATTCAAGTATACAATTTATGCAAATATGGATAACAGTCATCTCAATAATACAATTTAAACAAAACGAACAGTTTTCCAAACAAAGGAGAGATGATACTCGAAATCCTCGAATTTCCCCAAAAATTATAATCCGAAAATCCCGTATTTTACCCGATAGATTTCCCCAAATAAGTTACCAAAACATACATACGATCGTAGCCTACAAGCTTACCGATCCTAACTTCAAAAATAAACTGATATAAACCGAATCCCCTTACCTTAACCCGAATTCCAACTACGAACTCTACGGTCCCCAAAACTACGAATTGAGACTCTGAAACCTACAAACCACAGTACAATACATGCTTATAATCCGTACTACTATACATATTCCGAAACAGAAACGAAAACCGAGCCTTAAATCCCGAAATGAGATTTTGATCCACTATTCACAAAGAGAATCTCGCTATGATCTACATAGTAACGTCGGATTTATGAATCAGGCGACAAACGGCAAAGAAATCGATGAGAGAGAGAGAGAGAGGGCCCTAAATTCTAGAGAGAGAGAATTTCCAAATCTTAACTAAGAAGCAACCCCAAAATATCTTTTAAAGGCCTTTGACTCGAGTAGATTCGTCAACGAATTGGCGTCCTCGTCGACAAGTCCGCCATTACCTTCGTCGACGAAGCGGTGGCCTCGTCGACGAGCCTGAGATCCTCGGTTTCTCAAAATATCTCGGCTTCTCCTCGTCGATGAGCATCTGAATTTCATCGACGAGAACAAAAGGGACTTCGTCAACGAACTCTGGCTTCGTCAACGAAGCTTGCCCAAATTACCACTTTACCCTTCTTTCAAATATCAAATCCATATACCACGGTTCGGGTTCTTACATAAAACCCGCTGATCCCCATCATCTCTCCTAGGTCCAAAAGAATTCTTCTCTAAAGAGTAAGAGGTGAAGTACTGGGAGTATAATTTTGAGTTAATATGAACGAGGTCTTCTTTCAAAATCCAGCTACACTCAAAAAGTGTTTTACCTCTATACTTGACCAAGAAATTTTGGTATGAACCTGTTCATGTGAACATTGTTTTATCATCCAAGATTTCTTCTATTTCATCATGGTTCTTGGGTATGGGTAAAGGTGGGGGTAAAGGTAATTTCGGGGTTTCAGGTTTGTGAGGAGTGGAGAACGGAGTGGGATCACCTGCAAGGTTAGAACTGGAGGGTTCCACAAAAGAAGATGCTTCAAGAAACGGGGTTAGATCCTCAACATTAAAAAAATTGCTTATGCCAAAATCAATAAGAATATCAAGCGTGTAAGCATTAGAACTTATTTTCTTTAAAATTTTTAAAGGACCCATCTTCTTAGCATGCAACTTTCTTACCTTTCCTATAGGATTCCGCTTGGGACGACTACAATCCATAACCATATCACCTTCTGAAAATTCTTGTAACCTGTGATGTATGTCTGCACTAGATTTATAAAACTCATTGTTTAGGTTAATCTTCATTCTTATTTCAGAGTGTAGGTCATATTTGTGCTTAACAAAAACATCACCTTGTTCACTCACTCTAACCTGTGGAGGTAATAGGAAAAGATCTATTGGCTTCCTAGGTTGATAACCAGTGACAACCTGAAATGGACTAAGGCCTATGGTTCTATTCATTGAGTTATTGAACACAAATTCAGCCATCGGAAAACACAAATCCCATAAACCTATGTTCTCACCTACTAGGCATCTTAATAGCTCACCTAAACTCGTATTAACAACCTCAATTTGCCCACTATTTTGGGGATGGTAAGCACTAAAAAACTAGTTGTTTAGTACCTAACATTGCCAGCAGTGTTTTCCAGAAGTAACTTACAAACTTTACATCCTGATCAGAAACAATGGTCTTGGGAAGACTATGCAGTCTTACAATTTCTTTGAAAAAGATGAATGCAAATTTTGAGGCATCATATGTTTTGTTACATGGAATAAAATGGGACATTTTTGAGAATCTACCCATGACAAAAAACACAAAATCATTCTTTCTAGCAGTTTAAAGGAGTCCTAAAACAAAATCCATGCTAATATCCTGCCAAAGGGCATGAGGTACAAGTAAGGGTGTGCATAGTCTAGTGTTCTACTTCCTGCCTTTTGCAGATTGACATGTTCCACTATGAGACACAACTCTAGCAGTATCCCTTTTTAGAATAAGCCAAAAGAACCTATCCTCTACCATAGTAATGGTTTTATCCTTACCAAAGTGACCGGCAGCACCACCTGCATGCAGTTCCCATATTAACAGGTCACGTAGAGACGTAGAGGGAATACACAATCTAGTTCCTTTGAATAGGAATCCCCCATGGATCACTAAGTCTGGATGGGATTCGGATAGTCCTTGTAACAGATCAAAAAAGATGTCACAGAAATATGGACATTGAAAATATTCTTTCTTGATACTCTCAAAACCTATTACTCTCACTTCCAAAGTTTGTAAAGTGGCCACAACTCGGCTTAAAGCATCAGTAGTTTTGTTTTCAACACCGATTCGGTGTTTGATCACAAAAATGTACTGCTGAATGTACTCAATCCACTTTACATGCCTATGATTTAGTTTCTTTTGAGTGCTTAGGTTCCTAAAAGCCTGGTAATAAAAAAAGAGTACAAATTCCTATAGGAGTAAATAATGTCTCCAGTGCCTTAAGGATTGGACCACAACATAGAATTCCTTATCATAGGTGGAGTAACGCTGCTTGGCATCATTCAAATTTTCACTAAAGAAGGCAACAAGATGACCTTCTTGACTCAGCACTCCTCCTATGCCAACACCAGAACATCACAAGCTACTTCAAACAATTTTTGACAATCAAGGAGGTGCAGCACAGGGGCCTTTTGTCATTTGGTTTTTAATGTCTAAGAAGGCTTTGGTTGTAGCCTTAGGCCACACAAACTCTCCTTTCTTCAAACAATTTGTAATGGGTGCCATGATAGTACTGAAATTCCTAATGAATCTTATGTAGAATGTGATCAACCCATGAAAACTTCTTACTTCATGAATAAAATTGGGAGTAGGCCAATTTTGGATAGCCTTGACCTTCTCAGGGTCAACAAAAACTCCACTCTCAGATACAACATATACTAGAAAGATTATCTAAGGAGTCATAAAGGTACACTTTTTCAAATTTGCATACAATTTCTACTCTCTTAGTACTTCAAACACTCTTCTTAAGTGATCTAGGTGCTCTTTCCTTGCTCGGCTATAAATCAAGATGTCGTCAAAATAGACAATAAATAAATGCCCAATGAAAGGTCTCAAAATTTGAGTCATCACTCTCATGAAGGTGCTTGGTGCATTAATGAGACCAAACAACATCACCAACCATTCGTACAAGCCATCTTTAGTCTTGAATGTAGTCTTCCATTCGTATCCAGGTCTTATTCTAATCTGATGGTATCCACTCTTAAGATCAATTTTGGAAAATATCTTGGAACTAACCATTTGATCCAACATATCATCCAGCCTGGGTATAGGAAATCTATATTTGGCTATGATTTTATTAATGGCTATACTATGACGCTCGAGCCCACCAGGTGGGACCTGAGTGCCACGCTGCTCAATCCCCATCTCTAATACCATAATTAACATACATGCAGCAGAATATAAACAAATAACCTCAAATAAATACCAAAGTTCTATATTACATCCCAAAATTTAACACTACAACATCTAGATATTTGTATCTACAACTAGCATTTAAAACATAACCCCGTACAAATATATCTGTATATTTAC
This sequence comes from Malania oleifera, assembly GCF_029873635.1. NCBI lineage: Eukaryota > Viridiplantae > Streptophyta > Magnoliopsida > Santalales > Ximeniaceae > Malania > Malania oleifera. The sequence goes on along the minus strand of NC_080419.1, from coordinate 79,790,049 downwards.
TAGTATCTCACAATATCCCAAAAAGAAGACTACCAAAAATAGTCTCAGCCCAGGCCTTCAAGCCTGATCTCCAGAAGAACTTGAAAAGTTGATAATCCACTAAGGTGAGACACTTCTCAGTAAGGGTGGAAGTAAATTATAACATTCTGTGGCAAATAAGTTTTAATATATATATATATATATATATATATATCAAAATAATTGTTTCTCATATAATATTAATAACAGCTGAGAAAATGCATCATTAATAACATCACTGACATCTGATATCATACATGCATCCAATATGCACAAGTACATAATTTTTATGCATGCGAAAGTCCCCAAGGATAAGGAAGATTACCTACCCATACAAGTAGCTTCCCCGTGCTCTGGTACCTAAAATATACCTACCAGACCACTCACCTTACTTAGTAAGCCCTTAGGTGAAGAATTACCTTACTTCCAGTATACACGTCTTTATATATTTTTTTAAAGGCGAAGGTTTCCAAGGATCGAGATGTCTACCTGCCCATACAAGTAGCATCCCTTTGCATTGATACTAAGAAACTACCTATTAGAGCACACACCTTTCTAAGCAAGCCACCAACGGTATGCTTACCTCGCCACATGCACACATATGCAGTCACAATATTCTATACCATTATTATTATGTTTTATTAAATTCACATGAGCACAAGACACCCACACAGGAATCATGCAACTTATACTTCATCTTCCAATATCCTCAGTACATAGCCCACACAGAGCAACTGCGTATATATCAGTACGTGGCCCACACAGGAACCTACGTACTTCTTATCTACACGTGGCCCACACAGCCACCACTATCCACCCAGGGTACATAACATTGCCCACACAGGCGCCACCATCCACATAGGATACATAACATGGCCCACACAGGCACCATCATCAACATAGGATATAACGTGGCCCAGACAGGCACCACTCCGGCTTCTACTAAACGTGGCCCACACAGGCACCACTTTTCACCAGTATCCAATCCCTATGACCTACCCGTAGTACATCAGTAGAACAAACTCCTCTACCTACCAATGTCCTACCCTATATAAATGAATACATGGTGAGCTCCTCGACCTGTCAACGTCATACCATGATTGATATCTAAGCAATATGACAATCTCCTCATGCCAACATTATATTGAGATGCATACGAATAACCACACCAGTTAATTCACATAGATGCATCAATGCATTTCCACACAGAAATCAAATAAATCAATACATTCTCACACAGTAATCCAACAGATCAATACATTTCCACACAGGAGTCCAATAGATCAATACATTTCCACACAGGAGTCAAACATAACAATTCATTCATCATGTCATAATCATTCCAAACATCCCCACATGCAAGCCCAAATATCATAGAAATTCATATTCAACTTATTAGGAAAAATTATTCTCATGCCACATGGATTTAATATCATAAGCAAATCCCAAATATAACCTTAAACAAAATCATCACTTTCCAGTACTCAGGCTATTCTAAAAATCATATAGGTAAATACTAGGTTTTATATGCTCGTAAATAACCAATTCACCTCAATAAAATATTGATATAATTTTACTTCCCCTTACCTGATTTCTTGAACCACGCCTACAGGGTTCCCAAAATTATACCCGTGGCGCTCACCCGAACCCTAATTCAATCAAATCAGCCTCAATAAAATACTATTTTAATATTTCTTAATCTATAATAATTAAATAACAATTAATCTCTAAATAACCCATTTATCCTAGTTTTGGGGCTATGCCTACAACAACCCCACGAGAAATTCACTCCGCTAGACTTATAGAGAATCATCCCTAGATTCTCGTGGTAGTGTCCGATTGTCAATTTGACTTAAAATTTAAGAAAAATTAAGATAAAAGTGAGAATTTACCTTACCCCCAGAAAATATGCCTACACCGCTTTTATGAAAAATCCACTTCAATAGGAATGTCGGTGGCGAAGAATGGAATCCAGTGGTATATTTCGATTTTCAATTGGTCGAATATTTGCCGAGAAATTTTAGAGAGAAGAGTGGAGAGCGTGAGGAGAGATAGAGTGGTGTGAGAGCCTAAGAGAGTTTTTTTTTTTTCTTCTTTATCTACTAACTTGCCTAGAAGCTTCCAGGAAGCTTAAACATTAAGCTTCTTTATCCTTTTCCTTTTTTGTTTTTTTTTTCCTTCACTTACTTTAACATAATATCATATTATATTATATACTTATATATATATATATAACCACCATTTTACCCAATTTAATTAAACCAATTTAATAATGTTTAATTAATTAATAATAATCATTATTATTATTATTATTTTATTTTATTTTTTATTTTTTTGGGTTGTTACATTCTCCCCTCCTTAAAAGAATTTCATCCTCAAAATTTGTGAACCGATAATTCTATTTATATTCTACTATTAATGAATCAATCACACACCTTACATTTCGGTATACTCCACAATTCTAAGTAAACATATGAATTTAAAATCAAATAAACCATTAATATAAAATCATACCTACTCCTGCACCACGAGCAGTATCCTTATTAGCTGGAACCATGGTATACACACGCGCCGAACCACCACGAGGCAGTGACTCATTCCTCTGGTGTTGATCAAGAGAGGGTGCATTGTTCAGCAGTCCCCAACAATCTTGGGCCATATGGTTGTATCTACCGCAGCAATAGCACTTAATGTTCCTGGCTAGGCATTCTCACCAATGCCTCAATTTACAACAAGCACAATAAGGAGGTGACAAATCGCTCTAACGTTCTCGATCACCTCTATCAAATATCTGTCCCATAACATATCTGTCCCTCTTCCACGAGCCCTGTTTGGCATCATAAAAAAAATGGGAGGCATAGGCCTCTTTCTCTGCTCTGCGATCTCTGCACTCCTCTGCAGACTCAATTCTGCCGTAGTGGCTCTATCGACTAGCTCTGAAAAGCTTTGTACCTTCAGGACTGCCACCTACTCATGAATTCTCAGTTTCAATCCCATTTCAAACCACCTCACCTTCTAGAATTCATCTGGAACCATAAAAGGTGCAAAACGGGAAAGCTCCATGAACTTCGTAGCGTACTGCTGCACAGTAAGTTACCCCTAAGTCAGGTGGAAGAATTCCTCTGCTTTCGCAGTCTTGGTGGTGGCATGGAAGTACCGATCTTAGAAAAGCTCCTTAAATTGACTCTAGGTCATATTCGTGAGTACTGCCCGCTGTTCCTCTAGCAGCTTCACTACTTGCAACCAATGTTTGGCCTCCCCTATTAGCTTAAAGGTAGCGAAGAGAACCTTTTGTGCCTCAGTGCAAGACAACACTACCAACATTTTCTCCATTTCTTGCACCCAACTCTCTACTATGAGTGGGTCAACACTACCCGCAAATGTAGAAGGTTTCAGGCGAGTAAATTAGTCAATCGAACAACCTTGGTTCACAGGTGGGTAGTTCTGTCCTTTAGAGTCTCGCCTAATCTCTTCCCGAACTTGCCAAGCTAAACCCCGCAATAGAGTGGAGGTATCGATCTCTCCCACACTGGTAGCTCCTGCATCATTCTCCTCTCCAGCATCAACATCCTTTCCCTTGGAATCAATTTTGTAGACAAGACAGAAGCAAATTTCTAACGTTCATATCACATTAGGTACAATTATAGAACAACAAATAAGTTTAACATTTAAATCCTCAATTAAAACATTAAACAACCAGCTTATCCCTAAATCAACCTAACCCACAAGTTCTAATTCCGAGTTCTAGTCTCTCTGCTCAGAAACATCACCGTCAATGGATTTACCATGGTTTTCTGAAACTGGATGAATTCAGAAACTCACGAAAGTCCATCAACAGATTTCTGCCTCTAAGCTGCGAAACAAAAGTCAAAATCTCCTATCAACATCCTAATTTACCTATTCCTATCTTTATCCTTATTCGTACCTATACTCTGGTATTAATCAATCCTAAAGTCTACAGAACCTATAACCTAATGCTTTGATACCACAATGTGACGCCCCAAGCCCGCCAGGTGGAACCATTTCCAAATTTTCTTCCCAATTGAGCTATACTCATTTGTTCATAGTCATGTGTCAAGTTAAAGGCATGCTTAAGGGAGTCAATGTAATAGAGAAACAACTCTTTCCTCAGTTCAGGTTTCAAGCCAATCCTAAAGCGAGAAATATGTTGGCTCATGCTCTCTTCTACCCCACATCTAATAGAAAGTTCATCAAACTTGCTTATATACTCAATTACACTCACGCTACCTTGTTTAAGGCTATATAGTTGATCCATGAGACGTTCCCTATAGGAAATTGGGACATATTTTTCTGTTAGCCTTTCTTTCATCAATTCCCAATGTTCTATGAGTCTATGACCTAAACGAGCTTCTTGTCTTTTGACATTTACCCAATGAATCTTAGCTTGTCCAGTTAGTCTCATATTTGCAAACCTTACTCAGTGTGGATCATGCATCTTATACCAATCAAAGTATGAATTCATTTTAGCTAACCAATCCTAAAAAAATTTTGGATCCATTTGACCATCATATGTAGGGGCTTCGATTTTTATTCTCTTCACTGCATCCATTTCTAGATTATGATTGTCCTTACAGTATGGTCTCCTTGGTTGGAATTCCTCTTTATTATAATTCTCTTCATTCCAATGTGGAACATAAGAGTCATGACGCTAGAATCTTCTGGAAGCATTTGGTCTTGGTGGGGATGAATGGGAGGTCGTTCTACAGGAGGTGGTGTCCTTTCTCTTGGAAGGTTGTTTGGTTTCCTAGAGTGGTGGGAAGCAAACTCATTGTCAACCTCAAGGGGCTGTCCTAGATTTTCCGGAGGTGGGTCAAGAACTACATTAGCTTCCAGCCTCTTAATTCTGGCAAGGGCATTAGTTATAACAGTTCTCAACTCGAGTTGCCATCAAAATATAACAACACAAGGGCAAGAGACTTACAACTAAGGAACAGAGTTTTTGGGAAGGCCAATTCCGCCACGGGCAGTGGACTTTGAGGGTTCACCTAACTAACCTAGGCTCTAATACCAAGATGGTGTAGGATGGAATAGGCTAACCTAGTCCTACGGTTCAACCCTCATAAGCACATACATTCGAAACACTTTAAATTAAGAATTCAATCACTCAAACATAAACACAATAAATTAGTGGAAATTTTTCATGTTGAGGAATTTTGAAAAGGTGTAAGGCGTTCTGAAGCAAGTCTCAATTGGTTCTTTCACAAAGGAATCAAGTTGAAATTGTAGTAAAGATGTTATTTCAATATTTCAAGAAATAAGTTATATGTTTAGGACAGTAGTATTCCATAATTTATTTAGACTAGCAAGCAGTAATATTGAAAGTCTAAGGATTCAAATATTCTATTCAAGTTTGGAATTTCAGAATTTCAAGCAAAGGGTTTATCAAATATGAAATTGTAGAATTTGAAACTAAGGTTTAGTAATAGCAGAGGTTGTAAGATATAACAGGGGTTCAATTAGAAATCGAAGTTACCACGAGAATCAATGGATGCTTAATGTTATTCAACACGCAATGGGATCACACCTGGGGTCCTTAGTGCCAGCTTGTGAGATACCAATTGAACGCAGCAATGCAAAGGATTGATGGTGGCCATGTGGTGATATGAAAGTGATGGCCACATGGATGTAACTTTGGTGGTGGCCGTGAGAGTGAGGGAGGGAAGATATGAAGATCGAGTTGCTGGATAGGTTAGTGGTCTCTCACTACCTAATCTCCAGAGAGAATGATGTAGCCTCTCGCTACACAATCACAAGGATTGGAAAAAGCTATAACAAGCTTCAACAAAGAAAAATCCTTTCAATATCAATATTCACAACTTAGCTACTTTCAGTTCTTACAATGGAGAATATAAAGACTTAGCACAAAGGAGACAAGACAAGTAAACAACTCACACTTCCTATACAAGCATAGGAGACAAAGAAATAAATGCACACTCAATAACTTATTTAGAATACCTTACTAAGAAGCACATGCAAGTAGGTTGTCTTACAATATTACATATTAAATAAAAGTCAAAAGGAGGGGTCCAAAACCGTGTGGGATCCACAAGAGCTTGTAAGGTTCATATGAGTCTCAAACTTGCTTATTTTAATGCTCAGATGATGGTATTTTCGACTAAGTCGCACCCCCAAGGCTCTTGGTCGCACCCTTGGTCAAAGTTCTCTGGAATTCTTCAATGTGCAGGATACTTGGTCACACCTCATGGTGTCCTAGTCGCACTCTGGTCGAGACTCTCTGGAAAACCTGCGAGCTACTGATGGATGGACAATTTCAGCCGCAAAAAACCTTCAGTATTTGTGGCATAATTTCTACTAGAGAACTACAAATAGGGTGATCTTGTTAGGAAAAAAAAGGTAACAAAATTTCCCACAACTTTTGTGTTCAAGCTTTTTAAAGACAAAGAATGTTTTGATAGAGAAATGGGCACATCAATTCATAAATTCCTACAAAATAGTTATGAACTAAAGTGGACATCTAGAGGCCGTCCACTTGCCACCATGTCGGCGAAGGAAATGTGTAAGACTTGATGATCCCCATCAACAAAAGATTATGATATATTATATTATAGGTGCATCATTATCCAAAATCCAAAATAGTGAGGGCAATTTAGTCCAAAATGTAAGATTCTACAAAAAAATAGGATTTCCATGAAACTTACCTATAGGGGGATGTGGTAATAGGATGCCCACTTTTGAAGAGGATCCTTACATCCCAAAAATGTGAATATGTCTATCATCTCAAATTTCCATGCTCAAACAAATGTGGGAATGAAATGTCATAAACATCACATACCCAGGAATCTTGAAAGATGTCGCAAAACAAATGCCTCCTAAAAGATTACTCATCTATTGACAATTGATCTCAAACTTCCTTCATCATTTTCTTGAGTCAATGATCCATATTTATAAAATTTTCTTTTCATATGTCAGGGGACAACATTCATCAATATCTACGCTATTAGCATGTCATAGGCCTGTGACATTTTTCATCTATCATAAAGTGGTTTCTGGCTTTGTTTTTGTTGCACACTTGCCAAAATTTCTTTCCCTTCCAATGATGTGGCCAAAAGGAGGTGATGGTGATGCCTAATTCTTCTTTTGCTGCAAAATATCCTTTAGATGCCTTCGTCCTCCTCTAAAAAGCTAAAAAATGCTCTATCAAAACTATTCCCTTTGTAGTGAAATTCCACGTTGTGGTGATTGGACCAACAAAGGACAATTGTTCCCCTTTGAATGACCAACAAAGGACAATCGTTCCCCTTTGAATGACTATCACTGTAATTATGTGAGGTTGCTATGATCTTACATCAACTATACTTTTTCTGATCCCATAGTGGGCACCAAAGTATTGTTGCTGAAAATTGTTGGATTAATCCACAACCTCGATTCACAAGTAACAAAACAAAGTAAAAAAAAACTTGGCAAATCCAAGGTGTGCTTCAAGAGATCTCCTGATGTTTAAGTCAGGGACAAAAGAAGTAAGAATAAAATAGCAACAGTATAAAGATGAGTCATCTTTCAAATTTTAAAGGGCAACGGGGTAAAGATGAATAATCTCCCTTATCTTCTTTATAAGTCCCTTTAATAGGTGATGCACCCTTCTTAGTATTTAATTTGAGGGCCTTTAATTCTTAGGGAGTTATATGACCTTAAAGGATTATGTTCCTTCATGCTCCACCTTTAGTTAGGAGTCATCCCCTTTTGTTCTCCTTAATTAGATCTTAGGTTAAATCTTTTAATGCCAAGGTGCCTTTTGACCCCTTGTCCTGAATACTATCTTATCCCCATCATTTTACTTTACTCATTAAATAAAATATTTATTTTTAACAAAAATTACTAAAATTAGAGGAAATGATAAAAATATCTATGATTTACGTTTACTAAAAATCATTTTGATAAGATTAAAAATTGGCGCAACTTTTTTTTATCTCCAATTAATCAAGAGTGCACATTCGTGCACACACACACACACACACACACACACAAACACACACACAAACACAAAATAGGTGTCAAAAGTGAGGAACACGCACCATGCCTCCATGCATGACAATCACCATGTCGGGCCATTTGATTTCATCTAATCTACCAAAGACCACTAAAACAAATTTATGGATGAGAGAAACATTAGAAAATATAATCATCCTTGATTTTATGACAAATCACTATAATCAATTGAATGTATGTATAAGTATGGTTGGACAAAAAAAAAAGCGATAGTTTAGTACGATGATTGTCAATTGCTAAAGGTATAAGGGCGTAAGGTTTTTGATATGAAACAAGGCTAGGGGAGCTAAGGTATGGTTTACACTGGAATTGCAATCATAGTGGATGAGCTAGTTGTGAATTTTCTATTTTTTTCAATTTTTTTGTGAATTATCTGAATTTTCAAATAACAAAAAGTCAATTAAAGAAAATAGTCAAGTCAAAATATTTCTAGACTTTTCTCCTAATTTTCTCTAAATTTTTTTTGTCATTTTTCTGAATTTTTTATGATTTTTCTAAATTTTTTATGAATTATTAAATATATAGATAGCATAATATAAAACTAATTTTAAGGAAAATAATGAAAATTGAGGCAAAACATTTTTTTTTATTTTTTCTAATTTCCATTCAAAATATTCTGTAATTTTTTTTAATTTTTTTTATGATTGTTTGATTTTTTTGTGAATTATTTAGTTATTTAAATAGCATAATAGAATAAAATAAAAAAGAAAACCGATTGCAAACCAGTTCAGGGGGAAACCGGTCAAAGGTCAACTAGTTGGGGAGGGGTAACTAGCTTAAGGTCGAGTCAGGGCCAATCGGTTTAAGGCCTAGTCAAGGCCATGTGTCCATGTCTAGATGATGGGTTAGGAGCGAATATGATTGGCTATGTGGCAACATCTGAGCTGTCACTGGGAGACTATGATCGGATGATGAGGGAGCAACTACGTAATGCTTGTGTCGTGTGGAGGTGGAGACGCCACGCGTCAATGAGCAGATAAAGCAGCATGTTCTGACGAGACGCTTAGGGTAGTGTCATCGTGGCTATAGCAGTGCCACAGGAATCAGACAGTTGAAGATGTGCGCACCCGGATCATTGACATGGCCCTCATCTGAACCGTCTCCACAAAAGCACAAATCGTGTGGTGGAGGTTTGATTGACGCAGATTGCTGATGTGGCTTCTTCTAGAGTGTGAACAACAAAAACCAATTTGATGGCTCAGAGAGAAACGCGTGGCTTTTTGATCAGACGGGCAGAAGAATGCCATGTGCTCGAATCCTACGGTCTCGGGGCAGATGATACTTAAATAAAAATGTTTTTGTTTTTCTCATTTTGCATTCTCACTCTCTCTCTCTCTCAAGTACTCTCTTCAATCTCTTTTCTTCTCTCTCTGTCTTCTCCTTCTCATTCTCTACAAACCCAAATCTGAAACCCTAGCCTCTGTTTCAACTCCCCCTAACCTTCTTCGATCTCTTCAGTTCTTCCCTCAAGCCAACCTGAAACGCTCTCACCTCATGAAATACTGAAGCTTTCAAATTCATTTTCTCTAACAATGGCGAAACACAGGAAACCCGTAGGCACTCTCAAGATGGTGAACATGTTGGCGAGATCCCCGGGGAGGCTCGACTTTGATTTCAAAGCTAAGTGCCTCCCTCCCCTTTTTATTTTCTTTTATGAGAATTATCGGGAGTGTGTATGATTTGTGGGTGTGAGTTATGTTGTTGTTGATATGAATATTGGATTGCTTACTCTGTGATTCGAGTCTGTGTGTGAACTTGTTTAAGGTTAGGGTTTCCATATTGTTAGGATTAGGGTTTCTCGTGGTTTTCAAAAATGGGCTCGGTAGGTTTAAACAAAATGGGCCTAGTTCATTTTAAAAACAAATGGGCTTTAGATGAATTTTTACAAATAGGCTTAGGGTTAAAATTTTAAAATGGGCTTGAGTTGGGTCTTTCAAACGAGCTTGGTTTAAAAACTAAGGGTTAGGCCTGGTGGTTTAAAAACTGAGAATTAGGCTTTGAGCTCGAGGAATTGGGTTTGGGTTTGATGTGGTTTGCAGAGTGGGCTCAAGGGGTGAATCCAAATTTGGGTTTGAGTTCGGGGGATTTGGGGGTATGGTTGAACCAAAGTTAGCTCAGGTTCAAATTTGAACTTGAGAGTTTTGGTGAGTACGTGCATTCAAAATTGCCAGTAGTAGTGTATTGTGTTATCATTAGAATCTCAGAAGAGGTAAGACATTTTCTTACCCAAATTCTTTCCTCCTCCTATCTTCTTCTCCCTTCTCTATGCATCTGTCACTCTGTTCCTCTGCTTCCCTACTTCACTAGTGCTCTGCTTATCTTCCCTTGCTACTCTGGTTCTGCAGAGCTCTTCCCTTATTCTCTAATTCTCTCTATTTTGGTAGAATTCTCCTAATGCTCTCTGACTGTTTCTTCTCCCAATCTCTTTTTCTGTTCTCTCTATTTTGGTAGAGCTCTTCTGCAATTGACTGATCCTGTGTTCTACAATGCGAGTCTCCCCATTTATAGGGAGGCTAGGGGTCTGATTTGGCGCCCAAATTGCTCCCTGCCAACAGAATTCTCCTCTAACAACCATGGTGGGGAATATTTCTTATTGATAGATTGCACATGTGATTTCATTTTTATTTTCTTTCTTTTTTTATTGGATTTTATTACTTGACAAACTTGCCCTTTTTCCTTTTTGTGTGCAGGTGACTTGGTGATTGTTGGCAACAGGGGATTGGAGGGCTTTCATTTTCCCTGTGTTTTTTAATTATTCTTTGTAGTTTTTATGTGTAAAGGATGTACCCCCGTACTTATTTTCTGCAACCAGTCTTTGTAACATTCCTTTTTCAATCCCCATATTTTCTCAGTTGTAGCCTTTTGGTATGTACATGCATTTTGCACTTTTGTATGTTTACACCTTGTCATGTACACTACAACCTCCTATACTTCAATTTCGGGCACGTGCCTGCCCCTTCCAAAAAATTGTGACCTCATGCCTGTTTTATTTAATTTGGACTAAAATTTTGCATCAAAGTTGACCAAACTTTCCTAAAAAACGACTAGTAATAACATCGTGACCTTAAGCTCCCGAAAAGTAACAAAGGATCAGTACTTAAAACAAAGACTCAATAAAATACTCCATTTTTAAAATTAGAAGACCCAATTTAAAACTAAAAACTCAATTTAAATTGAAAGACTCAACTTAAAATCAACAAAAAATTCAAAAAATAGAAATACTCGGTTTTTAAAACAAACTAGGACTCATATTAAAAATTAAAACAAACTCAATTTCCAAATGAAAAGAGATAAGGAACTCAATTTTGAAATTCGGGGGAATTCAAATTAGAAGAACTCAGTTTTAAAAATAACAGTAAAAGGACTTGATTTTTTCAAAAACCAAGGACTTACTTCACAAAACCTGGCCTGTAGTGATCCTAAAAAAAATTTTAAAAATTATTATTAAAAAATTTAAAATTATAATTATAATTATAAAAATAAATAAATAAATAATTATCTATTATTAATTAAATAATATAATATTATAATAAAATATATTATAAAATATATGTTAAGTTATCCGAAAGGATCAAAGGAAGCCTTTCCTCTTTCTTTTTCTTCTTTTTTTTTTTTTTTCATTCTGCGCACAGAGCCTAGCGTCCTCCATCTCCTCATGTCCTCTCTCTCACTCTCCTCTATCTCATCTCCGATATTCAGCCGATCGAAAATCCGAAAATACCATTGGGTTCTGTTCGCCGCCACCGACACTTCAACTGGAACGGATCTGTCGTGAGAGCGGTATAGGCATATCTCCTGAGGTAAGGTCAATTCTCAAACTTACCTCAATTTCTCTTAAACTATAAGCTCAATTAATGAATGAAAATTGTTAGGAGATTCGTGGGGAGATTCTCTACAATCTAACCGGAGCGGGTTTTCAAATTGGAGCTCCGGGGTTCCAATCCTAAATTGGGGGTAAGTTTAATAATTTAGGCTTTATTAGGTTATGTAGGGTATTCAAAGCCTAGGGGAATTTTAGGGAAAGTTACTCTAGGAATTGTGATGAATAATGTAGTGAAATTTGAATTTCAGGGTTTCATGGATTTTGAACACCGTGGGGCATAGGTCGGGGTGTTAGCAGGCCTTTTCAAAAATCAGGTAAGGGGATTAAGTTAAGTCAGTAATTTTATGAAATTTGAATCAATTTAATTGTTATGTTTATATATATATATATATATATATATATGTATATTTATTCATTTGGGAATTTAAATGTTATTTTGAAAATCAACCATTCGAAATGAATTTTACAAACCTAGGATATATGGTATGGTATTTTTGAATAAAATGAACGGTGGAAAGCTTGTTTGTTTATATGGATGTGTAAAATGTGGAAAATTGTGTGGCAGATGATTTAATTGGTATGAGTTATTGTATATCTGGATTTGGGATTTTGAAATACTGAATTGTTTGAGAAATACTAGAAATGCTTGTGAAAATACTGGAACTATTTATAAAATGCGGGTGTTTGAACTAACGGCCAGTGGCTGGGTATTGTTTGATTAGCCAAGAGTCAGGATTATTATTTGATAGCCGAGGGTTGAGTTTTAATTGATGGCTTTATGCCGGATTGTATTTTGTGGCTGGGGCCAGGTTTTTGGAATAGCAAGAAATATATGTGAATTAATGTTTTAAATGATGATTTCTATTATCTAAATTGCATTATATGCTTTAGGAACCCTGGGGATCAGTGTAATGTGAGCACGGTACCATTGCTAGTTAGACCATGTGCACCCACACTGTTCTCGATAGAAGTGTAGGGGGTCCAGTCGACTGCCGTCGTAAGGTTGAAGTAAGGGCGTCGGACTTACAGCTTTACTATGGATGCCTGTAAATGTGTTTGCAAAGGATGTTGTTTTTTTTTTTTAACTTTGTTTAGGCTGATCACCCAGGCTTAGTCCAGCCTTCGGGCTGCACAACCCGTGCCATGGGGGAAGTAAATGGCGTGTTTGTCACAGAGAGTGTCTTATATGCATATCTGTTAATTTATGTGAATACAAATAATTAATAAAATAATTTCGAGGGCTTGCTGAGAAATGCGAGTTCCCTAGTAGCAGTAATGGTATTAGAGTAGAGGGAAGCTACTTGTATGGGCGGGTAATCCTAATTGTGTGTGTGAGTGTAAAATAAGAATGTTTTCATAAATGTGTTTATTTGCTTAGTGAACTGGTTATTTTCTGTACACTAAATGCATGCTAACCACACACTGACATTAACTTAGTCTTTCCCTTACTGAGTTGTTCCTTACCCCAACTTTACAAACTATCTTTTCAGAAAATCCTAGAGATAGGGTCTAACACGCTAGAGGAGTTGGGCTAGAGGTGTAAATTTATGTAAGCAGTGTGTAGATAGAGATTTTAAATTTGTTTAGTTTTATGGAATGTAATTATGTGAAAATGGATATATTTATGTATAAAGATAGTTAAAACTCTAGTAATGAAAATTGAGGATTTTATATTTTATTTTTTCTGTTTATATGTGTTTTATATTTGATGAATATGGTAACAGGTACACTGACATCACTAAAGTAGCACTCTAGGCCCAACTGGCGGGTTGTGGTCGTTATAGGTGGTATTAGAGCCTAGGTTTGCTAGGTTCTGCACACTTTGAGGATTGATAATTACCAGAGTATAGGTTGAGATAAGATAGGGATAGGATTGGGTAGGTTAAGATGGGTTTTGGTCTAGAAGTTTGGAGCCAGAAATCTATTGACGGACTTCTGTGATTTTCTGAATCAGTCACGAGTTTCAGAAAACCATGATAAATCCATCAATGGTTTCGTTTCTGGGTTGAGGAACTGGAACTCAGAAAATATAGGTTGGAATGTTAGGATGAGTGGGTATGTGTGTGAAGTTAATGTTAAGGTGGAGATTTTTACCTTAATGGTTTTGTGATAGAATTAGAATATGAATTATTAAATTAGAATCCGTATATTATATCAATTCTATTATTCCATATTTGCATTAATTATGTTAAATGTGAAATTTCTAAGTTGGGCTATATCCAATTTACAGGATGGATTCTAAGGGAAAAGATATTGTGATTGGAGGAGATAACTCTAGTATTATTTTATTCAGGTGTAACCCACTCGTTTGTGTCTCAGGGATTTGTTAAACTATGTGGGTTAGAGGCTCAATTGTTAGAAACTGAGTTAGGAGTGGGCACATCAACAGGGTCAGTGTTAATATGTAGTAAAGTGATCAAGGATTATCCAGTAAAGATTTGGGAGAAAGTGTTGCCTGCTAGTTTGATAGTCCTTGATATGCATGATTTTGACATTATTTTGGGCATGGACTGGCTAGCATCCAGCTACACGAGCATTGATTGTCACACGAAGGAAGTGGTATTCAGACCTCTTAGGGAGCAAGAGTTTGTATTTGTTGGGTCGTATGTGTGTTTGGCACCACGAATCCTTTCGACTATCCAGGAAAATAAGTTACTTTTGGGGGGATGCCGGGGTTACCTTGCAGTGGTGAAGGAAGCGTCAAAGGAGGGACTCAAGTTGGAAGATATCCCAGTGATAAGGGAGTTCTCTAACGTTTTTCCAGAGGATTTATCGGGGTTGCCTCCTGATCGTGAGGTGGAATTTGTAATTGATCTTATCCCAATGGCAACACCAATCTCCAAAGCCCTATATAGAATGGCTCCAACTGAATTAAAGGAGTTAAGGGAGTAACTACAGGAGCTTCTAGAAAGGGGGGTTTATCAGACCGAGTGTATCGCCCTGGGGTGCACCAGTGTTGTTTGTGAAGAAGAAGGATAGGTCGATGAGGATGTGCATCGACTACAAGATATTAATAAGTTAACGGTGAAGAACAAGTATCAATTACCCCAAATTGATGACCTGTTTGATCAACTTTAGGTACGTAGATTTTCTCTAAAATCGATCTGCGATCTGGATATCATTTGGTGAAGGTTAGATTA
This sequence comes from Malania oleifera, assembly GCF_029873635.1. Lineage (NCBI taxonomy): Eukaryota > Viridiplantae > Streptophyta > Magnoliopsida > Santalales > Ximeniaceae > Malania > Malania oleifera. Next base: position 79,775,040 of record NC_080419.1, on the reverse strand, counting down.
GATGATGTATCAAAAACTGCTTTTCAAACTCGGTACGACCATTACGAGTTCTTGATTATGTTGTTCAAGTTGACGAATGCTCTAGCGGTATTTATGGATATGATGAACAAGTATTCCACGAGTACTTAGACTAGTTTGTTATTATGTTCATTGAATAATATTTTGGTCTATTCGAGGAGCCCTGAGGAGCATGAAGCTCATATGAGACTAGTACTTCAGGTACTCAGGGAAAAGAAGTTATTTGCTAAACTTAAGAAATGTGAATTTTGGCTAGAATAGGTTGCATTTCTGGGTCATGTGGTATCCAAGGAGGGGGTTTCAGTGAATCTGAGCAAAGTAGAGGCTGTAGTTAATTGGGCAAGGCCGAAGAACGTGCAAGAAGTCATAAGTTTTCTAGGAATTTCCGAATACTACCGCCGATTTTTCGAGGGGTTCTCCAAATTATCAGGGTCTTTGACACGACTCATAAGGAAGAATGTGAAGTTTGACTAGACTGACGAATGTGAGCAGATCTTCTAGGAATTGAAGCAGCGTCTAGTCCCTGCCCTAGTGTTGATCCTTCCATTAGGTGAGGGTGGATTTGTAATTTACAGTGACACATCACAGAAAGGACTTGGTTGTGTTCTAATCCAGCAAGGGAAAGTCATTGAGAATGCGTCTCGCCAGTTGAAAGAATACAAAAAGAACTATCCTACGCACAACTTGGAGCTGGTAGCAGTTGTGTTTGCGTTGAAGGTCTGGAGACACTACCTTTATGGTGTAAGGTGCGAGATCTTTACTGACTATAAGAGTCTTAAGTACTTCTTCACCTAGAAGGAGTTGAATATAAGGCAATGTAGATGGCTCGAGTTGATAAAAAGATTACAACTATACCATTAGCTATCACCCAGGAAAGGCGAACGTGGTAGCCGATGCATTGAGCCGAACATCTGGGGGTACGTCAGCCTCAGCAGTTATGGCTTCGCACCAGATCGTGATGAAACTGGAGAGGTTGGGTGTAGAATTGGTAGAATGGAATCATCAGGCGTTCAATTCTAGTCTGGTGGTTCAACCGACTTTACGGGAGAGAATAAGAACAGCTCAGTTGAAAGATGTAGAGAAGATACAGGATGAGCAACACACAGACTTTAATGTTGCTGAGGATGGAGTTCTCAGATTTCACACTCGATTGTGTGTGCCAGATGACGTAGAGATAAAGAGGATGATTCTAGGGGAAGCTCATTGTTCTCTTTATACTGTTCACCCAGGTAGCACAAAGATATACAGAGACTTGCTTGAAACATTCTGGTGGAGTAACATAAAGAGGGAAATTGCTAAATTTATGGGTCAGTGCTTGACATGTTAGTTGGTGAAGGCAGAACACCAAAGGCCAGCGGGACCACTTCAACCACTAGATATCCCTACGTGGTAATGCGACCATATCTCAATGGACTTTGTATTAGGATTGCCTTCAGTGTTACATGGGTAGAGTGCCATATGGGTAGTGGTTGATAGATTGATGAAGATTTCCCATTTCACTCTAGTTAGAACCAGTTAATCCATGGATAAGCTGGTAGAACTCTATGTTCAGGAGATAGTCAGAATACTCGACGTGCTCGTGTCCATCATTTTAGATCGGGATTCGCGGTTCACTTCCCGTTTTTGGAAGAGTTTGCAGGGAGCGTTGGGTTTTCAACTCACTTTCAGTACTGCATTTCACCCTCATACGGATGGACAGTCCGAACGAACCATTCAGATTCTTGAGGATATTCTACAAGCATGTGTGTTAGATTTTGGGGGCAATTGGATCCGATATCTGTTATTGGTTGAGTTTGCATACAATAACAGTCATCAGGCCAACATTGGAATGGCACCATATGAGGCTTTATATGGTCATCGGTGCCGATCTCCGTTGTACTGGGATGAGGTAGGCGAGTGGCAGATTTTGGGGCCAGAACTTATTCAGCAAGCCTCTACAAAGGTCGAGCTTATCAGGAAAATGATCAAGGCAACCCAGAGTTGGCATAAGAGTTATGTGAATACCCGTCGATAGGAGCTAGAATTTGAGGTAGGTGATATGATATTCTTGAGAATTGCTCCGATGAAAGGGTTGATGAGGTATGGGAAGAAGGGCAAGCTAAGCTCTAAATACATTGCGTCGTTCGAGATTTTAGAGAGGATTGGTTCGACGGCGTACAGGATAGCACTACCCCTAGCACCGTCTAGGATACACGACGTGTTCAACGTGTCTATGTTAAGGAGGTACGTTCCAAACCCCTCACATGTGATCAATAATGAGTCATTGGAGATTGGGGATACTCTAGCATACGAGGAGGTACCAGTTCAGATTCTGGATCAAAAAATATAGGAACTGCGTACTAAGGATATACCGCTAGTAAAGGTTTTGTGGCGAAATCATGTAGTTAAGGAGGCTTCTTAGGAGTTAGAAACGAAAATACGCGAGAAGTACGCGCAACTATTCAGCAAGGGCTAGTGCCAAATGGGTAAGGGTATGGTTGTATATAGAGGGATTAGAGTAGGTTGTGTGGTTAGTTGTATATAGTTTTAATTATGGATAGTCTTTGGGAAAATTTATTATAGATATTGTAATTTCCCAAAGGCAGTATTGTAACCATGATATTCCTCCACCATAAGTGAGGATAGTTAATAAACTTGGGATGGGGCGGCTATGTGGGTGGCTACCGACTCTTCTGTAGACAGGGATCGTGAATTAAGGAGGTAATTGGTAATAGTTAATAAATTTCGAGGATGAAATTTTTGTAACGAGGGGAGAATGCAGTGATCCTAAAAAAAGTTTTAAAAAAATTATTATTAAAAAAATTAAAATTAAAATTTTAAAATTAATTAATTAATTAATTTATTATTAATTAAATAATATAATATAATAATAATATAATATTATAATAAAATATATTATATAATATATGTTAAGTTATCCTAGAGGATCAAAGGAAGCCTTTCCTCTTTTTTTTTTTCATTCGGTGCATAGAGCATGGCGTCCTCTGTCTCCTCTCTCCCACTCTCCTCCATCTCGTCTCCAATATTCGGCAGATCGAAAATCCAAAAATAACGTTGGGCTCTGTTTGCTGCCACCGACACTTCTACTAGAACGGATCTTTCGTGAGAGCGGCGTAGGCATGTCTCCTGGGGTAAGGTCAATTCTCAAACATACCTCAATTTCTCTTAAACTATAAACCCAATTAATGAACGAAAATTTCTAGGAGATTCGTGAGGAGATTCTTTACAATCTAACCAGAGCGGGTTTTCAAATTGGAGCTCCGGGGTACCAATCCTAAATCGAGGGTAAGTTTAATAATTTAAGCTTTATTAGGCTATTTAGGGTATTCAGAGCCTAGGGGAATTTTAGGGAAAGTTACTCTAGGGATTGTGATGAGTAATGTAGTGAAATTTGAATTTCAGGGTTTTAGGGGTTTTGAACACCATGGGGCGTAGGCCGGGATGTTAGCGGGCATTTTCAAGAATCAGGTAAGGGGATTAAGTTAAATCAGCAATTTTATGAAATTTGAATCAATTTAATTGTTATGTTTATATAAATATATTTATTTATTTATTCATTTGGAAATTTAAAGGTTATTTTGAAAACCAACTATTCGAAATGGATTTTACAAACCTAGAATAAATGGTATGGTATTTTTGAATAAAATGAATGGTGGAAAGCTTGTTTGTTTATATGGATGTGTTAAAATGTGGAAAATTGTGTGGGAGATGATTTAATTGGTATGGGTTATTGTATATCTTGATTTGAGATTTTGAAATACTGAATTGTTTGAGAAATACTGGAAATGCTTGTGAAAATACTAGAACTGTTTGTGAAATGCTAGTGTTTGAACTAACAGCTAGTGGACGGGTATTGTTTGATTGGCCAATGACCAAGATTATTATTTGACGGCCGAGGGACGAGTTTTAATTGATGGTTATATGCTGGATTGTATTTTATGGCTGGGGGCCAGGTTTTTGGAGTAATAGGAAATATATGTGAATTAATGTTTTAAATGATGATTTCTATTATCTAAATTGCATGGTATGCTTTAGGAACCCTGGGGACTAGTGTAATGTGAGCACGGTACCGTTGCTAGTTAGACCATATACACCCACATTGTTCTGGATAGAAGTGTAGGGGGTCCAGTCGACTGCCTGCATGAGGTTGAAGTAAGGGTGTCGAATCTACAGCTTTGCTATGGATGCCTGCAGATGTGTTTGCAGAGGATGTTGTTTTTTTTTTTTACTTTGTTTGGGCTGATCACCCAGGCTTAGTCCAGCCTTCGGGCCACACAACCTGTGTCATGGGGGAAGTAAATAATGTGTTTGCCATAGAGAGTGTCTTATATTCATATCTGTTAATTTATGTGAATACGAATAATTAATAAGATAATTTCAAGGGCTTGCTAAGAAAGGCGAGTGCCCTAGTAGCAGTGATGGTATTAGAGTTGAGGGAAGCTACTTGTATGGGCGGGTAATCTTCTCTATCCTCGGCTAATTGTGTGTGTGAGTGTAAAATAAGAATGTTTTCATAAATGTGTTCATTTGCTTAATGAATTGGTTATTTTCTATACACTAAATGCATGCTGGCCACACATTAACACTAACTTAGTCTTTCCCTTATTGAGTTGTGTCTCATCCCTACTTTACAAACTGTCTTTTTAAGAAATCCTAGTGATCGGGTCTAGCGGGCTAGAGGAGCTGCGCTAGAGGTGTAAATTTATGTAGGTAGTGTGTAGATAGAGATTTTATTTTTGTTTAGTTTTATAGGATGTAATTTTGTAAAAATGGATATATTTGTGCATAAAGTTAGTTAGAACTCTAGTAATGTAAATTGAGGATTTTATATTTTATTTTTGCTCCATATATGTGTTTTATATTTGATTAATAAGGTATCAGGTACAGTGACGTCACTAAAGTAGCACTCCGGGCCCACGTGGCGGGTCGGGGTCGTTACATGGCCTAAAAGAGATTAATTTGAAATTATGGGACATCAACTAAAGTTAGAAAAACTCATTTTAAAATAAAAATTAAAAGGACTCAACATTTTTCCTAGACTAACAGGACTCAAACTCCAAATAGGAAGACTCAATTTGAAATAACTAAGACTTCAAAGTGGGACTCTAATTTTGGAAAAAAAAAATCAATTGAAAATACTGGGACTCTTATTTGAAATAGAACAATCAGTGCTTGATCGGACTTAAAGTCAAACTTTATTACGCCAGGTCTTCTTAGGAGGGCTAGGTTAAATTTGTAGTGTCTATAAAGACGATATGTGATTTTTTGCTAGGCTATCCAATGAGAGGGCAGAAGGTGGGATACAATTAATGGATTTACAGAAGGTTGAGTAGAGTGGAATTGTAGAAGCTTGTGAGTAAAGACATTAGTGATTTTTAGTGGTTGGGCCATTGACAGTAGCTTACATCATATCTGTCGTTCAATCGACTAGGGCACAAAAGTTGAAGATGGACTTGGGAGGCATCAGCTAGTTGCAAGGTGGAGTTGTTGGAGATCAAAGGCATGATTAGACGAAATTGGCTGGCTAGGTATGGAGCGCACAAGAAGACAAAGTGCTCTAGTCACTCCTAATACCTATTGCGCGGGAGTACACACATATATTTGGTAAATTGGAAGCTCATACAATGTTTTAACTATCCAATGGAAAGTATTTCATCTTAACAAGTTGTGTTAACTTGTTTAACTGTGTGTTCTATAATTTGTAAAAATGATACTAGTATTTACACAAAAGAATGACAAAAAAGTGGGATTGACATTATTTTAAGAATCATGGGATTGGCTTGAATCATGGGATTCACATGAATCATAAGATTGAATAGATGTACATGAATTAGTTAAATGAATGAATGGGAATATCATGGGATTGACTAGATTTTACATGAATCATGGGATTGAATAGATTTACATGAATTAGTCAAATGAATGAATGTGAACATATGATTTTCAAGAGCCTCCCTAAAACTAATGTGGGCATAAATGCATCACAGCTTGCCATAAAAAGGATATTCCCTGTCAAGTGCCTCCCTTAATGGGTTTGTGGTTTCAATCCCAATTTGTTCTAAGATAGCCCAAAAATGTTTATGTCCAAGTCCTTTGTAAAAATGTCAACCAATTGTTTATGTGAGGGAACAAATGCCAAGTTGAGGAGCTTGGATTAGACTTTCTCTCTGACAAAATGGCAACCTAATTCTATGTGCTTTGTTCTTTCATGAAAAATTGTATTAGAGGCAATATGCATTGTTGACTAGTTGTCACAAAACAATTTAATCGGCCTTGGGAATTCTATAAACAAATCCTAAAAAAGATTAGCTAGCCAGACTATCTCCCTCACTATCTTAGAATATTTTTTAGAATTTTTTGTACATTTTTCAACATTTTTTTTCTAGTTTTCTGGGTTTTTAAAATGCATTTTACTTCATTTTTTATATTTTTATTTTTCCATTTTTGGTTATCCAAGTCAAAATAACTCAAATAAATTTCATTTATTTTTCTAATTTTTTAAAAATATATATTTTTGATTTTTTACTATTTTTCTAATTTTTAAACATTAAGAATTAATTTTGAAATTAAATAAATGAACTAGTGGTTCGGAAAAAGTCAAACAGGTTTAACCGATCTGAATCGGATCTGACTTGGTTGGGATGAGTGGGCCACGTGTCAGCCAGACATAACGACACGAGAGACTGCTTTATTTGATTTGATTTTTTTTTAATTTTATTGTAGCAGGGTGACGTCATTATGATGTCACCTACCACGTGGCAGGATGCGACTTGCCCAAGGATTTTGACACATCTCACTGACGTCGTAGCAATCCGGCTGTGCAGAGAAAATTCATTTTGGATAGCCAGGATTGCGCCATGTCATCTTCTGAATACGCGGCCCTAGTTGTGTCCTTCTCCTCTCTTCCTTTCTCTCCATTTCTCTCTCTTTCTCTTTCTTTCTCTGTAGATCTCTCTTGCTCTGCACTCTCTTTCTCTCACAAACCTCTCTCTCTTTCTCTCATCTTGCTCTATTCCTCCTTCCTCTCTTGTCTCTTTTCTTTCTTCATTTGTTTCTTTCTTTCTGTTTTCATTTTCTTTTCTTCTCGATCATATTTGACTCAGTTTCTTCAGTATTTGGTAGATTTGGATCAAAAAATAAATATGAGCATAGGCTTTGGGCTCTCTACCTTCAAGCTCATATCGAAGATAAGTCTTGGTTCCTTTCTTGTTCTGTTCTTTTTATTTATTTATTTGGTTGTTTTCTTGAATTTTCTTGACAATTTTCTCACAAGCCAAATAGGTTGGGATTTGTTTGGCTTGGGTTCTAACCCAAGTTAAGTGGCTAGCTAGGTTAGGTTAACTAGTTTGGGATTTGAGTTATGTTGAATTGGGCCAAGCTATGGTTGAATTGAGTCAGGAGCAGGGGTTTGGGCTACAACTAAATTAGGCTAAGCCTAGGGATTAGCTGGTTGGGTTGCAAGGCAATTGGGCTTTGGTTTTTAATTAAATGGACTTCAGCCAACTGGGCCAAGCCCAATATGCCTAAGCTAGAAAATGGATTTTAGTTCAGTTGGGCTTGGAAAAAGGTTAATGGTCAATGGTTAATCGACCTAGGTCCACATTGAACTTAGGTCTTTGGTCTTCGGGTTAGCCATTTAAGATTCAGGTCAGATTAACCCGGATTCGAATTGGATTTCAGGTAATCAAATCCAGGTTATTGGACCTAGGGTAATTGGGTATGGGTGTTCAGATCAAAATCTTGAATCCAGATGAGTAATTAAACTGTATTAGAATTCCTATTTACATTCAAACCACAAGATCTTGAATTCTATAATTTTTCAATTTTAATTATCCAAAAAGTCAAACAAAACTATAAAAAAAAGTAATAGAAATCAACCTTTGTTTTTAAACTCCTCCAATCTTTAATCTTGCTTCTAATTCTCCACTATTCCTGCTCCTAGCCCTTTGCTTATCAGTCTTCGAGCTTCAAGCTCTGTAATTTTTCCTCATTATTCCTCTGATTTTGAATTTTGACTGCGTAGCCTTTATCTAAGCCCCTTTGAATTCTTCACTTTCTTGATCTTCATAAATTCTTATCCAAAATCAAAACTCTCTCAAACTCTCAATTTCTATGTGTCTATTTGTATGACCCTCTATATCTCTATGTCTGTGTCCCTCTTACCCTCAAAAGGCCTCTATTTATTGGTCTAGGGGGATCCAATTAATCAATTCTCACTATATTTAACTTATCAATCCCATTTAAATTGATTGCTTGTATTATGTTTGCATTGAACTCACATTGTATTCACAAGTTAATTGTGCACCACATGTCTAATTCCATTATTCATTTATGTTTGCAGGTCAGTAATTGTCGACCCACTGGATTTTCGGCTGTTTTTTTTTTTTCTTTTTTAATGTATTCAATTTTTTTTCCTTTTTCGGAATTTTGTCTAATTGTTGTGTCATATAACCCCTAGACAAAATGGGGTGTCTACATTTGTTATATTATCACATTATTATTAAACTAATGCATGCTCATACATAGATTGATTTAGTAATTTAATTGTTATAAATATAATTTAGGGTCCAACAAAATTTAAATAAAACATTTAAAATTCAACTAATTAGTTGTAAAACTTGTAGAAGCAATAACAAAATTATAAGAATAAATTTATATTTTAATGTTATCTAATTAAATAAAGGAATCTTGGCCTTAACATGAGTTAGTATAAGTAAATAAAAAGAAAATAAAAAAAAGTGAAGTAGATGACAGGGTAAATTACTCTATCAATTCATGAATTATGGCTATTGTTGCATATCTATTCCTAAACTTTAATTTGTTATGATGCCAATCTATCTTTCAGATAATTTTCTAATTAGTCCCTTCATTAGAGTCAGTCAAAGTTTTGGATGAAAATTACAATAGGGTATTACTAGCTTGGATTGTTCAATCGGTCTAAGGTGGATTGGTCAATCGTCCAACTCTCTAGATGGACCAGTTAACCTTTCTAGGTAGAGAGCCCAAAAAAGTCTTCCCATTTTATTCATTTTTATTATTATTATTTTATCCCTTTTGTGCCATTTCCAAGATATTTCCTAAAAGATTCATACAATTTACAAATATCTATAGTCTTCAAATGTTCTTTGAGATATTTCCAATGTTCCATTTTGAATTCTTTTATCTTTGTTAGCATCACTCAAATTTATTGTAATTAGTGCTTTATAGTTTATTATCATCAAAACTTGGCCAATGAAACCTTAGGGCTAACACCAACCACATCCAATTCCATACATTGTCATGTCATAAACCAAGCACATGTCATTTCCTTTATGTAAGCCTTTGTTATTGTTCCTAACATGCTATTTCAGGCATGTAAATTCATGTGTCAAATATGGAGGGTGTTCTAAGGATAACAAATGGTATTGTGTAAATAAGGTTGCATTTGCGAGAACAACATAATACACCAAGACTAGTTGTAACTAAATAATCAAAGGCTTGTAATTTCTATTCAAAATTTTGAGCAGATGCTTATGCACCAACAACATTGCATATTCATTTATTAAATGTCATATATACACCATCATTTGAATAATTGTTATACAGACACCATAATCAGCTTAACATTTGATTACAATATCTTCTTTAGAAAAAAAAAAACATTATATGACAAAAAAGTATCATCTTTGTCACTATTATTCATCTTCAAGAACCAAATGTATAGCAAGAAAAAGCCACAAAATTGCCCCCTACCCCACCTCAGTTCATACCTTTCTATATCCTTAATACACATCACCATCCTTAACATCATTGTCATTGTCTACAAAATTAGAATATCCCTCACTTCCTTCCTTAACACTCCCTTCCTCATCAATCTTATTTTAATTATCACATTCCTCTAATACTTCATCCTAGCTAGGTATAGTAATTAAGTTCTATCAATGAATTGGAACAAATGTACGAGAAATACAATATGAATGCATAATATAACAATTGAAGCAAACAAACACACAAAACTATAGAGCAAATGTACCAAATATGGAGTAAAAGAACATAAACATAATATGGACCACAAAAGCATACACCACAAATGTATTTTAGCAAACAATGAAACACCAATATAATAATACAGTATAATAAACCTAGATTAAAACATGAAAACATGAGTATAAAGGGTTGAAAGGATCAGATTAAAAGGAGAGTAGAATGAGGGGTGGAGGGAGAGGGAAAATGCATTGTCTTATAATCGATAAAAGATATAAAATGAAGTTGTGCCTAATCTTGCTCAGATTACTACATTATTGTCAATAATTTAAAATAAACAATTAAACCTTTAATCAATCCCTAAATGAACATGAATCAAAACCCTAGAAAATTTGATTGTAGGGTGGGATTACATACCAGTGTTTGCTATTTCTACTCCAAATCTTCCAGAAAATCATTTAAAACCCTAGATTTAAGGACTTTGAGGAATACAAATAGTTGAAGATCTCCACGTATGAGTTTTTTGGGTAATGAGCTAGAATCCAACATGACTTTCCTTCCAAAATCCACGCACTAATAGAGGGTTTAGTGGGAAACCAAACCAAAAGTTTGGGACTAGCAGCATAACAAATTAAATGCCATAATTCAGGGATTGATGGAGTAATTTACCCGAAGATGATATATGCTTTTATATGTATAGGTGTAACATTGACGGTGCACCGTTCCCCTCCTGTTATGAGCCAAACTTGTTCAAAACATTATACTTGCCTATGACCACTTGCCTTAGTTAATTTTACATTTCATAGTGTTAGAGTTAGAATAGCATAATGCTTTTTAGGTGAATGTGAGTGTTCATCAGTCATGATAAAACTCACTAGCATTTGTAAATGTGTTTAGCCTATTTGCTTCCTTCATTAAACACATGATGCCAACCAATGTATTAATAATGAATTGTGTTGTTTTACAACTTACCACATGATTCTTATTTTCTTACAAACTTGTTCATTATTTCTAGTTAACTTTGTATTTAATAGTTAAGAATTTGTTCATGTGGTGAAATTATTGTATACTTTTGTTTGACTACTTAAGTAAGAGTATTTTAACTAGTATTGCATGACTTTTTTTTTTTATATAGGAACTCCAACCACGAACAAGCCCTTCGGACCCTCTGGTGCGGCACCAAACCTACGGATCAACGTCCTCCCCCTAGGTCTCGCTGATCAGGTAAAGTCCGGAATGCGAACACAATTTTCATGCATCAGTTGGACGTTCGGCCAATCCGACCCCCAGGACACATCTCCATTACCATCCACGGTCCCCGCTAGCTCACAGAAAACTCTCACCATCCACAGTCCCCGCTGGCTCACAGAGCGAACTCTCACCATCGACTGTCCTCGCTGGCTCATAGAGTAAATTCTTACCATCCATAAGTACCACGAGTTCCATGAGTGTATCTACCTGGAATTGAACCCCCAATGCTCCTTCTTACGTGCTGATGCCTTTCCACCGCGTCATGCCCGTGGGGGCTTGTATTGCATAACTCTTCACAATATGTGCAAGTGTTCGACCCGTGACACCTCTTCATGTGTATCCTTGCCCTTTTTTATTTTCTTTTCTTCTTTTGTCATCTTCCTCCTCTTGTTTTTTTATTATGCTATTTTGAACCACTTAACCACCAGTACATTCTTACCAGTCATTTATCAATCTTTATAACAAATTAACCTTTCCCCAACATTTTTGGTATGCTCGAATTCAAACATGCCATTCATTTCTTTTGTAGCCTTCAACTAATAGTTCAGAGAAATGAGAAAAATCAAACATTGAACACTCCTATACTCAACAAACTAAGTAAGTGAACGATCATTATTTTTATAAAATTTCCTATTATTTGTGCCAACCAATTGCTTTATTTGTTGCAAAAAAATTGTTGGGAATTATTCCATTGTTATATTTACACTTAGTTAATGTTAATGAAAATATAAGAATAATGGTAAGATTTATATTTGTTGAAGTAAACCATGCATGTGAGAAGTACAAATTGTTATTTTATAGTAGTCATTATATTAAGTCTCTATTTATAATAAAAATTCAAAGTTTTTTTGCTTTTGCATAAAATTAAGTTTAGTTTGGGTTTATTTAATTAATTATTGTTGTTAGAATAATAATTTTCATATTTGTGTAAGTAGAATATTAGTATAATTACATTACAATGTGAATTATTTTAATTTTAACTATTTGTAAAAAAATAGTAAGGAAGCCAAATCTTGGATTATTATATTCAATTTTTTACATGTTTTAAATGTCTATGTTGATTCTGGAATTATTTTTACACAATTGTAATGATTTCTAAAGATTAATGAAAATTTAGGATTCTAACATGGGCTTCGATATTTTTAGCATAAATTTAAAATTTATAATTTAAAATAAAAATATTTATTTTAGATGGAAATTTTATGTTGTAAACCTAGTATAAAAAGGGATTTTTTTTTTATTTTAAATACCAATGACTAGGGATATTCCTGTTTTACCAAATAATAAAAACAATGACAATAACAATAATAATAATAATAATAATAATAATAATAATAATAATTAGAGCATTCCTACATACAATATCACTTAGTGATATTAACTTATTTTTTTGGACATATTGCTTTATGTATCCTTAGACATGTGCAATTCTTGGTTCATGGTACTTATAGCTCATCATCTATATTCTACTAAGAGTGTATAATAACATTATTTTCTAAAGTTATTTCTTTATCTATGTATCAAAAAACTTCTACATAAAATTCATGTGAATTTAAATGTTTAAAAATTATATTTGATATCATGTTAGTTTTCTAGAGTCACAAGTTAATTTTTAACTTGAAAAGAGTTATATATATATTTTTTAAATTGTGATTTTTGTAATTATATAATATTTCAGAAAACCCCTAACTATTTGACTTGTCCTTAATATTTCAAAATATAAGGACTAGTTTATCCATTATTCTAATCTACTAGCATATGATTTTATTGTTACTTGATTTGATAGGTGGTGTGTACTTCGATAATTATTTATTTATATTTGTAAATATAATTGGTTATGATACATGTTATACTTGAAAATTAATTTTGTCTATGATGAAAATAACCTAATTCCTACCAGTATAATAAACTATTCTCATATTATATTTTACAAATATAGAGTAGTTATTATAGTCCATTATTACCTAACTAGCGGGTATTGACTTATTTTATTCTTTGTATATTTCGCCAAATAAGTTGTACAAATTTTTAGTAGAGAGATTAAATTTTAGGGCAAAAGACATTAATCCTTCATGAGATTTGAAAAAAAAAAAGACAATGATTTCTTATGAGATTTCAAAATGGTCGGAACTCAACGGGTGACCCGTGACCCACCCGTTTAAATCGAGTTTGGATTTACTAGAAAGTGATCTGTTTATAAATAGACCAACCTAAACTCGACCTATTTAATAAACGGGTTAGGCAGGCTTGGGTTGGTTACCTGCCATGTGACCCGTTTAATTTGATATATATATATATATATATATATATATATATATATATATATATATGCATATTACATTAAAAAATATTAATTAAAGAGATGTACTATTTTTTATATTTTATATTTTTTGTTAAAATATCAATAAATAAAATAAAAGAGTACTTTTAAAAAAAAAAATATGTCACTTTATATGAAATGTTTTGAAAAAGTATAAATAAATAAATTATATTTTTAAATAGGTTCTTAACGTGTACCAATTTATAACCCGTTTATTAAATGGGAGGATTTGAATTTATATGTTAGTCACTCATTGGTAAACGGGTCAACCTAACCCAACCCGTTTAACCTCTACACATTTACAACCCTGCCCAAACTCGACTCGCTAACCGGTTTTGCCATCCTTACCTCCCTTGAGGCTTATAAAAAAGATACAAACCTTTCTTTTGTATTTTGTAAAAAGATAAGGTTTTTTTTGGACATGTTTGCATCTTTTTGATAAATCTGAGAGGAGATATGTAACATTTTTTAAATTTCAAGAGAAATTTGTGTCATTTTTGAAACCTCAAACTCTTTAACTTTTAGTCAAAATCCATAAGAGGTAAATGCCTTTTTTCCTAAATTTTATTAGTATTATTACTTTAATTGCAATAGTAAATCTACTATCTTGACATACATTTTTATTTTAAACTTTTTTTTAGTACAACAAACACATACCTTTACAAAATTTGTATATATACTATAGATTATAACAAGGGTGCATATATAATATGGTGTTGTGAAATGAATGGTGGATGTCACCATCCATGTCTTCAACATACCTGCCCCATCTCCCTCATGTTTCTCATGCTTGTGAATCCATTATTATTATCAGACAAACTCACTTGCCCTGTTAATTATAAAAGAATATATTACTTGCTCCTCCCACGGCTATATAAAGGGAATCACCTAAATGAGATAAGGAGAAGAAAAATGAAGAGTGCAGAGTGCAAAATACAGAGTGCAGAGTATTGAGCGTGGAGAAAATAGAGAAGAAAGAAGCAGAAGAGAAAAGAGAAAGTGAAATATTTTGTAAGGTAAGAAGGTGAGATATTTGTACAAAAGTCGGGTATATTTTGTAATTCCTCTTAAAATAGTGGATTTCATATCACATCCGCCCTGGAGTAGGTATAAACCGAACCGCGTAAATCTAGTCTCACTTTTATTTATTACTTATTTATTTTTATTTTTTATTTTGTTTGTCTTCATTACTTTATGATTATCCACGTTTATTTATTCCTATATTATTTTATAACACATTATCAGCGTGATGCTCTACCCAACTGATATATTTATATATATACCGCCTTAATGGATAGTTTTATTTTTGTTTATTAATACCGCCTCAATGGCTGGTTTTATTTCTATATTGCTTACATATATATATATTACCAATCTCCAGAAGAGATGGTAAAATAGTCCTCCTGAAGAGGCTATATATTTAATCTCCCGAAGAGATAAGTCTCCTGAAGAGACAATATATTTAATTTCCATAAGAGATAGTAATTGTTTACTTCTTAAAAAAGGTATATTTTTAATCTCCCGAAAAAAAATATTATATTACTATTTATGTATTATTTCAGTTAATATGTTTCGCTTTTCTAAATCACTTTATTATTGTTAATTCATTCAGATGTCAAGTCTAAGCAAAGTTAAGTTTGTTCCCCTTAACATTAAAGGCGACAACCATCTCTCATGGATTCTTGATGTAGAAATCCATTTGAATGGAATGAACTTAGGAAATACAATATTAGATGGAAACACCACATCCCAGCAGGATCATGCTAAAACTATGATCTTTATCTGACATCATTTAGATGAAGAATTAAAAATAGAATACCTCACTATTAAAAACCCACTCGTCCTATGGAGAAATTTAAAGGATAGGTTTGACCATCAAAAAACAGTGATTTTACCAAAAGCTCGATATGAATTGTTGCATCTAAGGTTGCAAGATTTTAAAATTGTTAGCGAATACAACTCAGCTCTACATAAAATTAGCTCGAAGCTAAAATTATGTGGAGAAAATATTACTGATAAAGAAATGTTAGAAAAAAACTTTTACTATTAATGTGCTCCTGCAGCAACAATATAGGGAAAGGAAATTTACTAAATTTTCCAAACTTATATCATGTTTTCTTGTCGTTGAACAAAATAACGAGCTTTTGATGAGAAATCACCAAACCCGTCCAACTGGTTTGACCCTATTCCCTGAAGTGAATGTAAACACATCTCGCAGTTGAGGGCGAGGCCGTAGGAATGGTCACTGTTGTGGTCAAAATAATTACTAGCATCAACGTGAGGTAACAAACCCCCAGAAGAAGGATGACCCCCAAAAGAGGGCAAATGATCAAAATTAGCGACCCAGACAATATGAAACTAAATGTTACAGATGCAGAGGAAAATGTCATTGGTCGCGTACCTATCGTACGCCTAGGCACTTGGTAGATTTATACCAAGTATCCATAAAATAAAATATAAAAAAAAAAAGATTAAAGAAATTGAAACAAATTTTGCCGATAATATTGTTCCAATGGACCTTGATACTAAACAGTCCAACTCTGTGTATCTTGATGTTGCTGATTTCCTTGTAAATCCAGATGATAATAATGATGTAATATTTTAGGACATATATATAGTAAGTAATATTGTATTTTGATAAATTGTTGCTATTATTATAGTAATGAGTTTTTAAAATATTTGTTGTAGTGAAAATTATCTTAAAACTTTGAACGAGCCTAAGATGTATATGGAAGAAGTTTGTTTAGCTGGCAGCGCCACAACATACACAATTCTCCAAGATAGAAAATATTTCCATCATTTGAAAATATCATCAACAAATGTTAATACAATATCTGGGTCTACAAATTTGATTGAAGGCTCCGAAAGAGGTAATATAAAGTTACCCAATGATACTTTATTACAAATCGATAAAGCTTTATACTCTAGCAGATCCAGAAGAAATTCCTTAAGCTTTAAAGATTTAAGACTCAATGGGTATCATATTAAAACCACAAATGAAGGCAATAAAGAATTTCTTTACATTACTTCCATTATTTCTAGGAAAAAACAAATTTTTAAAAAGTTGTCAACCTTATCTTTTGAACTATATTATACAAAGATTAAAGCAGTTGAATCATATAGTGTCTTGCACCAGAAGTGCAATGACCAAAGTTATTGACACTTTGGCATGATCATCTTGGACATCTTGGAGATGTAATGATGCGAAGAATCATTGAAAACTCATATGGTCATGCACTAAAGAACCAGACAATATTCTTTTGTCTAGAGATTTCATATGTACTGTCTGCTTTCAAGGGAAATTAATTGTCAAACCATCTGTTTCGAAAGTAAATTTTGTGTCATCCAGTTTCTTACAAAGAATTCATGGTGATATATGTAGACCAATACATCCACCATTTGGACCATTTAGATACTTTATGATTTTAATTGAAGCATCTACTGGAAGGTCACATGTTTCTCTGCTTTCTACTCAAAATGTTGCTTTTTCTAGACTTCTTTCTCAACTGATTAGATTACAAACTCATTTTCCCGATTATCTGATTAAATCGATTCGTATGGATAATGCTAGCGAGTTTACATCCCAAAATTTTGATAACTATTGCATGTTACTTGGAATAGATGTTGAACATCCTGTTGCTCATACCCATACACAAAATGGTGTAGCCGAATCTTATATTAAGAGACTTCAACTTATTGCTAGGTCTATGATTATGAGAACCAAATTACCCATATCTGTTTGGGGACATGTTATTCTTCATGCTGCATGTTTAGTTCGTATAAGACCACTTACAATAATATTTCACGCATACAATTAGTCTTTGGGCAACAACATGATATTTCTTATTTAAGAACTTTTGGTTGTATAGTATATATTCCTATTGCCCCTCCTCAAAGAAATAAAATGGGTCCTCAACGTAAACTTGGTATCTATGTTGGTTTTGATTCTCCTTCTATTATTAGATATCTTGAACCTTTAACGGGTGATTTGTTTAAAGCACAGTTTCAAGATTGTCATTTTGATGAAATGGTAATCCCTACATTAGGGGGAGCAAAATTAGTGCCTGAAGCACAACATGAAATCACATGGAATGTCATGAGTTTATCTCATTTAGATTCTCGTACAAATCAATGTGAACTTGAAGTTTAAAAGATTATACATTTGCAAAGGATTGCAAATCAGTTACCTGATTCTTTTGCAGATATCAAGGCAATAATAAAATCCCATATACCTGCTGCAAATACTCCAGCACGTATTGATGTCCCTGAAAGACAATAGTCGGCTAATAAATCTAAGCGGCAAGTTAAACATGGAAGGCCTATTGGTGCAAAAGATAAGACTCCCAGAAGGAGAAAATTGAAATTTGTAAACGCTCCAGAAGAGGTTACAAAGATAAGTAATCCAATCGACATTCACAAACCTATTTCTCCTAAAAATGAAATTCCTATTATAGAATCTCCTAAAGAGGAATCTCTTGAAGAGAAAACCCCTGAAGAGACATTCCTTGAAAAGAGACAGGTACCTGAAAAATAATAATGAGATCTCAATATATTACACGAGAGAAATGTGGGATAGAAATAAAGTTGTTGTCAATAATACATTTGTATATGCATTAGCTACTGACATTCCCAGAAGTAATAAGGATCCTAAACCAAAATTTGTGGATGAATGTCGATATTAAAGTGATTGGCCAAAATAGAAAGTGGCTATCACATCAGAAATAAACTCTCTTTTAAAAATTGTTGTGATATTAATTGAGTATAGGATACACACACACTCAGGGAAAGATGTAAACTAGCAACAAATCACCAAGCCTCAACAACACACAACCAATATGGATGAGAAGCTACAATTTATCACATAAGAATAAAGTAAATGACACTCAATATTCACTATAATATGAAGAATAACAATACATTAGTCTTACAAAGTTCTTTATAAACAAAATACATTCAGAAATACATAAATAGAAGTTTCTCGGAGGTTTTTGTTAGCTTTGGTGCAATCCCAAGAGGGGGGGTGAATTGGGTATTTAAAATTTATTACCTAGGTCAATCTACTAATCAATAGTATTACGCAAGCCTAAGGTCAATCTAGTGCATGTAACATAAATTAATGCAAATATACAATGAAATTTAAACTACAATGGAAATTTAATCAAGCACGCACAATAAAGCAGTAAAGGAGACGACACCCATAAATGTTATCGAGGTTCAGCCAAATTGCCTACATCCCTGGCTTGGCTAACAAGCACAAGGATTACCACTATAGGCTCACTTAACGGGTGGAGCGGCACCTAATACAACCAAGTCATTTAGCACAACGTTGACCTCAACCTTTACAAACTCTCTTTGCGAGGCGGAGAAGGCCCTAGGACAGATTCACAGGGCTGACCCCAACCTGATCCTTCCAGGTTATATCAAACCCCCTCAGGCCATGCCTGAAAATACAACAGTATTACAATCAATTGGTATAGTGATTGTGCTTTTATGTAAAACAGATATGTACCCAAATACGCGCAATATAATCAATTAACCACACATCAACAATATAGGTAAATGTAAGCTCAGTGATGTATATTTTTGTGCAAGCTACACTCAACTAGATGTGATCGTTAATATGCTTAAGAGTTTTCTAATCAAGCTATTTCTTTGAAACAATATATATCAAATCTCAATAATAATAAAAGTTTCAAAGATGCTGCAAATATTCAAAACAACTCAAAATATTTTCTTCAATGTAATATGCTCAAGAGTTGTTTTGAAAAATGTTATAGCTTGTAGAAAATATTTTTGCATAACAAAATCAAGTTATAGGAATCTTTGCAATGACAATGCAAAGATCTTTAAGTTATTAGGTTTTTCCAAACACAAGATTTATTAAATGAAATATATGGGAAAAACTTTGCTAACTCCCCAAAAAATAAATAAATCAATCAAACAAAGCAATGGGAGTATGAGCAATACTACCTAGCAATAACCCTAGCAAGAACTCTCACAAGGCCAAGATTAATCAATGGAATGAAAGTGTGAGAGTGTTTGGAAGTATTATAAGTAAAATAGGATTTTGGGTTTGAGAGAATTTTTGACTAATGATTTTTGTTAATCTCTTGCTAATCCTCACAAATGAACCCACATTTATAGGCAGGGGTAAAATTATAACAGTTAGGGACCTATTGGGTATTATTAGAAAAGTGCAAAAATACTTAAGCACATTTAACCATAATTAACTTAATTTTACCGTAGTTAAATAATTTTTAACTTGCCGAGGTTCGGGTGGCTAAACCTTGGTTCGGTCGCCCGAACAAACTCATTTAGAAAAGACTTTAAAAACAGTTCAGCAGCCCAAGTGAAGGTTTAGTAGCCCAAATCAAAGTCAAAAAGTTTGCTTCGTAAGTTCGAGTGCCTGGTCCTTTGTTAGGTCGCCCAAACTCTAATGTTCGGTCGCACGAGGCTCATTTTGAACTATATAGTTTGGTCACCCAGGTTGGTGAAAAGCATTCTGACATGGGTTCGGTCGCCCAGGGGCGATAAGGTCAATACAGGTTCGGTCGCCCGAAGCCTGCTCAAACTACTACTTTCCAGCAGTTCGGGTGCCCGAGGAGTTTTGAAATCCAGAGGTTCGGTCGCCCGACCTCTCATATATTTGCCTATTAAGTCCAATTTTTAATTCAATTCTTTCCCCTGATAATGTAAGTGATTATGGGGACTTTGTGCACAATGTGTAGGAACCTAGGGTCTTTTCAAGTACACCCAAAAACCTGGCGTCGGTCAACCAAAGGGTGCCCTAAAGTCATTCGGTCCCTATGGTCATTCTACGGTCTTTGCGAGCTTACAATTGCCTACATGCATGACATGCAGAGATTATTATAGACCGATATACCTAATTACTATTATAGACCCATTGAAATGAAATATAGATTTCAACAATTAAAAAACATTCCGGGTCTTCATTTTCTTCAAGTTGCCATGTGCCATCAATATGATCTTCCTAATATAGTCCTGCACACAAACTTGGCAAACGTTAAATACTTGAGTATTTGTCATAATCAAAACAGGGTATGACCCATAAGGTCAACAGTTTCCATCCAAATACCCAACTACCATAACATCCAAATTCAAAATTTGAATTTCTTTTCGTGGCCCAAGCGACACTCGTCGACGAGTATAAGGATTCGTTGACTATATGAAGAAGACCACTCATTGACGTGTCCATACTCTCGTTGATGAGTCTTCAATTCTAAGAAATTCTAACTCTCAGTATCTACTCGTCGACGAACTTAGGGCACTCGTCGACAAGTGCCTGCTGCGCAGCCCCTCCATGTTCTTCTTCCTTCCCTTGTTTATGAAACTCCAAGTATAAGAGGCACACCATAAACAACAATCTCCACCTTGGCGATTATATGCTCCCTTAGGAAAATACTGAAAAACATATGAACTGCTCCACCTTGAACTTGAATCGCTTGGTTGGGTTATGTCTCCCTTCTAACACTTGGAGACAAATACCAAGTCCAAGCAATACTGCTTGAACTTACTGATGGCAGCTTCAACTTCTACCATCAACCCCGATGAAGTTGTAGATTCATCACTTGAAGATTTCACCCTAGGCTTCCAACAAAACCTTCTAACAATAGTAAACAAACACTACTGTAAGCCTTATATCACCAAAGTCCCCTGCATAGTCTTCAACAAATCTCACAACTGACGGTCCACTCTGTTGCCTGTTGAAACACCCTATTTACATAATCATGGAGGACCTTTGACATATCCCAGACATCACAACCCGTCCTTGGGTACCAAGCAATAGACATTTCATAATGATTCTCCATAGAACCCCTTTAAGATGGCAAATGAAGTTTCCTTACGGTTCCGTCCACAAAGCCACCATGAGATAATACCAATCTCCCTGCAGCTTTGTCTATGTGAATCAACAAACCAAGACCCATCTTGGACGTACCCAAACACATTCATGTCAAAACCTTCCAATAGAGTTTCCAACTGATTAAAGCCTCAATTAAAGCATTTTCAGCCAATAACATGTCATTCATACACAATAGACATATCACTCCACTACATCTTATCACCCTCTTCCATATTGGAAGCCTTACCACCTCACACACCTGAGTGGCGGTCTGATAGTGCACATGAGCTTATCATGATTCTACGGGTCTCCCGAGCCGAAACTCCTTGCAATATGACCAATGCCATCTTTGCCCTGAATCTGTTGCTCCACTTGCATCACAAGCCTATTTAATCCGTCCAAGATATTGTTAACCTGAGTTAGAACTCCTCGCATTTCTGCCTTGAGTCCCTAACTCCACCTGAATAATATGATTGCTACTGCTATAATTTTCTGGCATTTCTGTTTCTCTTCTTTTACTTAAGTACGCTGCCCCATGACTTCATCAACAAAAAGCCATGTCCTTGATTGCCCCTTTGTTTGCCACATGATCACCCAGCTTGCACTTTCATTTCTTAGTGAATAAAGAAAGAGGTACTGTCTGGACAAAACACCAAGCCTAGATCCTCTATCACTAAAATAGTGCACCAGTGGACATTCACTCACAATCGAGTAGTCTACCGCAAAAACATGCCCTCAATTCACTTGCAACTTTCCCATCTAGCAATACTTTTGGCAATCGATCATACGAGAAATGCACCATACTCACTGACTTCATCAAGAAGTACCCTGCAAGCTCTGCATATAACCTGCCCTGCTCACAAAACTTCTTGAACAAAACCAGCGTACTTAGTCCCCAATGTCTAACATAAGGATTTCTCTCCCAGTCTAGTTCTCCACCTTAGCCACTACATGAAGTACACCAAGACCCTTTGTGATAAACTCACAAAATACATATGTCTCTCCTTTGATGCTATCATTATCGGTTCCCAAATATCTGAATATATGTAGTCACCCATATGCTTCAACTGCATATACCACGAAGTAACTGATTCAGATTCAACGGCTGCATCTCCACCTACAACCATAACACCCTGCAGTACATAGATATTTCCCTCTATCTTTTCTCCTTTCATCACTATCGAATAACCTTCACACACCTTCATTTCTCCTTTTTCAGACTCGTAACTATACTCGTTACAGTCTAAAATACCCAATGAAATAACACTCTTTCCTAGACCCTCCACATGATTTACATCATATATAGATCTTACAACACCATCATACATTTTTATTTTTACATCTCCAATACCAAGTATTTTGCATGAAATATTATTTCCCATCAAAACACAACCAGTATTGACTGACCTGTAGGTGTCAAACCATTTTCCATTTGCTGTCATATGATAAGAGCATCCGGTATGTAAAATCCAAGAGTCTTTTGTGAGGCACTCCGCACCCGATGAAATACACAACGTATCTCCATCATTGCATTATGAATCTCTTTCAACTACACACGCAGATTTTGATGAACCTTGCTAATTTTCATAATTCCCTTTCTTCCATTGTGGACATTCCAGCCTTATGTGCTCGATTTCACCACACTTAAAGCATTTCACGTCCTTCTTCTTCTTCTCGAACTGCAACCAAAATTTTCCTTAGGACTTACGTCTCCCATGTTTTTGATTACCTTTTACAACAAGTCCTTCACCATGTGAAGCTTCATTGCTAATCATCATTCTTTGATGAAAACTAAGCAATGCACTTGTCACTTCTTCCAAATTTAGATTATCTTTGCCCCGTGTAAGAGTTGTAACCAAATTTTCATAATTTTGAGATGTAGGAAGGGAATTTAATAGAATTAATGCTTTATCTTCCTCCTCGAATGTTACATCAAGACGTGCCAAATCTGATTAAAAATGTTGATATGTTGGTTCAAATCTGAACCCTCAACCATCTTAAGCCAATATAATCTTTGCTTAAGCAAAAGTTTGTTCAACAAGGATTTAGACATATACCAGCTTTCAAGCTTTCGCCACACAGCCACTGGAGAATCCTCCTCCATTACATGATAGAGAACTTCATTGGCCAAAAACAAGCGTATTGTAGAAACAACCTTTGCTTCCAATTCTCTCCATGTTGCCTCATCCATTCCAACCGGTTGAACACCAAGTAGAGCCATAATCATTCCTTGTTGCACAAGAATATCCTTTACTCTCCTTTGCCACAAACCAAAGTTTCCGATTCCATTAAATTTGACAACGTCAAATCTTACAGAAGACGATCCTAATGCCATAACAACAATCGCTCTGATACCAATTTGTTGTGATATTAATTGAGTATAGGATATACACACACTCAACGGAAGATGTAAACTTGCAACAAATCACCAAGCCTCAACAACACACAACCAATATGGATGAGAAACAACAATTTATCATATAAGAATAAAACAAATGGCACTCAATATTCACTATAATGTGAAGAACAACAATACACTAGTCTTACAAAGTTCTCTATAAACAAAATACATTCAAAAAATACATAAATAGAAGTTTCTCGAAGGTTTACCTCCAAATACCCAACTACCATAACGTCCAAATTCAAATTTTGAATTTCTCTTCGCGGCCCAGGCGACACTCATTGACGAGTACAAGGATTCGTTGATGATACGAAGAAGACTACTCGTCAACATGTCCATACTCTCGTTCACGAGTCTTCAATTATGAGAAATTTTGACTCTCGGTATCTACTCGTCAACGAGCTCATGGCACTCGTCGACGACAAGTTCCTGCTGCGCAGCCCCTCCATGTTCTTCTTCTTTCCCTTGTTTATGAAACTCCAAGTATAAAAGGCACACCATAAACAACAAAAGAAAAGTTTTTGGACTTGTAGTTCAGACACCAGAAGATGTCCAACCCGTTGGATACAAATGGATATTTGTGCACAAGCGAAATGAAAATAATGAAATCACTCGATATAAAGTAAGGCTTGTAGCACAAAGTTTCTCGCAGAAACCCAGAATTGATTATGAAGAGGCATATTCTCCTATAATGGATGGAATCACTTTTAGATTCCTAATTGGGCTAGTAGGCGCTAAACGACTGAGCATGCGTCTTGTGGACGTAGTAACATATCTATATGGATCGTTGGATAGTGAAATTTATATGAAAATCCCTGAAGGTTTTGAGTTGTCTGAAGCAAAACCTAGTAATTTATATTCAGTGAAACTCCAACGTTTCTTATATGGATTAAAGCAATCTGGGCGCATGTGGTACAATCGATTAAGTGAGTACCTGGTGAAAAAAGGATTCATAAACAATCAAATTTGTCCATGCGTTTTTATTAAAAAATTAGAATCCAGATTTGCTATAATTGCTGTTTATGTTGATGATTTGAATTTAGTTGGGACTCCTGAAAAGCTCACTAAAACTGCTAATTATTTAATGGCAGAATTTGAGATGAAATATTTAGGGACGACAAAATATTGTCTTGGCCTACAGATTGAGCATATAAATGGCAGATTTTTTGTTCTTCAATCTAAATATACCAAAAAGGTATCGAAACAATTCTATATGGATAAAGTTCATCCTTTGGGATCTCCAATGATGGTGTGATCACTTGATGTTAAGAAAGATCCATTTCGACCTTGTGATGAGGGGGAGGAATTACTTGATCCTGAAGTACCATATTTAAGTGCTATCAGTTCTTTGTTGTATCTGGAAAATTGTACTAGACTTGACATTGCATTTTCTGTGAATCTACTAGCAAGATATAACTCTGCTCCTACTCGACGACACTGGAATGGAATTAAATACATTCTATGTTATTTGAGAGGTACATCTGATTTGGGTATATTTTACTCGTTTAATTCCATATCTCAACTAGTAGGATATGCAGATGCTAGATATCTATCTGATCCTCACAATGCTAAATCTCAAATTGGATATGTATTTCTTTATGGAAAAACTGCTATATTTTGGAAATCAGTGAAGTAGACGATTACAACAACATATTCCAATCATTCTGAAATACTAGCTATTCATGAAATTAGTAGAGAATGCATGGGCTTATATAAATAATTTCTCATATCCACGAAAATTGTAACTTTCTATCAATCAAGGATATTCCAACAATTTTGTATGAAGACAACGCCGCATGTATAACTCAACTGAGAGGAGGATACATAAACGGTGACAGGAGAAAACATATCTCTTCAAAATTTTTCCATACACATGAACTCTAGAAAAATGATGATATAGATGTATAACAAATCCAATCAAGTGATAATTTAACAGATTTTTTCACAAGACTTTGCCAACTATAACATTCAAGAGACTAGTTCATCTTATTGGAATAAGACATCTTAAATATGTTAGTTAGATAAGTTAATATATGGGTGACATATAAGGGAGAGTGTTGTGAAATGAATGGTGGATGTCACCATCCATGTCTTCAACATACTTGCTCCATCTCCTTTATGTTTCCCATGCATTAGAATCCATTATTATTATCGGATAAACCCACTTGCCTTTTTAATTATAAAAGAATATATTACTTGCTCCTCCCACAACTATATAGAGGGAATCACCTTATTGAGATAATGAGAGGAAAAACGAAGAGTGTAGAGTACAAAATACAGAGTGCAAAATATTGAGCGTGTAGAAAATAGAAAAGAAAGAAGTAGGAGAGAAAAGAGAAAATGAGATATTTTATAAGGTAAAAAGGTGAAATATTTATATAAAAGTCAGGTATATTTTGTAATTTCTTTTAAAATAGTGAATTTCAGATTCCATATACTTGTAGAGTAGGTATAACGTAAATTCGGTCTTACTTTTATTTATTTTTATTTTTTATTTTACTTGTCATCATTACTTTTTGATTATCCACGTGAGTATTATTTTATAACATAAGGAGCATCATTATTATAGATTTGAAACCACGAGGGCTTTACGACTCCCAAAGCCGGTCTTGAAGCTGCAACTGCTTGACTTTGCCAGGTACGCCACTGCCACTCACCCTCCCCACCTCTCATTTATTTGAATCTCGTTTCGTTTTTCAACTTTTGGTGTTTGTTTTTTCGCTGAATCGGCTCGGTGCGTCGTCATCTCAGGCTACAATATTCTAGATTATTGTTTCCACGCCCTTCCATCTTGATTGAGTTAATCGGCAACAGGTCAGTCCCGATCCGCGCTGATTTATGTTTATTCGGCGAACTATTGGGGATCGTAGATTGCTGCTTACCCTTAATTTGTTATTCTGAAGGGCTTATGTTTGTGGTTTTAGGGCTATTTCAAATTCTGTGGAACGTATTTTTGTTTTTAATTTATGTTATGTACTGGGTCAAATTTTCACCCTTAAAACACTCCTTTTTGGTTTCTGAGGAAGCCAAAGAAGGGAAGAAAACTGAGGGGCTGATTGGTGTCACTCTCAAAAATTACGAAAATGAAATCAGGAACATAAACTATAAACACGAAACATAAACTAAAATATGATGACTAGGAGCATGTTTGGTTTATATTTACAACATTGAATCAAATTAAAAATCTAATTGAACACATTTTCATTTTCATGATCATAATGAAAATGAAAAAAAAAAAAACATATTAGGAGATTTATTAGGAGATATTATAAAAAATTGAAATTATGTATAATTATTTTAATTAATTATATTTTTTAAACTCAGTTTTAGTACTCAAAAGAACAAGCCTATTGCATATAAAGGTTGCGAAATGGTGAAAATATTTTTTGGATGATTCTTATTATTTTTTTAAATATTTTGAATTTTGGCTAGCCTCAGGGAGTCAGGGGAAGTCGGTGTATTGATTTTTTATTGTTTTTTCAAATATTTAGAATTTTGGCTAGCCTCATGAGAAGTCAGTGTATTTTTTTTCCAAGTTTTATTTTAATTGAGTTAGTTACTTGTAAGTCATAACAACCCTGCTCAACTGAGATTTTCTTTTTGAGGTTGAAAGATTGAAAATTAAAAATAATTTTCTTACTTTATTTTTTTCCCCTCTGCAATGAAGGACCTAAACTTTTAGATAACTTGGGCCAGATGACCAAATAAATCGAGGAGCTTCATTTTGTTCCTCTTTATTTCAGTAGTGTTAGGATTTCTATGGTGGTTAGGCTGTCAAGTGATTGTAATGATGGGAGAAGTGAAAAAAGTTGATGTTTGTGGTCAATTGATAAGAGATTCTGTGTATTTAAATTTATTCACAATTTTTTTGTTTAAATTTTTGCAGTTGTCCAGGTTTTTGAGCTTTGAAGTTTATATATAAAATCACCGAAGAGTGCTAAAATGCAGGTTAGCTACTCTTAGTTATGTTATAGTTCTCGTTGGTTTTGTATCTATCAATATATGCAATTACCATTTGTTTTTAATGGATTTATGGTGAATATTTGATTATGGCTAATGAGTCTTTTAAGTATAGGAGGATCTTTCTATGCGATGCTCTCCTTCCAGCATCTCCCTTCTCTGAGATTGTGAGCATGGAGAGCTTCGTCTCTCCCCTTTTTCTAAATCCCTATTCCCTGAAACCTCTTGCCCTCCATACCTTAACCTAGAAACCCTATTGTCTCTCCAAGTACCAATAAAACCACAGAAATTGAACCCTATTGTCTCTCCAATTACCAGAAAAGGTTTTTTGTCCACCAAAAAACTCTCAAACATCATTAGAAACTTGTGTGTCCCTTTGTGACTTCTTATTAGACATTAGATTTTGCTCAACTAGCACATGTGACACCCTACATTGTATTTACAAATCTTTTGGTCTACCACTAGTGACTCCATACATCATCTTAATCATTCTTGGTTCATTGAAGCAACCCAATTCAATACTCTAGTTGCATCTCTCGTTTTTGAAGTAGGGATTAGAGGCCATCGACTATCAAATTTGGAAAAAAGGTGGTTACTATGAACCAGTTGGATTCCTCGACCTTTTGCATCATAAAATTTGTAGGGAAGTTTGTTTCTTTTGCAGTGACGGAGAAGGAGGGGCTCGTGTGGGCTCTGAGGCTGATGGGGGTACTTTTAGAGGCCAGTGATGGGATTGCTGGGGGTTGAGGAGGTCTAAGCTTAAAAAAAATAGGGAATAGTGGTAGCCTAAAGATTATTGCAAATGATTTAAGAAGGTACATTTTCTTGAAGAAGGAGAAAAGAGGAAAATTTCAAGATGTTCGCATTTTTAAGGGCATTCAAAAAATTGGGTGGAGGGGCCTTTCTCGTTGTTCTAATTGGAGCTTTTGTCGACCACATACATACCCACCAAATCCATTTATGGCAATTGGAGATGCACCGATTGCGATTCCTCAAACATTAGACCAAAGGAGAAGAGTGAGAGGAGTAGCGGCTTTTAGAGACTCGTCAAACATCTCCTTCACTGACGTAACAAGGGGAGCTCCGACATGGAGGGTGGATATAGGAAAGGAAATATTACATAACCACAGGGATTGGGGAGGATTCTTCTCTAATAGGAATCCTAAACCCATGCAACTAGCTGGCAGGGATGTAGGGAACTATTTCAAATCTTTTAGGAGGTCTTTTGTGTGGCTGAAAGGCTTGGATAATGCTGGCCAGAAACTCAAAGGCCCAAAACATAAGGGCTGAAAAAGCCCAAGTCAAAATGGGTTATCAAAAGAAAGAGCACAAGACCAAAAAGGGATGGTGGTAAAAGTTCAGCACAAGGTATGCAGCAACACTGCCCTGCAGAAGAGGTGGGAGGATGTAGAACAATACAAGCAAGTTTGGATAACTCAGTTGGGCAAAGTTCAGATGATTTCTTGGATGGAGAAGGACTAGAGGTTAAATGCAATGTAATGGGGATCCCCACAAATAGGAGGGAGCTAATTGAAACCTGCAATCAATTTTTTCCATTGTCCTTAGTTTTGAGAGAAAAGATGATGAAACCAGAGGGGGAAAAGAAGATGACTTTCTTTATGATTCGGAAGAAGAAATGCGCAGTATAGGTGAATCAAAGAAGGATTTGTTGGTTGATCAGCTGAGAGCTAACCTCGAATCTGCTGAAGAGGAGGGTTTGATCCAACTATTGAAGGTTATAGGGGAGAGCTTGAGGGGAAGAGGCATGCTAAAAGTGAAAGTTCATCAATACTCCCACAGTTATTGGAGAGAGCTTGTCGTTAGCCGGATCTTGAGAATGCTCAACTAGGTATAAATTTTACTAATAATATTTTTGACCATTCGAAAGTTTTAATGATGAGGAGCCTTTGTCTTCTAACCTTGGCCTTGGTGTAACTTTCTCTAGTGGTTAATTTGGCTGTTCCTTCTTGTGGTGTTGGGGGGTATAATTTTGGGAAGGTTGATTTTCTTATGGAGGAGGATCCTTGTCCATATAGAATTAGTAAAGGTATCCTTCCTCTTCCCACTCGACCCATAGGTATCCTTCCTCTTCCCACTCAACCCATTCTTTCCTTGGAAATTCTTTGCCATGGGGAGGACTCTAATAGGAGGGAGGGCTATGGGTTTAGCTTTGAGGGTGGTGAGAGAAACAAGCTAGAGCTACAAAATCTCCTTGGGGACTTGGGCTTGGAATTATTAGATCTTGCTGGGATGTGGTGAGGGTGGGTTTGAGCCATAAGCTATACAAGAGGAGGAAGAAGAAAGTTTAGGAATAGCTTAAAATTTGGTATTGTTGATAAATTACGAGGGCAGAAAAGGGGTTGGGAAGGGGGGGTAACTGTGTTAAATAATGAAGATAGTTAGAGGGGGGGGGGGGGTGTAAGTGTGTTAAATAATGAAGATAATTAGATGGGGCTAAGCACATAATAGTCAAAGGTGCAAGGCGCAAGGGGTACTTGGAGCCGAGGCGCGAGGCACAAGGTGAAGGTATGCGCCTCACCTAAAATTGTGTACAATGCCTATTTGATGGGTAATTGATATATGAACACATTAATAGTAATATTAGAATTTAAAATGCCAAAATATTCAATACCAAAACATAAATGCATAGAAATTATGATTATCGAGTACCAAGTTTCAAGTGAAACAAACATTGTTCAACATAAGCAATTAAACATGCAAGAGTTCAAGCTTCAAAGTACAAAGGAAATGAAATTGCCAAGCCCAAGGCCCAAAAGTGTCAACATAGTTCAATATCCAAAGAAAATAGTACAATAAAAGTTTTCAAAGTCTAAAATCTAAAAATTCTCCTCAATCATCACTTATCATCAACTAAGTCTGCCAAGATATCATCATCTTCCTCTTCATCATTTGAATTTTGTTCTCCAACATCTGCTTCCTCTTTTGTCTCCTTTGCACTACCCACTTGGATCTCATCCTCATTTGCAAGTTCCAACATTGTAGTTTAGCCCCTAGTAGTGCTAGATGAAGCTCTTCCTCTAGAAGATGATGACATATTCGCACTTATTCTTGATCTAGTGCGATGCAGGGGTTATTACTCCAGCATCTTTGGCATTAGGACCCAAAGTCAAAAGATCATCTTCAAACACAAGTTCATCGTCCTCATCGGAATCGCCATATCCATCCTACCAATCAATCACTCATTACTATCATCAATGTCCTTTAGAAGGATGGGATCAATGGTGTCAAGCTTGTTGTATCAACGCCTCAAAGTTTGATTATATTTCACAAATATCAAATTGGTCAAATTTTGCTAGGCCAACCTATTTCTCCTTTTGCCATGAAGTTGCAAGAAGTTTAAAGTAATATAGCAAATAATGATTCTAAAAGGTAGTAGATTGGTAGTTCATGTTCTTTATTCCACAATATCCTAATGACTTACATGCTGGAATATGCTCCAATTTCTTTTGTAGCTGATAGCACTTCAAGTGAGGCTAAGGATTTTCACAGCAAAATTTTGCAAGTTTGGATTCGATTATCCAAATGATATCCACCATTGCACTATTGTCAAATAAATTTCAAATGAATACCTACTAGCTAAGCTGCGAAAATAATTTTAGATAGAAGAGGTAGTAAAAATGCCACTTTACCCGGTGCTTTTATCTTCCTTTGTCTCATTTAAGGGTGAGCAAACGATCGGTTTGGCCAAATTCGGTTAATTAATCGAGTTAACTGAAAATTTCGATTAAAGAATATTGTTAACCCAACCGACCGTACCGTTGGGCCTCACCAAACCGAACCCGACCGAATTTCTTTTTTGGGTAATTCGGTTAATCGAATTTAACCATGAAACGAGGGAAGGGGGGAAGCCGGGAAGGTGTATCCAGACTGAAGTAGGGAAGGGGGGAAGCTGGGAAGGTGTATCCAAACTGAAACGAGGGAAGGGGGGAAGTTGGGAAGGTGTATCCAAACTGAAATGAGGGAAGGGGGGAAGCTTGGAAGGTGTATCCAAACTGAAATGAGGGAAGGGGGGAAGTTGGGAAGGTGTATCCAAACTGAAATGAGGGAAGGGGGGAAGTTGGGAAGGTGTATGTAGACTGATGCGGAGGAGAGGTGGTTAGGGAGACGATTGGGTTCGGGCGAGCTTGACGCCGATGAGGAGGAGTCGGGGGTGGTTCTCGATGAATTGGTCTGTGCGCGAGAGAAGAAAAATGAGAATGAGAGGGAGCTCGTGTGCTGGTGATGATGGCCGGCGACGACAATGGTGATGGTGATGGATGCAGGCAATGGCATCGCGTGAAGATGGTGGTGCAGAGGTGAGCTCGGGTGAGTGAGAGAGAGGCAGTGAGGACCTTCTGACTTCTGAGAGCAGTGACTGTGCTGGTGACGATGGTCGGTGATGGCGATGGTGATGGGGGCAGGCAATGGCATCGCGTGAAGATGGTGGTGCGGAGGACTGAGCTCGGGTGAGCGAGAGAGAGGCAGTGAGGGCCTTTTGACTTCTGAAAGCAGTGAGACTGAGAGGGAATAACTGGATTTTCATTTACTAATTTATATTTAAAATTTAATTAATTATTAAATCGATTAATTGGTTAACTGAATTAATATTTTCTATTCACCGAACTGAAACCCGATTCACCGAAATATTGGAAAGCATACTGACCGAATCAGATTTTTTAACCAAACCGAACCGGCCAATTTCGGTCGGTTAATTCGATTAATTCAGTTTTCCCCGAATTATGCTCACCCCTAGTCTCATTGCCAAATCAATTTGAAAGAGGTCACTAGCACTAGTGTAATTTTCCAACTCATGTAAAACTTTATCTTGCAGCTCAGGGGTTGGCACCAACCTTGTAATGCATTTGTACAAACCTGGCATGATTTCTTCATCTTGCGAAATGCAGGGGTTTGAATGGTAAAATTTTGGGTTCAAGTAGTGTGCAACTGCATGCAAAGGTTGATGGAGTTGGTATCTCCACCTTGTATCAATAATTTCAAATGCCTCCTTGAATTTATCATCTCTCTCACCGAAAGCCTTAGCTATGGCTTCCTTAGCCCTACCAGTTGCTTCCTAAATATATCCCATTGCAGATTTCTTTTCCCCCTCTACTGAACGAAGCACATGGACAGGTGGGTTTGTCAATCTAAGAGCATAGATAATAGGCATCAAAACAATACTAGTTGCTCTTTTGCTAGTTGCCTCCTTTGCCCATTTAGTAGTATTCCAATCTTTAGAAGTAAACATCTTCCTCAAGTTGTTCTTTTGAAGGTGTATCGAATAAAGAGTGATGAAGGTAGTTGCAAATATCATAATTGCAGGCCTTAGTAACTCCTTTCCTCCAGTGAATTGCCTCATCAAGTTCACCACACCAATTTGGTTATAAATATAACCATTCAAAAATATTGCCCTTTTCAAAGTTTTTTGATTGTAGGCATCTTCCCAATGTCCTCCAATATTAAATTGAGGCCACGGGCAGCACACGGTGTCCAATATAAATGTGGCCTCTTTGCTTCCAACAATCTCCCTATTCAAAAATCAAGGAGTGAAGCAATTAAAATATTAAAATAAACAATATATACATTATAGAATATAGTTCTGGAAATAAGTTCTTACTTGCTGCAACATAGTTTGAGAGTTACCACTTGAATCACATTTGATTCTTCAATTCCCTCCATCTCATTAAGTAGTTTATACGTTCTATTTGCATTCTTGACAACATTAGAAGCATCAATAGACTTGATGAACACTGATCCCCTTGGAGAGTTCACTAAGAAGTTTATATGTCCTTATTAGCAATCAAATTCCTCCAACATTTGGACATAATCAAGCATCCATATTTTGCCCATTCCTCCTTATGGACCTTCATCAACTCTTTCGTTCAACTAACTTCCTTCTTTAGGAAAGGAACTCTCACTTCATGATAGCTAAGTGTCTTTATTCTAGGACCATATTGCCCAATTGATTCAAGTGCCACTACAAAACTATCTAAAAGTGCAACATTAAATGGTATTCCAACATCATGCATCCACCTAGCAAAATCTGCCATTGCCTTTTGTCTTAATTCTTCCTTGCATGCTTCATTTATTGATGTTTGCTTCATATTCCCTTCTTTCCTAGCTTGAACATCTTTCGTTGGATCAGGAACAAAAAACAAGTCTATAGGCCCCTTTTGTTTTGGTTTCTTGAGGGTGGATTAGTATGAGCATCAACATGAACTTAGGTTTCGACTTCCACTACTAAGCACTCTCTTGCCACAAGGGTTAATTTCCTGAACTTAATCCTCTTCAGCTTCACCATAACAATCTATGTCATCGAAGTCAGACAATAACTCATTTTCCTCCTTTTCTGCATCTTTCTTCAACATATACTCCCTAATCTCCTTTTGAACTTGAGCAGGGCACTTAGAGCATTCTTTTACATTTCGAAATCCTCCAACAATATGTTGTTTTGCTCGAAATATTCCTCCCTTTGTGACTTTGCGACCAAAATTGCAAGTCAAATTATTTCTATATTTTTGATCATCCAAATGTGCATACTTAAAGACTTGAAGGCTGAAGGCTCTTTTGCTGGTGAAGGCTAAAAAAACTTAAAGACTTGAAGGCGAAGGTGTTTTTTGCTGGTTCAAAGGATTAAAGACGAAGTTTGGACATGCTGGTTCGAGTTGTGTGCTGGTTCAAAGCTCAAAGACGAAGCTTGGACCTGCTGATTCGAGTTGAAGCCTCTGGCTAGGGCTAGGGTTGGTTTGAAAGCTCTAGCTTTGGCTCGATATTTTGTCCATTTGTTGAAGCCTTGCGTTTTATTTTGTTAAGACGTAAAAAAAAAAAAAAAAAAAAAAAATTAAATTTAAAAGGTCAGACATCTCAAGGTGCGGCTCACTTCGCCTTAAGCCTCCCTCTGGTTAGGGCTAGGGTTGTTTCGAAGGCTCTGGCTTTGGCTAGATGTTTTGTCCGTTTGTTGAAGCCTTGCATTTTCTTTTGTTAAGAGGTAAAAAAAGAAATTAAAGTTAAAAGGTCAGATATCTCAAGGTGTGACTCATTTCGCCTTGAGCCTCACTACGCTTCACTAGCCTTGCTATGGCTCTTGAAGGTTGCCTCGCCTCAACCTTGGTGAGGTGCTAGCCTTGTTGCCCCTTTGCGCCGTGCGCCTAGGTGTGCCTCAGGCGTGCTTTTGACTACTATGGGTAAGCATGCCAAATAATGAAGATAGGAATGTTAGAGGGTTGGAGGTGGTGTTAGAAAAAGGAACTTGATTAAGTCTTGGACATTTACTCCATTGATATCATCCATATTCAACAAACTAAAGTGGAATTGGTAGATGGGAGGATTGTTAGAAGTATTTGGAGTGGTGGTTGCAGGGATTGGGAATTCTCACCCTCATATGGTGCCTGTGGTGGTATCCTTGTCATGTGGGACTCTTTGTTTGTATCTAGAGTGGACACTCTATCGGGTTTTTTTCCCTTTATGCATTATTTGAAGTGTGGGACTCGTTATTTGTATCCAGAGTGGACACTATCGAGTTTTCTTCCCTTTATACATTATTTGAAGTAAGAGGGAGGGGTTTGTCGTGGGTTTCCTCTATGTACGAGCCTTCTAGACCAATTCTAGATAGATTTCGACAATATGACTTTCTATATCCACTTATTTTTCAAGAGTATATTAGGAGTTCTTTTTGGGAAGATCTTTCACTTTGTTTTTGATTTCTGCTCCCCTGGGTGGATTGTGGGTGGCAATTTTAATGTGGTGATATTTTCTAAAGAGAAGGGGAGGGGGTTAGAGTTACTGCTAGTATTAAGAATTTTGACTTGTTAATTAGGGATTGCGGTTAGAGAGATCTCCCCTTGGGGAATGCTTCTTTACTTGGTTTGTTGAGGGAGGGGGCTAGAGCAATGGTTAGTAGACTGGATAGATTCTTGTTTCTTATTGAAAGTACTCTCCCTAGGACTACATCTGACCATTTTCCTATTTTGTTGAAATCTAATAGGTTGTCATGGGGTTCTATTCGTTTTAGGTTTGAGAATATGTAGTTGGACCATGCGACTTTCAAAGCTTTGGTTAGGGATTCTGGGGGAGAGGAAATGGAAAGGGGTTGGGGAGGTTTTAGATTCATGAGGAAATTAAAACATTTGAAGAAGAAGCTGAAAGTATAGAGTAAGGAGGTTTTTGGTGATGTTAGAATTGGAAAATCTAGCCTTATGGGCAAGTTGGCTTCATTGGATAGGAAGGAGGAGGAGATTAATCTCTGAAAGTGAGGAGATGAGAAGAGTTACCCTGAAGAATGAGCTAGAAGAGGAGGTGATTTTTCAGGACACGAGGAGTTGGATTCAAAAGACCAAATACCAATGGGTCAAAAATGGTGGTTTGCAACTCTTCTTTCTTTCACAAGCCAGTTAGTGGGAAAAAGAGTAAAATTTTGATTAGGGAGTTAGATGTGGGGGGTGGAAGAGTCACTAATAACCAATGTTATATCGCGTTCATTATTACTAAGTTCTTTCATAATTTATATTTAGAGGAGGACCATTGTAGACCGATGTTGGAGGAGTTAGATTGGAATTCTATAATTGTTGAACAAATGAGTTGGTTAGAGAGACCTTTTGATGAGGAGGAAGTGAGGGGGTGGTATTTGGGGTGGATAGGGATAACGTTTTAACATTGCTTTCTTCCAAGATTGTTGAGAGGTTATAAATGGTGATTTATTGAAAGTTTCTATTGAGTTTTTTGGAAATGGAATTTTGAGTAAGAGTATTAATTCCTTTTCAGAGCCCTAAAAAATCTAGAAATATTAGGGTAGAGGATTTTAGACCTATTAGTCTTGCCTCTACTGTGTATTAAGATTATCACTAAAGTTTTAGCTAATATGTTGAGTGTGGTGCTTGTTGATACTATCTTAAGAAGAGGGGGTTTGTATCCAAATTAGATTTTGAGAAAGTTTATAGTAGAGTGAGTTGGAGGTTCTTGGTTGAAGTCTTTGTGAGAAAGCCAGAAAGGGTTTTGGTGAGTGTTGGCATCAATGGGTTAGGGGTTATTTGTCTAATGTGTGATTCTCAGTGATTGTGAATGATGAACTTCAATCCTGGTTTAGTGCTTCGAGGGGCATTAGACAAGGAGACCCTTTATCACTTTTTTTGTTCATCCTTGTCGTTGATATTTTTAGTAGGTTGGTGGATAGGGCTTTAGAGGGGGTTGTTAAGAGGACTAGAAGTGGGGAGAGAGGGGATGGTGGTTTCTCATTTTTAGTTTGTTGATGATACCATTTTCTTCCTAGATGATCATAACCCTTTTTTCAAGAGAATCTAGGCTATTCTCCAAATTTACGAGAGGGTGTCTGGGCTTGAAATTAATATGGGGAAGAGTGATTTAGCAGCTTTGAATGTCTCGCCAAATGTGTTAGGGAGTGGGCTATTGAAGTGGGGCGTGGTATTTTGGATTGGCCTTTGACTTACTGGTAGTGGAAAGGGTGACAAGGAGATTAGATGGTGGTTGTAAGGGGGCTCATTTCTCTGAGGGGAAAATAACTCTGATTTAGGCTTGTCTTTCAAGCATTTCATTATATTTCTTGTCTTTTTTTTTTAAGATTCTAGTGGGGATTGCAAGCAAGCTTGAGAGAATTATAAGAGACTTTTTGTGGTCTTAGGTGGGGGGTCATAGGGACTATTTAGTGAGTTGGGAAGAGGTTTGTAGGTCTAAAAAGGAGGAGCTGGCTGGGTTTTGGTTAGTAGGTGTTTAAAATCAACGCTCTTTTAGTTAAATGGTTATGACTCTTCCCCTTAGAAGATTCTTCCCTTTGGCACAAAGTAATGAGAATTAAGTTTGGGTTGGATGAGAATGGATGGGTTACCGATGCTAATTTAAGATGTTCTTTGGGGAGTCCGTGAGTGGATGTCCATTCTCAGATTTATCCTTTATTCACCCCTCATACTAAACTTGAGGTGGGCAAGGGTTCATGAATCTGTTTTTGGAAAGACCCATGGTTGGGAAATGCGTCTTTTTCCTCTTCTGTCCCGCTTCCCCTTCGTTTGAGTTCTTAGCAAAATCGAGTCATATCTTTCTTTGTTGGTGATTTGAGTAGTCATTTGGTTTCCTAGAATCTCCATTTTAGGTGGCCTCTTAATGATAGGGGGATAGTGGAGTTTTCATATTTGTTATCCTAATTGAATGGAAGTAACCTTTTTTTTGGGGAGGGATGTTTGTTCTTGGTCTTTGGATTAATTGGGAGATTCTTGCAAGTCCTTTTTTGAATTCTCATTCCATTCCACTTCTTCATTTCTGCTTTATACTATTATGGAATGCCAATGCTCGCCCAAAAATTAAGGCTTTCACTTTGTTAATTGTGCTTAATATAATAAAATCCTAACAACTTGTTGTAGATCAAGAGACCTTTGAAGGCTCTCTCTCCATATGTATGTGTGCTTTGTTATAAGAACTCTGAGGCAGCTTCTCATCTTCTTTTGCACTGTGAATTTGCTTAGAGGATTTGGAATAAGCTTTTTGGTATTATGGGAGAGAGCTGGGTGTGTCCTTCGGTGGAAGACTTGTTAGCCATTTCTTTTCGAAGGCTTTTTGGAAGAAGGATAGGGCAACATTATGAAAGTGTGATATTTTTGCAAATTTATGGGAATATGGTTGGAGCGTAATGCTCATATTTTTCTGGGAAAAAAATTAAATTGGGTGCTGGTGTGAGATAAGATTAGTATTTGGCCTTTTTGTGGTGTGTCAGTTTTGGATTTGTCAAAGGGGCTAGTTTTTAGGAATTACAAAGAGATTGTTGGCTTGTTCACCTTTTCACTCTTTGTTGTTCTTAGTCGTTTATTTATGGTTTGTTTAATATCTTTCTTGGGAGATGTCTTAGTCTCCCTTTTGTAAATTCTTTCCCTATGAATAAAACTTTCTTTTGCTATCACGCGAAAAATTGATTATGGCTTCTTGTTGCAATTTCTTTCTGTCAATTTTTTTTTATAATATATTTATTGTGCTTTTTATTTTTTGTGTAATGAGCGAGATTTTGAAAATTAAACCCGATTTTGGACATTGGGTGGTTGGAGGTTGTATGGTTGCTTTAAGGAAAATCATAGATTTTTTATGGTGGGAGAAGAAAAAGGTGAGTTTAAATAGTAAATATGGGGAATTACGAGAAATTGAAAGTGATGTTGGTTGGGGGGAAGGGGTAGGTGCAGGGGCATAGGGAGGTTTGAGATTGAGATATGTTGGTAAGCTTTTTAATTTGTGCTTGTGGCGGATATTCAGAGTGGATGGGTGAACATAGTGTTTTGTCCAATAATTAATTTTTAAGGGTAAGAGGGGTGCCATTAATTTGAATTGTGCCTTTTGAGCTTGGTTTGTTGTTTTGAGTGGCTCAGGACTTATTTAACTGTTCCTTATTCTTGTGCTATTGCCTTTTGGGACTTGATTATTGCAAAAGTCTCCAAATCCTTCAAAATAGAAATCTTATACTGATAAAGCTTGGGGATTGCATGTTATTCTTGCCATTTTACATGTTTATGGTTACAACTGTCTATGTTCCCAATGCAGTTATGATGTGGTGCAAGGCGGACTGGTAGTTAGTGTGTATCATCTTATGAGCATAGACATAGACTATGGTTGTGGGTCTACGAGAAATCATATCATAAGAAAAAAATTGGGAAAAATACTTTTTACTGAATGTATTAACTCATTTATCATGTATTAACTCTAAAAAGAAAGGTGCTCTTTTTTCTTTTAAAATAATACTTGGGTGGGCATATTATTTTGATTTGGGCTTGTCTTTCGTTTTGGCCCTTCGTTCTTTTTGTTTGGAATTTTGGTTGGAGTGGCAAAGTTAGAGAGGGTGATGAGGAACTTTATTTGGTTAAAAGTGGCTGAGAAGAGGAATCACATGGTTAGTTGTGTTGGAATTGGTGTATTCCTAAGAGGAAAGGGGGGGGGGGGGTGAATTGGAAATTTAAACTTTCTCCTTGGTCAAACCAAATATTAGTAATCCACAACCTAGGGTCTTTCTAAGCATATACCAATTGCGCAGATAAAAGTAATATGCGGAAATTAAATCATGCGCAACATTCACAATATATCGAATATAACATACATGTGTAGAAATATAAAGTGGTGGAAATTAACAGTAGACACACGATATGTTATCGGGACTCGGCCAATACTGCCTACGTCCCCGCCTCAGCTTGCAAGCCCGAGGATTCCACTTATGCTCACTTAATGGGTGGAGCAGCACTGGATACAATGTCCAGTCAAATTATTAGGACTGACCTCAACCTTTACAATCTCTCCTTAACGGGGCGGAGAAGAGCCACCTCAGGCCACGCTTGAATTACAACCGATCCTTACGGGCTAGATCAACACCCCCTCAGGCCACGTCTGGAATTACAACAATGAATATAAAATTTGCGTACAATTTAAATGCTTCTCCAATAAGCAAGTATGTACCGATACGCACAAATAATAACTAATGCACTCATAGATAATAGAATTTATGTTCAAGTGAGATCTTGAAAATTTAATTCAAGATGATATATTCAAGAAGTGAATATTCAAGGTTGCCTAAAAAACCCTAATCAAGTAACACACAAATATTTTATCAAATATAATCACAACAGATACTTAGGGTTTAAGCTTGCAAAAGATTTATCAAATAAAATATGCAAGCTCTCAAGTCTTGCAATTTGAATGCAAAGACTAGGAAGCTAGAAATAAGTTATACCTAATCAAATATTTATATACGACATATTATGGAAATAAACAGTCAAGCAAAACTCTCAAAGGTTTTTCAAATATGTATGAATATGAGAGAGTAATGCCAAGGAAATGATTTGAAATATGCACACTATAAAACAATCAAATCTTTTTACACCTTGCAATTGATTTGCAAGTGAGGAGAACTAGAAAAACAAACTCTCTATTTCAAAATGATATTTGCTAATAAGTATGTAAGAGAGTATGAAAAATATGCTTGGAATATTGAGTATATAGCAAAAGAGGTATAAAGGATTTGGGAGAATTTTTCCTACTTTTGCTAATCTAATTGCTAATCAAGACAAATGAGGGGGTATATATAGATATCCCTCAAATTTTGACTATTGGGGACCTATTGGGAATTTTGAGAAAGTTTAATTAAAAATTAACCCTAATTATCGCAGTTAAAAATGTTCAACCCGAGAGTTTTTAGTCGACTATATTTTAAGTTTGGTCGACCCAATTGTCAAGTTCGGTCGACCGTGAAGATTTTGAATTGAAGATTCGGCCGAGTGACTCAGGGCAATTTACGAACCCTTTGAGGTTCGGTCGACTATATTTGAAATTCGGTTTGCTATTTATATGGTTCGGTCGAATCAATTACGAATGAACTAGAAGTTTGGTCGACTAAGTTGTTGGGGGGCACATGTGAGTTTGGTCGACTGAGGAAGATACGTTCAAAAATATTCAGTCGATTGAGTGAATTCAAAATGTTGACTTCCACCTAGTTCAGTCGACTAAAGCATTTTACACTGCGAAGGTTCGGTCGACTGAATTTGTCTACAAACTAAATTTGGCCCAAATAAAGACCCAAGTTAAATCCCTATTAATGTGAGTTATTAACCTAATTGCTTGAGGGATTCATATAGTCTTTCTATGGTTTGTTGAGAGTTAACCCCAAAAATCCAACGTCGGTCGACCGAAGGTGATCTATAAGGTTAATCTGTGGTCTTTGAGCATTAAACCCTATCATGCATGAGATGCAGTTATTATAGACCATAAAAAAATTTATTACAATTACAATATAGCTTGAAAGAAAAATAAAAGAACTTCATGTTATGCTCCTTCGCAATATCATGGATTGCGCCGAATGATGTGCTCGTTTAAGTGCTTCTCAGCTTCCATTTCTCATTTGTCATCCGTGCTAAGAAAAATAAATCTGTTCATACACTTAGCACACAGATGAGATACTGTGGTTTGTCATAATCAAAACAGGAGACGTACTCAAAAAGTCAACAAGTTGGGAGGCTGTTAGCCTGTTAGTAGGTCTAAGGTTAAAAAAGGAGGGGGGGTTCTTGGTCTTGGTAATTTGATTTCTAAAAATATCATTTTTGTGTCAAAGTGGTATGGGTGTTCTCCCTTTGAAATCAATTCACTATGCCATAAGTGATTAAAATAAATTTTTTTGTAGGAGAATGGTTGGGATGATAATATTGGCAATAGACTAAATCATGGGAGCCCTAGGAAATCCATTTTCAAGATATTGTTTCCGTTTTCTCTTTATATTTAATATAAGGTGGATGATGGCTCTCGAGTTTGTCTTTTGCGAATGTGTGGAGGGTTCTTCTTTTTATGTCATTTGAACTTGGCTTTATCACTTCACATGACTCCCCTATTACTTCTTTCATGGTTGTTGAGGTGGGGTAGGGTTTTCTGGAACATTTTTGCAAGAATCTCTATGATCAAGAGGTAGTTAAGCTTTTTTTTTTTTGTTTGGGTTGATTGGATTCTTTTCAGTTTTTAAAGAGATTCTACAGTTCGAACTAGGTTTTTCTTGTAAATTATTTTTCTTATATTTGATTCCCTCTTCCTTTTCTTTTCCTTTTGTTAATCGTATTTGGAGGGCTAAAGTTCCCTTGAAGGTCAAGATCTTTATTTTTTTGACAATTCTTGAGTTTGTAATTTGGATTGCTTTGCTTAACTTGTGCGGGTTTGTAGATACTTTTTTTTTTTTCTTTTCCCTCTCTTTTGTTGGATGCCTTGTTGTCTTCCTTGTATTTCATTCCTTATTTTTTCCTAATAAATTTCTTCGTTTATAAAGAATCGCTTTTAACTCCATGTGTTTGTGTGATGTATTTTAGTAGTGATTTCCATTTCTTTCTTTGTTGTGCCGTAGCTTGGAGTTTGTGGAACAAGTTGTTTGGATTATTTTCATTAGAGGCTGTTAGAGGTTATATATGTCTTTCAGTATTATTATTATTATTGAGTGTGTTCGTATGTTAATAAGTGAGAGTTAGTAAGGTTATTGTTGTCATTAAGATGTATTTAAATTTGTATTCTAACTAGAGGGAGAGACCTATCTTCAAGTTAGGTCATTCATTTTTAATCAAATCTTAACATGGTATCAAAGCATGACCCTATCTAAACCCTATTTCCTTCAGCTGCTGCCGGAAAATCCATGTGCTCCCATGTGCCGGCCAAACGTCAGCTGGGCCGACCCCATGCACCGGTGCGTGAGTGAAGCTTTGGACACTTTTATTTTTATTTTTGCTTCTGCTATGCTCTAATTCCTTCTTTAGACTATATTATCAAGCTGTTTTTTGCTAAAAATTCAACCTTTTTCAACCACACTCGCGGTACCCCATTTCTGTTCAGCGTTCGTATGTTCAGTTTTGAGGCTGTGGCAGTGCTATATCCGCCGGTGAGTTGTTCACCTTGTCCCTGGTTGCATTGGTGCTTCACATGGTTTGTGATTGTTTCCATTATTGATTGTTCTTCTTATTTTTGCTGTGGTTGCTGATTTTTTGAGGGCTGTGGCAGCGCTCTATCCATCAGTGAGTTGTTCACCTCGTCCACTGTTGCGTTGGTGTTTCACATAGTTTGTGATTGTCCCGATGAGTTTTGATTGTTTTTCTTGTATTTGGTGTGATTGCTAATGGAATCTATGAATCCCATAAATTTGTTTCCTACATTGTTGCCGTAAATAACGACCCAAAAGTTGGATGGAAAGAATTATGTTCAATGGTCTTAAGCTGTTTGGATTTATTTAGCAGGATTTGGGAAATCTGACCACTTGCTCCAATTTGATTCTTCTGATGAGAAGAGAAAAGATGTGTGGGTTCAGGAAGATGCCTTGATTGTTTCCCTTTTATGGAATTTGATGGAGCCACATATTGCACAGATGTGTATGAATCTTGATACGTGCAAGGAGATTTGGGATTATGTCAAACTTCTTTACTCCAGTAAACATTACACATGTATGATTTATCCCATGAGCACTTTCAGTTACAACAAGGAGATAGGAACATTGTGGATTATTTTGGAGAGATGAAGTGTATTCATGAGGAGCTTAACGTTGTGCAACCTATAACTGTGGACGTTCGTGAGATGCATAAGCAGAGGGAGTAGATGACAGTTCGTTGTGTTCTAGCAGGCTTGAGATCTGAGTTTGAAGCAATTCAGTCCTAGATACTCAGTAGTGTTGAACTGCCATCATTTTCTGATTTTTATTGCCTTAGCATGAATTCTCGTGCTCTTGCACCTGGTTTTGAGAGGATAGCCTTTGCTACACAAAGTGATTCTAGTTCTCTACCAAACAACCGCAACATTATCGCG
Organism: Malania oleifera; assembly: GCF_029873635.1. Taxonomy (NCBI): domain Eukaryota; kingdom Viridiplantae; phylum Streptophyta; class Magnoliopsida; order Santalales; family Ximeniaceae; genus Malania; species Malania oleifera. Next base: position 79,730,976 of record NC_080419.1, on the reverse strand, counting down.
GTGGTTTGAGTAGTCGTAGTGGTAGAGACAGACAAGGCAGAGGTACTCCTCACAAGTGCACTTATTGTGTACGGAATAATCATAGTATGGTGCAGTGTTGGGATCTTCATGGCAGGCCTTCATGTGTTGCCAATGCAACCACCACTGATTTCATGCGTTTGGGGGCAGCCAAAGCAGCCACCACCGCCTCCTCACCTTTAGGGTTGAGTTGGGGGCAACGTACTGTCTCTATGTCTGAGGAAGAGTATTTCAAGTTCCAGCAATATCAAGCGTCACAACAAGCTTCTCTTCCCAACACCCTATTTCCACCTATGTTTCTTATGACTCCTTATCACCCTCCTATTATTGTTTTGTCACTGCTCTATCATCTACTACCCTTCCTAAATCTGTTTTAAAAGCCTTAGCCCATTCAGGGTGGAAGGATGCTATGGTTGAAGAGATGAATGCTTTACATGACAATGGTACTTCGAACTTGGTACCTCATCCTCCTGACAAGTCTATGGTTGGTTGTCGTTGGGTTTACACCGTGAAAGTCAACTTTGATGGTTTTGTGGCTTGTCCTAAGGCTCGTCTTGTTGCTAAGGGATACACTTAGGTGTATGGTTTGGATAATTCTGATACTTTTTCCTTGGTGCCAAACTTTCATCTGTACGTTTGTTTATCTCCTTGGCTACTACTTGTCACTGGCCTTTGTATTAGTTGGATGTAAAAAATGCCTTCTTGCATGGTGACCTTGAGGAGGAAGTTTATATGGAGCAACCACTTGGGTTTGTTGCTCGAGGGGAGTCAGGCTTAGGCTTTGTTTGTCAGCTCAAGAAGGCTTTATATGGTTTAAAACAGTCTCCTAGAGCATGGCTTGGTCGTTTCAATGTTGTAGTACTTGAATTTGGTCTTTGACGGTGTGCTGTGGTATAGACACATTGCCTATAGAGGTGTTAAAAATGAATTGTGTTGCTTTATAGTTTTCTATGTGTCTGTTATCTCCTTTCATGCTTATTAATTGCATCCGTTTAAATTTGTATTTAATGGTTGAGAATTTGTTCATATGGTGAAACTGTGGTATACCTTTGGTTGACTAGTTAAGTAAGAGTGCTATAACTAGTGTTGCATTACCTTTCTCTTTTTCCCATGATAGGAATGCTAATGTCACGGTCTTGGGCCCAACTCTGGTGAGGTTGCTTGTTTCGGCACAAGCTTCATGGGTTTGTCCTATAAAAGGCGCTTTCACATAGTTGGGGCCCAAACCATTTTTTAAAGCCCAACATTCCATAATACACATCTGATGTGGGATATTGACATTATCTCCCTTCCAATCTTTGATGCCCTTGTCCCACATGATAGTAACCTCCAGGGTGGTTTTGGTACCAAATGTCACAGTCTCAGGCCCAACTTTTGTGAGGTATTGTCTTCATTGACCTAACTGGTTTCACGGGTTTGTCCTATAAAAGGCAACTCGCATAGTTGGAGCCCAAACCATCCTTATAAGTTCAGGATTTCCCTAATGCGCATCTGATGTGGGACTGTGGCACTTGAACCTTTGATTGTCATTCTCCGTCTCTGCACTTGCATTTGGATAAAATTAGTTTTCTTGCTTAATGCTCATTTTCCTTAGGTTTTTTCAGTTGAGTGTGCTGCTGAGATTTCCAGGAGGATTGGATGGCACTGTTTGATTTCTGCTGTTTTTTATTCTGTAACTTTTTCCCCTTTTGTTTGTCTTCCTTGGATGATTCCTTATCCTCAATGAAATTCCCGTAATTTATTTTCTTTCCCTACAAATAAATATATAAAAGGTATGTTCTACCATAATGTTGAATGTAAATGTATCTCCTCATCTATACTATTGTGGAAGGGGATTCCCCCAGTTTGGTCTTGTCTTTTGATTTCCAAAACACAATTACAACCAGATTTCTCAAAGACAAATACAGTCAATATTACCCTAAAATAACCCTTAACTCCTTATTTTATACTCTCTGTAAAAAACAACCACCTCCTGGCCTGGTCTTTTGATTTCCTATAATGTTCCCATGACTAAACACATATTACACTAAAATGCTGGTTGCATACTCCCATTTTAATTCAATTACCCACGTCCAAAGCATCTACCACCAAAAGCTGTGGAGCATGTGCAGTGCATGTGCCTGTGGGTAGTACAAAGAAGACAAATCACACCTGCTAACCCAAGAAATGTAAATATATTCAAATTCTGAAAAGAAATTTGTGGAGAACTCTGAGGCTTAATGTAGGAAGCTAAGGGCATTTGCTCTCTGTTTCTTAAGTTCATCTAGGGGCCTTTTAGTTGTATTTGGACTTTGGTGCCTAAGTCATGGGTGTTGTAAATTGTACCAACATATGTAACTACTTAGCATCCAAGAAAAGGTGCACTTTGCATAATGCATGCGGATTTGTATAATTGAATTATTTGATGTCCACTTGATATTGAGATTACTGTTAAATGCATTTTTTATTCAACTGAACCGTTTCTACTAACATCTAACATGCATGGCGTTTTGAATGCAGGCATCGAGGGCACGGCTTTTCAAGGAATACAAAGAGGTGCAGCGAGAAAAAGCAGTTGACCCAGATATCCAACTGGTTTGTGATGATTCCAACATATTTAAATGGACTGCTCTTATTAAGGTAACTAAGCTTTAGTGGAGATAATTTGTATGTTTTGGATAGTGCTTGATTTGGTTTCTTGTATACTCTGTTCAGGGACCATCAGAAACTCCTTTTGAGGGTGGAGTTTTCCAGCTTGCTTTTGCAGTTCCCGAGCAGTATCCTCTGCAACCTCCTCAAGTCCGGTTCTTAACAAAAATATTTCATCCAAATGTGCATTTTAAGGTAAATCATTTTTGTATGGTCTCTTAAATATTTCTGATTGGTCTATGACCTTGAGATGTTGTGTTGGTGGCTAGTCTTGTTGGGCTGGGGGCTCAGCACATGTTTGGTGCAACACAGGTATGTGTTAGCACTGGCCAAGGAGGGCCTTGGCCCATTTATTCTGTATAGGAGTGGACCATCCAGGAGCAGCTAGGTTATCTTGGTAACCCGAAGAATTGACTGGTGACTACCCTTTTCTTTTTCTTCTCTTCCTCACATGCCCCAGTTCTCTTCTTCTGCCATTTGCTGCTCCACCGTACACCTGCTTCACTCAGCTGCTCTGCCCACCTTGCTCTGGTCATCTTCCAGCAATGATTTTAGATCTGTGATGAGGACCACTGTGATTTGGGAACTGGCCATGATTTCAAGATTTTGATGGACAAATTTTGGAACTGACCATGATTTCATGATTTTGATGAACAGTATGAGTAGCCATGACACTGATTTCTTGCGCCGTCCTTGTTGAGTGCAGATGCTTGTCTTTGTGTTGTATAGTTGTATCTGCTCCACATAGTTTGTAATTAAGCCCCAAAATAGGCTGGGATGCTCTTGTGGTGTCGTAATTGATTAGTCATTTGGGTGCTTCTATGGAATCCTAGAAACTTATCCTAGTATCTGTATAGGTTTCGTTCTCTATTTGTTGAACACTCCAATCAGTTGTATGCCTGACCAGAGGTGAGTTGGACACATTTGTGCCCATCACATGCAGGTCTCATCTAGTAAGTATACCTAACACACTTAAGAAGGGTATTTTGGTCTTTCGAATGATTAGCTACTCAAATGTGTGTTTTACTGTACATCATATAGTATCCAAATGCAGTTATTCCAATTTTTATAGATAGCAATTCAGACATGGGACATTGACAACTATCATAGATAGTTTGGTTCAGTCCAGTCCTGTTCTGTACACCTTAGCCACCGAATCAAACCCACCCCTAATAGCCAAAAGTAGCCCTGACAAATGTGAAGAAACAAGTGAGACATAGTAACTGTCATTGCAACTGTGCCTGTTTCTTGTAATATTACATTTTTGGATGACCTTTTTTTTTTACTCTTGGTGATATTTTCTATTAGCAAACTATATCCTTAAAATTGAATCTTATACAGTATAGAGCACCAAGGCCTATTTGGACTTTAAGCTGGCCTGCTGGTTGGTTAATTGAATTAGCTTACCTTCTGATGGGCATTTTCATGGGTCCTACTGAAAACGATGTTGAGATTTTTTTGTTGAATGAAATATTTATTTATTTGCAGACAGGAGAGATTTGCCTCGATATCTTGAAGAATGCATGGAGCCCAGCTTGGACGCTCCAGTCTGTTTGTAGGGCTATAATTGCTTTAATGGCACATCCTGAACCTGATAGCCCACTAAACTGCGATTCAGGTTAGAAGTACATGTTTTGTTTTTGATTTATTGTTTTCCGATTTATATTTTTTCAAATGGAAAAACATTCTGTGACTGACAAATCGGAAAAAAACAGTTCTAAACTTTCATTTATTCTGCACTTGTTAGTAATAGGATGTGGTCTGAACTCTGAACGTGAGTTGCAGCATTGCCATTCATTTGTTGATACTACTGTGATGCGCTACAATCTTTCAGGGAGAAGTAATGTGCTTTAAGGTTAAGAGAAGGCCTAGAAAAGCACTGCACATTTCCTTTGTATTTTTTTGTAAAAAAAAAAAATTCTTAAGTGCAGGCATCTGAATGTTGGTACTCCTGATATGGTTGGGCGGGGATGAGGGGAGCAATAAAGGCTGGGAAAATAGACTCCATGAGTTGACTGCTTTCAAATCCCCTGCCATGCACCACTTAAAGAGAAAAACCAAGAGAAAACTATTGAGGTGGTTCTTGAAAGGGGAGCTGAGCTTGCATTGTACATTTGTACCTAGCAATGGAAGTTCTAAAGAGGACAAATAGAGGTGAACAAGGCAACAAGCAAATTCTGCCAATTCCTAGGAAGCTTAAGCATGAGGAGTGGCAGGCAGGATTTAATGGCCTAAGGGTACCCTATAAACCCTATAACTAGAGGGAGTCCAAAGTTTTATTTATTGATTGATTGATTGTTTGATGATTTTTTTTTGGGGGGGGGCGGGAGGGTTCCAGAGAGACTGCAGAAGCATGGTTGGAGTTAATTATAGAGGGCGGCTAACACATGGATTGTCATCCTCCAATGAGAGAATGCTGCGTCTGGTCTTAACCAGTGAAAAGAAGATGAATTGTTGGTTCCTTGGGGGGGTGCCATGTGTCACGGTCCGCCTTTTTCACACCGTTGTGAAGGGCCGTGCGGCGCTAGCTAAAGCACTCTTGCTTAACTAGCCAGCCTTTTGTTTACCAACATTCATCCACGAAGCACTTTCATTAACATTCAATCAGATAGCAGCGGAAATTATAATCAATTCATGAAAGCCGTGGCAACCAAGCAGTAAATATTGAAGCAAACGTAATTCATTAACAAATCCTCCGTTGACATGTTGTACTTAGCGAGGGAGGCAAGTAGGCTAAGCACGTTGACAAATGCTAGTGAGTTTTACAATGATTGATGAACACTCACCCTCCCCTAAAGAGCTTTCTAGGCCATTCTCACTCTAGCACTAGGAAACATCAAAGTGACCGAGGAGTCATACTGCCTTATTTGGCTTACAATGAAAGAAATACTAGAAAATAACCCTACACTAGTATTTACATGATGGAAACCCATCCTAAACACACGAGATAAGCGGTCATAGGCAAGCATAATGCCCTGAACAAGCTTAGCCCGTGACATTCTCCCCCACTTATGCGGTCGACGTCCTCGTAGACTTTTGGCGATAGGTACACTTCAAATTTGTCCACGAATGACTTTAAATCTTCCGCAGAAATCCAGCTGATTTCCGTATCATCAAGGCATTTCCACTTCACTAGGAACTTCTGCCGCTTCTTCCTTGAGGACTGGAACTTTCTGTCTGCAAGGATCTCTTCAACATCATGTCTGTCAGGTTGCACTGTCTTCAACTCTGCACTATTTGACTGACTTTTGCTCAGGTCGTTGGGGTTGGCGTTGAATGGCTTGAGGCAATTGACATGAAATTGCGGTTTTCTCTCCTGATCTGCCCACTCCTGCATCTTCTTAGAAGCTTTCTCCCGATAGGCTTGGGCAAACTCTGCATTCTTTCTCCCTTCGCTGGTGAAGATGTACGCCCTGGGACTCTTTCGTCTGTACGGCTCGCCCACTGTGTGAGGTAACAGCGGCAGCTGGCCTGTAACAAGCTCAAAAGGGCTCTTGTTGGTTGTTGAGCGCCTTTGGGCGTTGCCACAGAATGGAGCCACATCAAGTAGTTGCACGCCATTCTTCTGGTTGTCATTGACACAATGGCACAAGTACTCATCTAGCAGCTCTCTGAATCTCTTCATCTGTCCGTCTATCTGTTGATGATAACTCGAAGAGATGTCAAGATGTGACCTGAATATCCTGAAAAACTCTGTTAAGAAGTTGTCAGTGAACATTAAATCTTGGTCACAAATAATAACTTGGGGAAAACCCCAAAGTTTCACAATAGTCACGAGGAACAATTGTGTCGTCCCCTCTGCCGAACAGTACTTTGGTGCGGCCATGAAAGTACCATACTTCTTCCGCTCCCCCTTGTCTTGTTGGCAAGTGAGACAAGTTTTGGTATAATCAACCACATCATCCCGCGTGGGCGGCCAATAATACCTCCCCAGTAGTCCTGTCAATGGAGTCATTCTCCGCGAATACCCCTTAACGAACTTCCTGCAGCATCCAGTAAGGCCAAGAAAGAAACGCAACTCCTTCACTGTCGTGGGGATCTTCCGTTCTTGAACCATCCTTACCTTCTCCATACCCCTCCGGATACGACCTTGTTCAACGACTTGACCAAGGAATTTGTTGCTCCACCGAGCGAAAGAGAAATTCTCCTTCTTCAAATTCAGACTGTTTCCCTTCAGCCTGTCGAACACCTTCCGTAGATGCTCTTCATGTTTCCTCTGAAACGACACCGATGCTCCCAACGGTGTGTTGGAAGGGCGAACACATCCCGCTTCCACTTCATCAAGTTGCTTCCCCAACTCTACTATCTCTTTAGGCGCAATCCAACATGGCCTTTTAGCAGGTGGTTTCACTCCTGATAACAACTTGATCTCTTGCTCCACAGTCCGTCGTGAAGGCAAATTGTGAGGCAGCTTATCCGGCAACACCTCCTTATCCTCATCCAACACCGCTTGGATGGTCGTAGGCTCCAGCTCTTGGCCTACTTCTTTGTCTACCACCACCGTGGCTAGACGTGTCTGCTCACCCTGACCCAATCCTTCATTGAGTTGTATGGCTGAAAGGGACTTCCCTTCATCTCCTTTCGTTGCAACGACTTGCACCAGGCACGAGTGATCCCCCATCAGACACAGGGAACCAGCCGAAGGCATCAGCACTGCCCTCGTCCCCATTAGGAACTCCGTTCCCAGAATGACTGGATAGTCATCCAATGGCACCACTGTGAAATTCGCATGACCTTCCCACTGTCCAAGCTTTATCACCACTTGCTTGGCTACTCCCAGAGTAGGCTGGGCTACAGAGTTAACTGCTTTCACGCGTCCTGTATCCTTCTCTAAGGATAAGTTGAGTCTTCCTGCTTCCAACTGCGAAACAAAATTATGAGTAGCTCCCGTATCCACCATAGCGCGAGTACTCTTCCCATTTATCCTCAAGTCCACAAACATTAACCCTTTTGCTCGTGTAACTTTCGGTGTTTTCGCCTGTTTTTCCAATGCGTTCACTAACCGCACTGAACCCACCCTCGGGGCTTCATCCTCTTCCCCATCGTCTTCCACTGCCTGTTCTACAATGGAAGCCTGTAAGGCATTAAGTGATGCTTTGTGAGGGCACGCAAAAACTCTATGAGGACCTCGACACAAGAAACACTCAATTTTACTCTTCCCCTTTCCATTGGGTGTGTTGAACCCTCGAGACGACGAAGCTTCCTGTAAGGTTGATGAATTAGGGTCGGCTCCCCCACTCTTGGGTTTGCCATTCTTGAAAGACTTTCCACCGTTTCCCTCTCTGTCAAACCGTTTGGACGAAGTGGTCTCATCACCGGCGTAGTCTGTCAAGCGTTCTGCAGCCGCTTGTGCAGTTGACAAGTCTTGAACCCTTTGTCTATGAAGTTCAGTTCTTGCCCACGGTTTCATCCCCTCTAGAAAATAGAACAACTTGTCCTTCTCCGACATATCCCGAATATCCAACATTAAAGCAGAAAATTGTTTCACATATTCACTGATTGAACCCGTATGCTTGAGATCTCTCAGTTTTCTCCTTGCATTATACTCAACATTTTCAGGAAAGAATTGGGCCTTGAGCTCTCTCCTCAAGTCTGCCCAACTATCAATCACACAGTTTCCATTTTCAATTTCTCTGTACTTGGTACGCCACCACAGTTTGGCATCACCAACCAAGTACATGGTCGCAGTATCCACCTTTGCCTGTTCTGAGGCCATCCTCACAGCGCGAAAATACTGTTCCATATCAAACAAGAAGTTCTCTAACTCCTTAGCATCACGGGCACCCCCATACGTCCTGGGTTCTGGCACCTTGGTCTTGCTGACTCCCGGAGTGTTGGAGTTCCCCATAGCAAGAACCATCAGATTCACCTTTGCATCCAGATCAGCCATCCGGGCCTGCAAAGTTTCCACAGTGTGGTGAAAGTCCTCTGACATTTCACTTGTCAAACTTGCTTGATGTTGCTGTGATCCCATCACCTCATCAACAAGTCCCCTCAGTTGGGCCATCTCGTTGGCCATATTGTTGGTTGTCTCTTCAACCTGTGCTTCCAGTGCACCAAGTCTCTCAGCAGTGTTTGGTGCCATGGTCAACTACCAAAGCTTCCCAAATCCAATAACGAAGGCAATCGAATTCACGTAGCAACTCAACCTTGGGCTCTCACCAAGTGTCACCGACTTGGCTCTGATACCAAATGTCACGGTCCGCCTTTTTCACACCGTTGTGAAGGGCCGTGCGGCGCTAGCTAAAGCACTCTTGCTTAACTAGCCAGCCTTTTGTTTACCAACATTCATCCACGAAGCACTTTCATTAACATTCAATCAGATAGCAGCGGAAATTATAATCAATTCATGAAAGCCGTGGCAACCAAGCAGTAAATATTGAAGCAAACGTAATTCATTAACAAATCCTCCGTTGACATGTTATATTTAGCGAGGGAGGCAAGTAGGCTAAGCACGTTGACAAATGCTAGTGAGTTTTACAATGATTGATGAACACTCACCCTCCCCTAAAGAGCTTTCTAGGCCATTCTCACTCTAGCACTAGGAAACATCAAAGTGACCGAGGAGTCATACTGCCTTATTTGGCTTACAATGAAAGAAATACTAGAAAATAACCCTACACTAGTATTTACATGATGGAAACCCATCCTAAACACAAGAGATAAGTGGTCATAGGCAAGCATAATGCCCTGAACAAGCTTAGCCCGTGACACCATGCATGGTTGATCAGGGTGATAGAGAAGGGATGTGTCACAAACAACATGCAGTGGAAGCTAGCAGTTTTGGAAAAGGTTAATGAGGTCAAGACTCTAAATGAACCTTAAGCCAAGACAATCGAGAACATTCAGGATGAGATTGGTATCAAGACCCTGCCAATGAGAGATGAATTTGTTGTCTCCTTGGGACGCTTATTCATGGTTGGGATGAAAGAGGGAACATGCGTCACAAACAACATGCAGCAAATGCTAACAGAAGGCTATGAGGTCAAGACTCAATTTTGACCTACCAAGCCAAAACAATCTAGACCATTTAGGAATGGGATAGGTATGGAGATCCTGCTACGTGTCCACATGACCAGTTCTGGTGCATGCACTGTGCGACCTCTTCTAGGGAATATAACATAGTTACCAAGTGGTGCATATGCGCGCATACAACTTCAATGTCAGCCATCTAGGGTTTAATGGTATTTTGGTCACAGGTTTGTATTGTAGAGGGCCCTTGACATAATTGAAGCTTAAACTATTCTTATTAATTTAAGATTTTCCTAATACAGACGAGATATGAGACTGATATTTGACATGCTGATACTTGTGTTGATTTTCTTTTTCTAAAACTTTTTATACGAACTTGAAAAATATGATTAAAAAAAGAAAAGAAAATAAAAAGAAATCAATTTTTTTAATTTTTTTTTATGTTTGATTATCGAGGAAAGTTAGGAAAAAATAAAATATACAGCTAATCAATGAATAAATTTTAATTGTGCACATGCTTAACATTTTATTTCTCTTAATTTTTAATTATATTAGAATATATATATTACTTTAAATACTATTTGATTTGGAGAGAAAATACAATGAATAATACTTTTGCCAATTAAAATCTTTGATCCAAACAAACCTAAGATTACTTTGGGTTAAGGATTTTGTTTAAAAAAAAAAAAAGAAAAAAGAAAAGGAACTTATTTTTTATTATATTTTCTCTCAATATTAACTATAAAAATAAAAATTTATACATATATGATTAAAAATTAAAATAAATGAAATGTGAGTGACATGAAAAATCAAAATTTTATTCATTAGTTTGCAACATATATTGCTATTTATTTATTTATTTTCATACTTTCCGTAATAAGTAAACATGAAAAATGGAATTCTCTTAAAAGTTTATTCTTTTATTATTTTTTCAAGTTTATTCCTTGAGGCGCTGTGTCACTCATTTGTAAACATTCGTGATGGATTCTTTTTTGCTCGTGCACAGGCAATCTTTTACGCTCTGGTGATATCAGAGGGTACCAGTCCATGGCGAGGATGTACACAAGACTTGCCGCCATGCCAAAGAAAGGGTGAGATACTTGATAGCGCTGTTATTAGCATAAGAACACTTGAGAGCTGCGTGGGGCTGTCTGTAATTTGACCCAATGAAATCAACCAAGTTCATGATCTGAAACTTTCCAATCCCCCGGCTCATGATAAGCTGGTTTTGAGTGTGTAATGTAATGTTTTCTTTCCCCAATATTTAATCATATGATGTCTCGTACAAATGGGTTACACAACATTCTTTCCAATTATAATTTCTAGGTGGTCTTTTTCTTGGCTTTAACAGCTGATATAATATTATTTTCTTTTAATTTTTTTATTGATAAGAATCTTGGATTGCTCATCTTATGATGGTTGATTGCCAATTTCAAACTGCAAAGTAGAGAAGAAAGAGCAAAATTCAAGATTCAGACTTGCAGCTCTTGTAGAGCAAGGGACCATCTCTGAATGGATGTCCATGGCATCATGTAAATGCTAAGAAACAGTTGCAGAGGGCATCACAAATGCAGGGTGCCATTTGCCACAAACAACAGTCAATATAAATTTGACAACTCTGTCACCAAACAATTGTTCACATGAAACACACATTACAACAAATAAAGCTGTTCAACTCCCATAATGTGGGGAACCCATGTCACTTGAAGAACCTGTCAAACCATTCGCTAGCTTCTTTTACCATTAATGGAGTCATTCGGTGCCCAATTCCAGGTTGTGCTATCAGCTGCAAGTTAAAAGCAGGAACCACGCGTTACAGTTGAATAAAAAAATAAATGCCAAGCATGGTGCCTATCTATGGTGTCCTGAAAACCCAACCGGAAGCAAAACAATGCAAGAAAATTTCCCAGACAGAAAATCGCTGAATCAGAAATGCTTGTTGCATTTACACCATCTGATTGTATGTCCGGGTGTGTTTGTGCATGCATGTTTGTGTGCACGTGTTAAAAATTTCATAATCCGTGTGTAGGTATAGCCATATAAAGATGCAAAACGTGATCCTATTCCATTAGATGAGATACAGATCCATACTTTGAAGTTGTCAGGGCAATGGGCCTCTTCGTAAGCTTTGCATGCATTTGATTTTGGAGTTTCCAGACCGTCCAGGGGGCAGCGTGGATCCGTTGCACCTGCATGTTCCAGGCACAGGTCCAAAATGAACATCAGAAACCGTCAAAAGATTCACCTCCAGTCCACTTTAATTATTAAGATGATAAATAGACCATGTCACAAAGCTTCGTAGTCGATTCCCTAGGAGAGTTCCATCCAAAAAGTGGCTAAGATCACTTTAGGTTTAAGGGTGTGCTGAGGCTGATTCAAGAAGATTTCAGTTTACCCCCCTCGTTTATATTGACATGATCGAAGACAAAAGATTGACACCTCACTACGATGGAACCTGTTATTAGCATACAAATAGAAAGCATTGAGAACTCACTTTTGATACAAGGAGCATGCCCAATGTGCAAGTAGTTGTGTTATTTATACAACTGCATATTGCATAGGCAATAAAGATGAACAGTATGGAATCAGGGCCTTGAAAAGCCCAAGGTAATTACCTAGGAAATTTTATCAGCCGTATTAGTTTAGTGTCCTGACATTCTTACTTTGACCTCAAGATTAATTCACCATTAATCATCAATTTTTTGTCAAGGAAATTTTAATACTGATGCACAAAATAACTTAAAATATGCAAACTCTGAAAGAAAATTTCATGAATTAAAATAGGTCACAAACTTTTGTAACAAAAAAGGCAACTAGAATATATATAATATTTCAAGTGCACATATTGAAATAATACCATTCACAACTAGCAGAGGGCGTGGTGCAATTGCTGGAATTGTGTAAGGTGAGTCAAAGCAGGAGGCTAGACCAGGAGCAATCCTATCCCATACCTGTTTAAAGAAGTAAAGTTGTAAGATCTAATCCAACAACATATGCAAATTCTTCAAAGGAGACGAAAGCATAAGATTGGAATCAGTTTTCGGAGGACAAAATTGTAATAGCCAGGTGATGTTCTGAGGATGAAGATTTAGTTGCCATACAAGAAAAACTAGGTCACATTAGGATGCTAAATTGTAAATGCCATGGCTAAAAAATATCCAAGTAATAAAGTGATGATGCCCATAAGGCCAATAAAAGCACAAGTGAAAAGCAAAAATCCTGTTATAGCAGCAGCAACGATGTAAAAGAACATGGAAAATTATCTACAAATGCCCGCTTCCACCATAAACACACACATGAAAAAAATAAAAAAATAAAAAAAAAAGAAAAACACCAACCTTCTCTACAACTTCCTTGTCAATTGCACTCTTCCCTAAATCAATCCGTGCTTCTGCAATGAAAAATTAATATTTCAGACTTGAATTTCAAAAAGCTCAATTGCTATGTATTCAGCGCTAAAAGATGCTTTAAGAAACAGTACATGGGGTTATGCCACTGTAATCATCATCATACAACCTACTCACTATTTAAACAGCAAATGGCATTTCTTTCTATTGACATCTAAACTACAATCACTATAGTGCAATCACTGATGCTTCTTGAAAATTTGGTCATCTGCATAATTCCAGTTTAAAAATTCAGTTACACTACAGCATTTTAAGACAGCACTGGAAAGCTGCTAACCCACATGCTTTATCGTCCAAGGAAGCCCCAATAAAAAACAGTTGGAGCAAATACAGCGAACATAATAATGAGCATATGAAAGGCACACTTACTGGGTTCCCCCTCTATCCAACAGTTGCAGAGCAAGAAGGAAACTTAAAACATTCTATTTTGACGTTCATTAATTTCTATCTTTCCTTTATTTTACCTTCAAATACAGGCTTTATAGTGTTAACTCGATCCTGCCACTTATCTTTGTCTATGGCCCAACGAAAACCCTAGAACCATAAATTAGAAATATTCAGTTTTTTCTACTGCAGTCTCCAAGACAGTTATTAAAAAATAATTTACTCATTCAACATGGCATGAGTCTTGAAAATTAAATTTGGCACACCTGAACACCAATTATAGGGGCAACCACAGAGTAGCGGGTGTCAGCAGCAGCGGCAAACCATGCATGCATGCCTGCATAGAAGAATGACCATGTGAATTCTGCACATCACAGAAAGTCTAAGATTCGGTACAGATTGTTTTCAAATTTCCCAAGTTCAACCTCCCAGTGATTCGCCAGTAATTCCTATCCTGGCAGGGTCTATATCCTCCCTCTGCACAAGATGATCTGCCAATTTTATCAAGTCCCAGACCTGCAGAACCAAAGCTTGAAGTGTCATATTACCACAATGATTGTGTCATGTACAGCTTGAGACAATAAGAACTCCTCATAGCAGGTAACAATTTAATAATTATGTGAACCTAACAAAATGAAAGAGACATATTACCGTGTCAAATATGAATGGCATTGTATCACCTTTCTTCCATGCTGATACAAGGGCCTGCATTTAAATTGTGCAACCAGATTCAGAAAATCAATAGCATACCACTGCTCAGGGGAATAGAGCACCATATTCAAACTTGAATTAGATAACATTCTATATTCCATGTAGGATCTTAAGCGCTTGAGTATTCTCATAGTGGTATGAAAATCACTCTCCTTCAGGGAATATCACTTGCTGGAAGATTTTATTTCTACATATTAGCCAAAGTATAAAAAGAAACAGAACATTTGACAGAATATAGTGGCAATCCAAATGCCAATGCACTAAACACATGGCTTCATATTTTACCAATAGGCAACTGTACAAAAAGGGAAAAAACAAATCTTAATGTAGTCTAATGTTCTATGTTCTATTTATTTTCTTTTTTCTTTCCTGAACAAATTTAGTGACAGTTTATTTTTTAACAAATAAAGAAGAAGTACACACTTCCTGATAGGTGGTTTTATTGGTTGCACGTTCACCATGGTAACGAGAATCAATTGCGATAGCTATATATCCCCGTGAAGCATATGCCTGAAACAAAAAAAGTAAGATTTTTTCTCGTCCATACAAAGTCAAATCGACAGAGACTGATGCACTAAACAAATTCACCAGAATATTCACCTCCAGCAATGGCCTTAACCACTCTTTGCACTTATGTGTGCTATGCAGAAAAACAATAGCAGGTCTTCTTTGGTGACTACATTCCTTCATGCTCAAAATCAGCACAGGCAAGCGTCCTTGTTGTCCTGCCTGTTAATGAACAATGACATATAAATGCTTTCTATGCACAAACTTAGCAAATGAGCCAGTGTCAATGACTGACATTTCTAAGAAGCTACATTCAAAGCTTAACTAGTAATACTAAAAATAATTTCAGAGCTATGATTGTTCATGTCATCTTCAGATATTCAAATAAATGAAACTGAGATGACTTTAGCAAGGCTAAAAATAGAACCTCCACCATTTTTTTTTTTTCTTTTTTCCCCTTTTCCCTCGATTTTAATGAGTTGGAAGAACATGGAAATAGAGCAACAAATCTGCCCAAAACCTGAGCTGTAGAAGGCACTAAACTTTTGCAAAATCAGAGAAGAGCCCAATTTCAGGATATTTGCAATGCACTAACTTCTTTTTCTTACAACCAAGAAGGCTAGGTCTCTATTATAAAAAGGGGGGTGGGGGGAGTTAATCTGGGGTTACTTTTGTTATTTTTGATGATCAAATGAAGTTCCATACCACAATTCAGTAACTAAAAACTTGTTCATCGATCAGGAGCATAGTTGTCAAATTGAAATTTGAATCGTGAATTGAAATTCCAATTTTAGTAGTTGAGAATAATAATAAAATTGAATCATAGAATCGGTATGAATTTCCAAACTCAATTCTAAATGACATGCATATATTGATATACAAGAAACAAGAAAAATAGTAATACATTTAAATGTTGATAATAAAAACATCATATTTCATGTGTATGCTTTCTTTAAACAAATGAAAAGTAAGGGAATAAGTCAACAAATATGAATTAAAAAAAAGACTTTATGCCATTTAAGGGAAGCAATCAAGAAAAAATAATGAAAAACTTAACTTTTTGTGTTTATCAACAATTAAACAAAATTCATGCATATTCTTTTCGGATTAAGAATAAAAAAGCAGTTAACTCAAAAAGTGATAATAATTGAACAAACTACTAAAAACTGACTTTTGCATCTAAACAATGCAATGAAACATGAGCATTGCTTTAGGCTATGAGTGTTTTGCCCCTTATACTCAATGCTAGGAAAATATACTCCTCCAAGAGTGAAGAGTGGTTTTGTGAAGACAACACAAGACCTAAAATTCTATTTTCTCCTTTTTTTAGCCAAAACTTACATAGACAAGAAATGGAAGGTGATTGTGTAAAAATAAAAGCAATAAAAAAAAAAAAATGATGCTTTTGGGGTTTTGAATTTGGATAAATTCTTTTGATTGACGAGGTGAATCAATAGATTCGGCAATGATTGTGAGATTCAAATAGATTTGGTGTGGAATTGATATGAATAGTATGTATTGTATTGCAAATGGTGAGATTCTAATAACTATGATCAGTAGATATAATATGAAACTCAATCATTGAATTACCTCAGTAATCAAGTAAAGATTTTCTTCTTGAAGCAGATCCTTAAAATTTTCAATGTTTGCTTTTGGGCAAGACTGCATTGCCTGGTAGGAAGTCAGAGAGTAAACACGAAAGGTATGATCAATACGTAGCAATCGAGATTATATATCCAAAACACACTTATTCAAAAAATCATAAGAAGGATCAGTATGATTTTTAACTGCCAATAGATAGACAAAATCAAATATATAGAAAATGACCGTATAGGAAAAAGTCAATAGAGATTCCAACCTCGCTGAAGCTTGACCCGTAATCATCCTGATACAATGGATTCTCTACAGGTTTCGTAAACTCCACAGAAAGCGGAACTAAAAAAGCACACACAAAAAAAAAAAAAAAAAGAAAGAAAGAAAATATACATGAGAAAAAGCAAGAAAGAGGTCAATCTTAACTTTTTAATTTTTTTAATTTTTTTTTTCAAAATCTTAGATTGAGATCGTTACAGTATGGTTTAGAATTGGAATTGACCTTCGCCAGATCGCCGGCTCCTGAGGACGTTCAGAAACTCAGAGCGAAGCTTCTCAGCTGCCGCAGCTTCCATTTTCAAATCTCTCATGTCCGTCACTCCGCTGATGTTAGCGATTGAAGATGGGTATTTATCGGCAGAGATTTTTGGCGGGTACGCCGCGCACGCGCGGCGGGTAGCGCACGAGGGCCCGCACGTGGGAGATGTGAGACACGTGTGGGACGCTTGCTGCTAAGAACAACTTTGACGACATCATCCCCTGCTCCGGTGAGCTTCCGAGTGTCAGTGTCATGCTTGGATTGGCTCGGGAAGTGGGAAGGAAGCAGCGCTGCTGTGTTGTTTTGCCTTCTGTTTGGTTGCGAAGAAAACAAGAGAAAATAAAATGTTTTTCTTTTTATTTTATACTAGCTTGCGGCCGAATGACAATTATAATAAAATAAATAAATTTTCAACAAAAATAAATAAATATATTGAAAAAATATATTAATTTAAGATAGTTTTAGGTCTATGAAGTATTTTCTTGAATATTTATGAGTAGTTATACATAATTTTTTGTAATATTTATGGATATGAGTATTTTGAAAATAATAAAATAAAAGAAATTTTTTTTTAAAAAATATAAATATATATATATATATGTATATTTATTTATTAAGCTTAAAAAATTGAGAAAAATCTTTTAGTTAAAATCAGCATGATCCGTATCATATTTTACTTATAAAAAAAGCAAGTTTAAAAAGATTTGAAAGGCCATTTTTTTCATATTTAAATCAGAAATATGATTAAAAAAATAAAATAATAATAATAAATAAATCAGTTACCTTATTGAGCAGATTTTACACACATCATAGATAGTTAATTTTTTCTTCTTCATTTTTTTAATAAAAAAAAAAATCTTATTTTTAGTACATTATCATTGTAATTCCATAATATTCTTTTCTTTTTCACAACCTTATTATTTTATTTTTTATTTTATTTTTTCATCTCTCTCCCTCTTTCTCTCAAAATACAACTCATCTAGACAGTTCACTTATATGATCATAGATACAGATCTTAAATCTTAAATGTTAAATTCTAAACTCTAAATTTTAAAATATAAATATAATTAATTATACAAATGAATTATGTCATACTTTAATATTATCAATGTGAAAAAATCTCATTTAAGGAAAATGTAGAAACCGAGAGGAAGTGGTCCTCAATCCAAAAATAATACTTCATTACATATTTTATTGACACATTTCATCTCACATAGTTTAAGGCCGATCGGAACGGATCATGTGCGGCAATTAATGTTCAAAATAAGATAATGGATAATTTCAGTATATATGACGACAACAATTATCAGTGATCGGAAATCCCAATAATTAGGTAAGTTATTTTCTATTGTTAAACTCAGATCAAGTCAACTTACAATGCACAGATCATTATCATGATGCGCCTAACATCAATATGATATTTTAAATCTTAGGGCAGAATAGCTAACAGATAGACACGAGTTGACGTTAATTTTTATAATAGTATTATGGCTGCAAAGTCGATTTGCTTTTACATCCAGGGAAAGGCCCAGCGAGGAAGGCGGAAAGAAGTTCCGTGCAAACCCCCAAGTGAGAACAGCCCAAGGAACCAACCAGGAAGCAACAGGCTGCTTCAATGTCCAAAATGAAGAAGGCCTCTCCCTTTATTCTCTTCTCATATCATTAAGGGAATGGAATTGTCAACTTGTGAGTTTTTCCGCATTGAAAAATTTGAATGGATGATGATGGGCGTTTATATATATATATGGTTGGATCTAAGACTCAATAAGCTTAAACTTTTGAATTAAATTGGTGTTCACCTATATGTATCAAGTACACTTATGAACTCTTCCGATTTTAACAAGTAGTATTAGAGTCAGGTTCGTAACTCTAGGTGAGCGACATCGTAAAAATTTGATACGTGAAGCTAATTCTCCTAACGTGCTAACAATTGGAAGACTAAGTGTGTGACCGAGGCTAATAAGGATCATCTAGATCGGTGATGGATTCGAATAGGGTCAAAACGTGGAAGGTAGGATTGGTTCAAAGGCACGTGGAATACAATCCGAAGCACGTAAGATGTCAGTGGTAAGACCCACTTGAGTAATTGTTGGGGAATTGAAGTTACTCTCATAAGGGAGACGGTTTCTGTTCAAGAGGGGTAGTTGGAATTCACAAGTGAGGGGGAGATTGTTTAGATTTCCACTTTGTTTAAAATCATGAATTTCAAGTTTTGGGTTTGAATTTGAGTGAATTTGAATAAAATTTAATATAATTTTCTATTGTACATACTTTTAAAATCCAAGACAAATCCAAATCCACATGTATGTGCATATTTAAATTTTGAGTGGTCATGGTTAAAAATCAAATTCCATTTGTGGTAATTGTGTTGAGTTATTTCCTTCCATGTGGAGGAAAGCCCAAGTGGGCTTTATTAAAAACCCAAAGTCCAGTCTTTTTTTGTGAAAACCTAAAGGAAGTTATAAAAAAGAGAAGGGAGAAGGGAGAAGGGAGAAGGGAGGAGCCATCACTTCTAAAAAGAAAGAGAGAAAAACCTGATTTTTCTCATGTTGCCTATATTTCATCAAGACTCTGATCCCGCTTCGATTGTGGTCCGATCGAGTTGAAATTTGGAGAAGAGGTTCACGACTCAAGGAACTACAATTTGAACGGTGGAGATCAGATTTTGAGCTCGAAAGTTGGAATTTTTGCTCATGAACAGTAACTACGATTTTGGTATATTTTCTTCAGTTCTCTTTGTATTTATCAATATTGATGATATCTTGATGAGATATATTTGTAATCTCTAATTGCGATTAGAGAAGACTTGGTGTACCCATTATTTGGTTGATAGTAGAAGTTTCAACTGGACTAGGTCCCATGATTTTTCTTCCTCATACTGGAGAAATTTTTCACGTAAAAAATTGCTTGTGTTCTTGTGGCTTGATGTGATTGATTATTTTTCTTATTATTTTCAGCACGTATAAAAGTAGAGATATACTATATTTGCTTGCATATAGGGAAAAGAATTATTCTGCTGTGATTGTTTGTTGATATCTCACCCAATAAAGTGGTATTAGAGCCCGGTTGATAGATTGTCAAGTTGGCAGTTTGAGTTATGGAAGCAAATAAAAGTAGAATGCTTAATCTCAATGGTTCAAATTATCACATATGGAAAGGAAAAATGGTGGATCTTCTTTATGTGAAAAATTATTACCTACCGGTATTTAGTACTGAAAAACTAGAAAAAATGTCTAATGTGGAATGAACTTTGTTACATCAACATGTGTGTGGGTATATCAGGCAGTGGGTAGATGATAATGTTTTGAACCATATTAGTGGAGAGACAAATGCACGTTCTCTATGGAGTAAGCTTGAACAACTATATGCTAGAAAGACTGGAAATAATAAGTTGTTTCTAATTAAACAAATGATGGCTTTGAGGTACTAGGATGGGACTCCTTTATCTGTTCACCTGAATATATTCCAATGAATTATTAATCAGTTGGCTAGAATGGATATTAAGTTTGATGATGAGATACAAGGGTTATGGCTTCTTGGTTCATTACTAGACTCGTAGGAGACGCTCAGAACTTCATTGTCTAACTTCGCTCCAGAAGGTGTAATTACGATGGATATGGCCAAGAGTTGTTTGCTAAATGAAGAGATGGAGAAGAAAAAGATAGGGATCCTCTTCACAGTCAGAGATCTTGGTTATAGAAAAAAGGGGGAGAAGTAAGAGTAGAGGTTCGAAGAACAGAGATAAAAGCAGAAGCAAGTCAAACAAGTTTGCAAATGTTGAGTGTCATCATTATGGGAAAAAAGGACACATCAAGAAATATTGCAGGCAATTGAAGAAAGAAAACAAAAATGAGCAAGATAAGGGAATGAAGAATGGAGATGACAAAGATGGTAATGATAAAATTGCTACCATCAGTCCTGCAGAATTCCTCATTGTTTATGATGATGAGATGATAAATGTTGCATACCATGAGACCGGTTGTGTGATTGACAGTGGTGCCTCCATTCAAGCTACATCTTGTAAGGATCTTTTACATCCTATAGATCTAGTGACTTTGGAACTATAAAGATGGGCAATGATGGCTTGGTTAAAGTCATTTGAATTGGGGATGTGAACTTGAAGACAAATAATGACACGAGTTTAGTTCTTAGAGATGCGAAGCATATTCTTGACATTTGTTTGAATTTGATTTCTGTAGGTAAACTTGATGACCAAGTGTATTGCAGCACTTTCAGTGATGGCCAGTGGAAGCTCACCAGGGGTGCTATGGTTGTGGCTCGAGGCATGAAGCACTTTGCATTGTATGTTCTATAAGCAAAGATCTCCAATAACATAGTTAATGCGATGGAGGATAATGGCACAACAGAGTTATGACACAAGAGACTGACTTACTTGAGTGAGAAAAGATTAGCTCTATTGGGGAAGAAAAGTCTACTATGTGGACTAAAAAGTACACTTCTGAAAAGGTGTACTCATTGTTTGTCAGGAAAGAAGAGAAGAGTTTCCTTCAAGAATTCCCCTAATTCGAGAAAGTCAGAGATACTAGATTTGGTACATTCGGATGTGTGTGGTCTTATGAAGACAAGAACACTTGGTGGCTCCAGATACCTTGTGACCTTTATAGATAATCATTCAAGGAAGTTGTGGGTATATACTTTGAAGTCAAAAGACCAAGTGTTGGCTTAATTTAAGCAATTTCAAGCCTTAGTTAAGAGACAGACTGGGAAGAAACAGAGGTGCATTCGGACTGATAATGGTGGAGAGTATTCTAGTCAATTTGATGAGTATTGTAGATAGCAGGGCATTCGACATCAAAAGACTCCTCAATTGAATGACATAGCAGAAAGGACAAACAGAACATTAGTTGGGAGAGTGAGATGTTTGCTTTCACAAGTCTGGTTGCCAAAATCATTTTGGGGGGAGGCTTTGAGCACTGTTGTTCATGTGTTAAATCTTACACCCTGTGTTCCTCTACAGTTTGATGTGCCGGACCGAGTTTGGATAGGTAAGGATGTTTCCTATAATCATCTGCATGTTTTTGGGTGCAAAGCATTTGTGTATATTCCAAAAGATGAAAGGTCCAAACTTGATGAGAAAACGTGACAGTGTATATTCCTTGGCTACGGTCAAGATGAGTTTGGATACAAGCTTTATGATCTAATTGAGAAGAAAATTGTGAGAAGCAGAGATGTCGTGTTTGTAGAAGATCAGACGATTCAAGATATTGAGAAGACAAAGAAATCTATGTTTCAGCAGGATGACAGTTTGACTGATGTGGATCCAATTCCTTTGAAGAATTTTTCATCTCAGGTTGAGAATGATGTTTAGGATGACCACCAGGGTAGAGATGATGTGGATGTTCCCTTATAGGCTCCAGGGGATGTTGAGATTAATGAGCTGTTGACAGTGCTAGAAATTCAACCAGAGATTCCATCCAGGAGGTCAACTAGAGACCAACATCCTTCCACTCGATACTCAGTAGAACAATATGTGTTATTGACTAATGGGGGAGAGCCCCAGTATTTTGTAGAAGCCATGGAAGATGAACACAAGATAGAGTAGGTGGAGGCCATGCAAGATAAGATGCAGTCATTGCATGATAACCACACTTTTGAGTTAGTGAAGCTACCTAAAGGAAAAAGAGCTTTGGAGAACAAGTGGATTTACAAGAAGAAGCCAAATGAGTTCTTTTCACAGCTATGTTACAAAGCTAGACTGGTTGTAAAAGGGTCTGGTCAGAGAAAAGGTATTGAATTTGATGAGATCTTCTCTCCAATTATAAAGATATCTTCGATCCGTGTAGTACTCGGCTTAGCAGCTAATCTTGACTTGGAAGTTGAGCAGATGGATGTGAAAATCGCCTTCCTTCATAGCGATTTAGAGGAAGAGATTTATATGAAGCAGCCAGAGGGTTTCAAAGTGAAAGGGAAAGAGGATTATGTGTGCAAGCTGAAGAAAAGCCTATATGGTTTGAAACAAGCACCGAGATAGTGGAATAAGACGTTTGAGTTTGTTATGGGGGAGCAAGGCTACAAGAAGACAACTTCATATTATTGTGTATTTGTTCATAAATTCTTTAATGATGATTTTATTTTCTTACTGCTTTATATGGATGACATGCTGATTATTGGCAGGAATGCTTCAAGGATTGACTAGTTAAAGAAGCAATTGAGTAAGTCATTTGCTATGAAGGATTTGAGGCCAGTAAAGAAAATTCTTGGCATAAGAATCAGTCGTGATAGGAGTGCCAAGAAGTTATATTTTTTATAGGAGGAGTACATTGAGAAAGTGTTTCAGAGGTTCAATATGGACAAAGTTAAAGTGGTTAGCTCTCCTCTTGCTACCCACTTCAGACTAAGTACAATGAAATTTCCTTCTACAAATAAGGAAAAGGAAGACATGGAAAGAGTTCCTTACACCTCAGCACTAGGAAGTTTGATGTATGCAATGGTTTGTACAAGACTAGATATAGCCTATGCAGTTGGTGTAGTTAGCCGATTCTTGTCAAATCTGGGGAAGAGAGCACTGGAATGCAGTGAAGTGGATCATGAGGTATCTTAGAGGCACTTCTAGTTTGAAACTTGGTTTGGGAAACGTACAACCATTGTTACTTGGCTACACAGATGCATATATGGATGAGGATGTGGATACTCATAAGTCTACTTCGGGCTATTTGATAACTTTTGCAGGTGGGGCTATAGCTTGGCAATTGAGACTTTAGAAGTGCATTGCTCTTTCTACAACAGAGACAGAGTTTGTTGTAGCAATGAAAGTGACTAAAGAGTTGATATAGGCAAAGAAGTTCGTGAGAGAACTTTTTTGCCTATATCAACTCTTTAGTCACCTCCATTGCTACAGTAGAGGTATGTGTTGTTTTGTGATAGCCAGAGTGCTATTTATTTTGTTAAGAATTCCAGTTTCCATGCAAGATCGAAGCATATTGATTTATGATACCATTGGATCAGATATGCGTTGAACGATAAGTTATTGGAACTTGAGAAGATTCACACTGATGATAATGGTTCTGATATGTTGACAAAGACACTACCAAAGGAGAAGCTTGAAGTTTGTTGTTTGATCGTTAGGATAGCGATTCCCTCCACATAGTTGGAAAGGGGAAGATTTATTGGGTTATTTCCTTCCATGTGGAGGAAAGCCCAAGTGGGCTTCATTAAAAGCCTAAAGTCCAGCCTTTTAGTGTGAAAACCTAAAAGAAGTTATAAAAAAGAGAGGGGAGAAAGGAGGAGCCATCACTTCTAAAAAGAAAGAGAGAAAAATGGGATTTTTCTCATGCTGCTTAGATTTCATCAGGGCTCCGATTCTGCTTTATCTGTGGTCCGATCAAGCTAAAATTTGGAGGAGAGGTTCACTACTCAAGGAGCTACAATCTGAACGGTGGAGATCGGATTTTGCGTTCGGGAGTTGGGATTTTTTCCCTTGAACAGTAACTACGATTTTGGTATATTTTCTTCAATTCTTTTTGTATTACCAAGATTGATAATATCTTGATGAGATATATTTGTAGCCTCTAATTGCGATTAGAGAAAACTTGGTATACCCATTATTTGGTTGATAGTGGAGGTTTCAACTGAATTAGGTCCCGTGGTTTTTCTTCCTCACAGTGAGGAAGTTTTCTACGTAAAAAATTGCTTGTGTTCTTGTGGCTTGGTGTGATTGATTATTTTTCTTATTATTTTCAGCACGTATAAAAGTAGAGATACACTATATTTGCTTCCATATAATGACAATAATTATTCCGCTGTGGTTGTTCGTTGGTATCTCTCCCAACAAGTTGTTTGTGATTAAAGAAAAATAAAATAGCCTAAGGAGGTCCCAATATTTAACGCCAAAGTCATAATGGAAGAAGCCTTTTATTGCCTGCCTAATAATCTCCTTTTATAAATGAGACACCTTTTTGGTATTTAATATTGAGTGTCTTTAATTTGTAAGAAGTTATAAGGTCATAAATGTTAGGGATCTAGGAACAACAATCACATACAAGCAAAATAAATACGTAAAAATAAGAACACTAGATTTACGTGATTCTGTCTAATCTGACTTACGTCCAAGAAGCACACCAAATTTATTATAACCTGAGAGAAAACAAGAGGAGAAGACACACACTCAACTCAACTATTCTCACACTTTTCTCTCTCCCACCTTCAACACTCTCACACTCCTCGCTCACTCACTTCACGATATTTTCATTCACGTACAATTGCTTCATTATATAGCTATATTAAATGGATAGGAAAGGAATAGAGTAATTGGGATTTAATGAGTTATTTTAGCACACGGGCATTATTATTCCAGCATATGAAAGCTAGCTCCTCCGCTGCAGCTCATCCTCTTCAAGGCCATTAAATTCCATTTCCATTTTCTTCATTTCCAAATTTGCTTAACAATAAAAGGTTATGTCATTTTATTTTCCATTCTTTATTTAAAAGTTACAATCCATTTATTTTCCTTACTTAATTGCCTTACTTCTTGTAGTTGGATAAGCTCATTTTGGGCCAGTGAATAGTGCTCCAAATTCATTTCCTTATGGCTTGCCTTTGTGGGGTTTATATCTTCATTCTTTTTGAATGGAAGGCTGACAAATAATTTTTTATTCTTTCACACTAGCTTTGAACATTTCATTAAAAATTCACTATGGTTGTTTGCAGAGCTTACCTAGATTAATCGAGCCTTAATTTCTTCTAAGGACTGAGTAATGAGGAAGAAATTAGGGGTCTTTGTTCATTGCAAAATATATGAACTGAACTTTTTTTTTTTGTCTAGACCTTGTTTAAGTGCCAGATGGTGTCAAATCCAATGAAAAAAAATCTTTGTTAGGAAGATTTGACTCGAAGAATATGACTTTGATTAAGCATTATGGACGAAACTTAATGTAGATTGGCACACTTTTTAATTTGACTTGAAAATACTTCCCATTTGCCACTTTGAAACCTTGGTTATATGACTTCCATTTGTATTTTGGAAGAATATTTGGCTTCACGCTACTTTAGTGTCGAAGAATGTAATGACCTTGATTGGTTTAGAATACTTATCCGCAAGTACTCAAACTGGAGTAGAGGGTGATACATAATCTCCCTTCTCGAATTGTACTGATAATGATTCTTGGATTGAATAGAGGGTAATTTACTAGCCTTACTCAAGAGTAAGGCACGGTCAGACCAGGTTTTGAAAGTGGTCGACTGATTGCTGTCTTATCTCATTTTTTGCCAAAATCTTTAAAATTTGATTTTAAAAAATTAAATCTTTTTTTCTAGAGCAATAATTGTTCTTAAAATGAGTGTTTTAAAGTGCTAGCCTTTTAGTTTTTATTAAAAAAAAAACGAAGAGGTTACCTTCTCTATTCACTATGGTACTTCTAGACTTAAAACTCTTTTGATAAGATTTTTCTTTATTATGTTTTTTTAAAAAATAAAATAAAGCGATGACTCTATTTTTAAAATAAGAAGAGTGATTTAAAGAACCAATGACTCCATTTTCTTTACTTCACTTATTTTCAAGATGATCACCAAACTAATTGACAAATATATGCCACCGAGTCCAATGTCAACACCTAGTAGTTTTGAAGTAACTTAAATACACTGAATAACACCATTCAAACAAAATTCATCTTGAAGCTCCCGCTAACCCTTGGATCCAAATCTCCCACATACACATGTGATAAATGAGTTAGGATTAAATGGATTAGGTTCAGGTTAACTTGTTTATTAACACTAAGAGTAAACCCAAACCTGCTCCTTTCATTGACGTGTCGTCCATTTAAAAATATAATTTATTTATTTTAAAAAAATTGAAATGAGTCTTTTTTCCCCGGAACCAAAAATACAAAAACAAATCACCCATTCGGCCATTCCAATCTCCATTTCCATCTCGTCCCACCTTCTGAACTGAAATCAATTTGAATCTTGTTCTGAAACAGTGTTTTTAGAACAGGATCCGAGCTCCCGCTCCAACTAACGCTCTCTTCGTATTGACTCGGACCATTTTTTCCCATGCTCGCAGCAAGCAAAACCCTAGAACAGTGGAGTTGCTGTAGATTCGAAAATTTTTACCTGAAGAGGAAAAAATTGGATCGATCGAGTGGGTGAAAACAGGATTCTCGCGTGCCTATGGGCTACCTTCTCTTCTCTACCCACCTGCATTTCCTGCAACCACTGTCTCTCTCTCTCTCTGGAGTTTGTATTAGAATATCAGTTCAGTTGCTGTGTTCGTTGGTATGGCAGTAGATCGGAGAGTGAGCGCTCAGAAAATAGGAAATGCCAATGGGAGAGAGAACGACGGAAGCGATCCCCCCGGAAGATCCAACAGCGACCCACCATACCCTGTCGCGTGCGCAGTGAGGCTGAGGGAGAATCAGGTTATTCGGGAGAAGGGAGATGCCCACTTCAGAATCCAATAGCCTAGGGTTTGTAATTTTACTAATTTGTATATATAATAAGTTAATCGGGTCATCGCCGAGTAATCCAACCCGAACCTGCTAATCCATTTAATAAATAGATCTAGGCTGATCCGTTTATAAATAAATCAGTTTTCATTAATCTAAATCCATTTTAAACGGATGGATCATGGATCATTCGTCGGATTTTGACCTATTTTGTCACCCCTATCTACGTCTAAAAATTGCGACAATCACTTATAACTAAGGAAAACAAATAATTTGATAGACCTCTAATGCATCTAAAAGCCTCTAGTGCTCAAGTTAGGAACATAAGAAGCAAGATAAAGTAGCAATAATATTCAAAGTGAACAAACACCCTTTCTCACCTTCCTAAGGAATATCATTGTTTAGAGGAGACACCCTTTTTTATATTCAAAGTAACTCTTTTAATTTGAAAGAAATTATAAGATTTTAAAAGATCATGATGCTTTATTTTCCCTGTTACAATTCCTTTATTTTCTTTACTTAATTGCGCACTTTTTATGTAAAAAAAAAAGCCTCATTGACTTCCTTGCTATAGATGATATAAATATAGACATAGATATAATTTAGTTCTTCATCAGGCAATACTTACTTTGCTAAGCTTATTTTATTTTTTGAGACCAAGTATAAGTATTTTATTTTCCAAGACATGCATGGCTGGTCGTATAGTTTTTTATTTCATACATTTGTTTATTTTGTAGCTTAACTTTTCCTCAGACTTCTTAAATATGACAATTTGCATGGTCCTTGACACGTCTTGCTTGCTAGCACAAAAATGACGGCCAATAGAATAGATAGGGAAACATGTCTTGGACAGGTGTCCGTCACTGATTTGCCCCCTTAATTCCTCCTTCATGCTTTCTTGCTGGTTTACACAAAGGGGTCCAGTTGCCACCTCTTAAGGCCTAAGCTTCATTTTCGCCCTACACTAGGCAGGCTTACCGCCATCAGCAGCAACCATCTACCTTGCGAGGTATCGTCGGCTACCATCCGCTCCCGAGAGCTTGTCTGAGCTCTGCTGGAAAAGTTTTTGGTCTAGGGTTGATGCTACTCTGCAACTACTTGATCAAGAAATCCCAAATGATTGAATGAAAAGCATGATTAAAATCCCTTTTAATTGAAAAATCTGGGAGAACCATTGTTTTATGGTAGTCATGGACTAATTCCTAACAAGAAGGACATCGATTTGGACTTGGCTACTTGAAGTGAAAGTTGCTTGGTTTTTGCTAAGAAAGGCAGGCAAGCAAGATTAAACCCTATTAGCTAAAACCTACATGAAGCATTTGCAGGTGGTGTTGCAGCAAGAGATGGGCCTTAAGTTACCTACATTAGAAGGGTTATTGACTTTAGCAATCAAGTAAAGGGTAGTGGAGTTTGCTTTCTTGAGGATTTTGGATTCCTTATAACAGGAATCAGCAGCACTAAGAAAACCCTATCCAACAACTTCCCAACATCATCGAATATTATAGGCACTAAAGGCATTTGGGCTTGGAGCTTTGTCACTAGAGAAGAAAAGAGCTTTTTTGATCCCCTCTCTAGTAATGGGGCTATTAAGGAAAGAGTACTCTGCAAAATACTAAGGAAAATTCATGACCCTCTTGTAGGATTTATATCTCAAAGAATATGTCCCATATGAATGATATGAGTTCTACATGTAGGGTATGTGTCCCATATGAAAAGGATAGAATTAATTGTTGTATGGATTAACTAAAGGGTTAGTTTATTTAATATGAGTAATTAATGGTGGAAGTTTGAAGAAATTCCTATACATAAATACATATATATATATATATAATATTATATATATATATAAATATATATTATATATATTAGCTACTATTATGGGGAGTAGCTATAAGGGCGTGCTATACATTAAGCTAAACCCTAAGGGTAAGAAAAAGAGAGAGCAAAAGAAGAGAAAAAGAAAAGTTAAGCTCTTAAGCTCTAAGGGGTTAGCTACATGGTAATGTTAGCTACAAAGAAAAGATAGGAAGAAATGAATTGTCCTCTCTCCGCCTCTACGTCTCTAATCATCAGGAGATCTCATAAATCTGGTGAAAGAAGGAAAAGATAAAGAGGAAAAGTGGGAGAAACGATTTCTTCGGATTCTCCGGGTGTTCTTCTCAATAAGTTCGATATGACCGATTTCAGTATGTAAAGTTTATAGTTTATGAATTATTTATTTTTCGTATAAAGGTTATTGATGTGAAGATCATGATAATTGAAGATCATTGGCTGCAACTTATTTATGAAAATTTTCTTTCATGTGGTATTTGAGCCATGTTGGAATTATCATGAACTTCCTTCATATAAAGATCGCTTATGATTATTTTGTTTGATCTTATTATGGTTTTATGGGTAAAATTTGTGGGTATAATGTTTACTGGAATCAAACTAAAAATATATGTGATATTTGATGGATTTATGAGATTTTTGTTGGTCTAAAAAGAAAAAATTTTCTTACATGTGGACCGTTGACGGTTTTTCCCTATATAGTGATATCAAAGTAGAGCTGCTAAATGATATGCATGCAAATAATTTTATTATAACTTGATTAGTAAAGGCACTCACATGTTATGCATGTATAAGTTAGAGAATTTTACATGAAAGTAAGTTAGTAAAATTCCTGTATTGAGGAATTGATTATTTGCTGTAAATTATAGTTAAATTTTAAGGAATCAATCAATGTTTCTATTATGGTTAGCATATTGTCACCAAAGTGATCTTGCTAAGAAAAGTTGTAAACGTTGATTGAAATATAATCTGGCAAATAATAATAACCAAATTGTTATTTGAATATTATGGCTGGCCCAAAGGTGCACCAACTTTCAAATAATCATTAACTTAATCAGGATAATTGAAGAATGATAGTGAGATTGAGATGCCTGCCCAAAGGTGCCTGCCCAAAGGTGACAGACCAATCAAACTTTATAAAGGTTATCAATTATGCTTGGATGAATGAAATTACCAGTAAGTGTAAGGATTAGTATATTGCATCAGTTGATCCCAAGATTGAGCGTAATTTACTAATGAAATGTTCTAAACTCAAAGCATTAATGTAGTGAGCATTTTGTGTTATTGCAGTGTCTGTTCTTGTTTCATTGCATTCGTTGGCTTCTTCTGTTCCGATCTTTAATGAGACAAATTTCTCTGACTGGAATGAACAGATTCAGTTTCACCTTGGTGTTCTGGATCTGGACTTAGCTCTGTAAATGGATAAACCGGCTGCTATTACTGAAACCAGCAGTTCAGAACAGCAAACTTTGTATAAGTCATGGGAAAGGTCGAACAGATTAAGTATGATGTTTATGCGAATGTGTATAGCAAATAATATTAAATCAACACTCCCTCAACTAGATAACGCAAAGGAATATCTTAAGGCAGTGGAAGATAGATTTCGTTCAGCTGATAAGTCCCTTGCAGGAAGGTTGATGGCTGAACTAACCACAATGAAATTTGATGGCAGCAAAGGAATGAATGAACATGTCCTAGAAATGACTAATCTAGCTGCTAGACTTAATACTTTGGGAATGAATGTTAATGAAAGCTTCCTTGTTCAGTTTATTTTGAACTCTTTGCCTCCTCAGTACGGGCCTTTTCAGATTCACTATAACACAATTAAAGAAAAATGGAATGTGAATGAATTGGCAAGCATGTTAGTTCAAGAAGAGGCAAGACTCAAACAACAGGGACAACATTCAATAAATGTCATGAGTCACGCAACTGGAAGTAAAGGAAAGAAAATAAAGAAAGATTTAAAGAAAGATCCATTGAAGGTGGCGAGTACTTCGTATGGTGGTGAGGCTCGCAGGAAGGAACATTATGGTCTCAAGTGTTACTTTTGTCATGGCTATGGGCATTTAAAGAAAAATTGCCCGAAACATAAAGCGTGGTTTGAAAAGAAAGTGATACATTACGACCTAGAGCGTAAAGGAAAATGAACACATGATAGTCTTGGGGGAAATCAAGTGCCTGTTATGGGTGTTGGAACTGTTCGATTGTATCTTGAATCGGGTCATTGTTTAGACATGTTTGATACTTTGTATGTTCCAAATATTTTTAGGAACTTAATTTCCATGTCTAAATTAGATAATGACGGTTATAGTTTGTATTTGAACATAAAGGTTTCCGTCTTATGAAAGGTGACTTATGTGTTGGCTCTGGTATTTTGTATGAGGGGTTGTATAAATTTAATTCTAATGAAAAGTTTGCTGAAACACTCCTCACTCAGCATCATAATATTGGAACTAGGCGTAGTAGAATAAACGAGAATTCCTCTTTCTTGTGGCATAAAAGACTGGGTCATATATCCAAGGAAAGAATGGAGAGATTGGTAAAGGATGGGGTTCTCATAAACTTTGATTTTACTGATTTTGATGTATGTATTAATTGCATTAAAGGAAAACAAACTAAACATACAAAGAAAGGAACCACAAGAAGTAAGAATCTACTGGAAATTGTTCATACTGATGTATGTGGGCCTTTTGACTCACCATCTTTAGGTGGAGAAAAGTATTTTAACACCTTTATTAATGATTTTTCACGATATGGCTATATCTATTTTTTGCATGAAAGTCTCAAGCAATAGATGCTTTAAAGGCATATGTTGCTGAAGTGGAGTGACAATTAGATAGGAAAGTGAAAATCATTAGATCTGACAGAGGTGGTGAGTATAATGGTAGGTATGATGACATAAAACAATGTCTAGGACCATTTACTAAATTCCTAGAACAGCATGGTATTTGTACTCAATACACAATGCCTGGTACGCCTCAGCAGAATGGTATGGCTGAAAGGCGGAATCGTACTCTTATAGAAATGGTTAGGAGTATGTTGAGTAATTCCTTAGTACCCATTTCATTATGGATGGAAGCACTTAAAACAGTAGTGTATGTGCTAAGTCGGGTTCCTAGTAAGGTAGTTCAGAAAACTCCTTATGAACTGTGGACGGGAAGGAAACCGAGTTTAAGACACTTTCATGTTTGGGGTTGTCCAGTAGAGATTAAAGTCTATAATTCAAATGAAAGGAAATTGGATTCAAGGACTATGAGTGGTTATTTTATTGGATACCTAGAAAAGTCTAAAGGGTATAGGTTTTACTGTACTAATCATAGTATGAGAATAGTTGAATCTGGTAATGCAAAGTTCCTTGAAAATGGTGAAATTAGTGGGAGTGATATATCACGAAATGTGGTCATTAAAGAAATTCAGGTTCTTATACCGATATCTAGATCGATATCTAGACCTTTAACAAACATTGTTGTTCCTTTAGTTGTTGAAAGACATGATAACACTGAACAACAATCTAATGATGTATCACTTCATAATGAAAATGTCACCATCGAGCCAATTGCAGAACAATCACAAGAAATATCATTAAGGAGATCTCAAAGAGTAAGGAAACCAGCTAGTTCTAATGATTATTTAGTATAACTGCAAGAGGCTGATTATGATTTAGGAACTAGTAAGGATTTGATTACGTTTTCACAAGCCATTGAAAGTGATGATTCTGAAAAGTAGATCTGTAACGACCCGATCCTTTACACGGACTCAGGTGTCACTCATATACATCAAATACCTATACCTGTTCAAGATATGGAAACAACCCGCCCTAAACAGGGACATACGGGTGTAAATCATACATAAGCATGATGTAAATGTCGCGAAAAAACATAAACATCCATTGGGATAACTATTAGCCTTATACCAGAGTTCACTAATACATCCATAATTTACATACATTCGTACTTAGAGTAATCGTCATATTACAACCCTCCAAAAAGGACTTTCATCAAGTTTAGTACAAAATTTAGATGCTTACGTAAGCTAACCAAAATAACCTCCCCAGTCCATTTATCTACTAGGACCGACACACGGATGGACCTGAAAACAAAGGTTGTAAGATAGGGTGAGACACCTCTCAGTAAGGAAGAAGGAGTTACAACAGTGTGTGACTGCATACATGCATATTTTCATTCACCATTTGGAATATAAATCAAATATTTTCAATACAGTAATGCATCAGGTATATCATTATTCATATTACAAAATTCCCACATCTGTCTTTCGACCATTAAATGATTTATCAGATGACCAACAGCAAACTATCCCTATAACCAGTTTTACCCCGTGGCTCGGGTTGTGCTCTGATACTTGTCTAATGCCCTGTTCGTGCAGACACTGCCGAGTACCTACATACGATCCGACTGCTTCCATTGGCCCAATATTAGCCGATGGTTTCACCCTGCTAGCTGACCATCTTGGTACCCACATCGTTTAATACGTGTGGTTGCACGTGTACATTTAGCTACGATATCGTGCCGTATCATATAACAGTGGTTTTATTTCACCCTGCAAAGAAAGTATTTTTCAACCCTCCTGGGACTCTCAAGCTGTGGTTCCGTGTATCATAAATTCAATTTATACAAATATGATAACCTGCGCATTTCCAGTATTTTTTACAAATTCACATAATAGCATTGGGTTCAAAAGCATTGGGTTCAAACCGGTGTCTTTCCACTGAGTTTACCCTTCCTTGTTTACTGATGCGGCTTGGTGCATCACCAGCCTCTGTTTATTCACATTATCAGTATGACAAATTTGGAACTTCGTTCCCATATTCTATATCAATAGTATAGAAAATCCATTCATTCCCATACCAACATATATTACACAAGTTTAATACAAAAACCCGCTAAATGATAGAAATTCAATATACATAGTTTAACTAAATAAATAAAGGATTCGAGCCTCTCCTACTATAGTATAAACACAAATAAACGATGTTTGTAAAATTTTGGAGATTACACGTCGAAAACCTCGTTTTTACCAAAAACCGTAAAATCGTCAAACCGGCATCTCTACTCGGTAGAATTTCACAAATAAGTAGTTAAATCATAGATAATAACATAAACTAGCTTTTTAGCGGTTTAGTTTTCCAAAATAGCTATTGTAATCAAATTCCCCTTACCTTATACTTGAAATGAAAGTTCATATGAAAATAGTCCAAATCGACAACCCAAGATCCCGAAAACCTAAAACCACAGAACATAACCTTACTATGTTTTCTATTGTTATCCAAATATCCAATCAAAATTAGGATCAGATTCCTACCTCGATTCTTGGGAAAACTCGAAAGTCTCCGAAATGACGATCCAATCCACTAAAAGTGTAGAGTTTCCTCTTCTGATCCATGATGTACCCTCCGTTTTTGGAAACGGACGACGAACGACGAAGGATTTGAGAGAGAGAGAGAGAGAGAGAGAGAGAGAGAGAGAGAGAGAGAGAGAGAGAGAGAGAGAGAGAGAGAGAGAATAAGAGAATTTATAGAATAAATCCTAACTTAGCCCTTAAGTAATCTAAATAAATATCTCCTCCAAGATATTTATATATAAATATCTCAAAATATCACTTTTCAAAATATCTTCTCCAAAATATCTCTTTATTTATTTATTTTATTATTATTTTTTTCTCGGGGTCGGGTTACTACAGGATCAATGCCATAAATGATGAGTTGAAATCTATGGAATAGAATAAAGTTTGAGACATCGTTGATTTGCCTAATGGATTTAAAATAGTTGGGTGTAAATGGGTCTTTAAGACAAAACACAACTGTAATGGCAACATTGAATGATATAAAGTTATACTTGTAGCAAAGGGTTTCACTTAGAGGGAAGGTGTTGATTATAAAGAGACGTTTTCTCCTGTGTCTAAAAAGGACTCTCTTAGAATCATAATGTCTTTGGTGGCTTATTTTGATTTAGAGTTGCACCAAATGGATGTGAAAACTGCCTTTCTAAATGAGAATTTAGATGAAGAGGTATATATGGATATTCCTGAAGGTTTAATGATTAAAGAAAAAGAGCACATGGTTTGCATATTAAAGAGATCAATATATGGACTTAAACAAGCTTCCAGGAAATGGTATTTTAAGTTCCATGATACCATCATGACCTTTGGTTTTAAAGAAAACACTGTTGATTGGTGTATGTATCTAAAGGTCAGTGGGAGCAAGTTTATCTTTTGGATTCTATATGTTGATGATATTTTACTTGCCAGTAATGATGTTGAATGATACCAAGAAATTTCTTTCTATGAACTTTGAAATGAAAGATATGGGTGAGGCAACTTATGTGATTGGAATTGAAATATTCCAGGACAGATCACTTGGACTGTTAGGGTTGTCTCAGAAAGGATATATTAATAAAGTTCTAGAAAGATTTCATATGACTCTTGCTCCTATTTGTAAAGGGGACAAGTTCAGTGTAAAAGATTGTCCACAGAATGAGTTTGAAAAGAAGAGTATGGAAAATATTCCTTTTGCATCTATTGTTGGGAGTTTAATGTATGTGCAGACTTGTACGAGACCAGATATTAGTTTTATAGTTGGGATGCTCGGGAGGTACCAAAGTAATCTTGGAATAGAGCATTGGAAAGCTACAAAGAAAGTTTTGAGGTACTTAAAAGGAACTAGACACTGTATGCTCACATATAGGAGAACAGATCAGTTGGAGGTGGTTGGCTACTCTGACTCAGATTTTGCTGGATGCGTTGATAGTCGTAAGTCAACGTATGGCTATTTGTTCCTATTAGCTGGAGGAGTAATATCATGGAAGAGCGCCAAACGGACTATCATAGTAGCATCTACTATGGAAGCTGAATTTGTGGCGTGCTTTGAGGCCACGATTCAGGTTTTGTGGTTGCGGAACTTTATCTCAAGACTTGGGATTGTCAACAGAATAGCCAGGCCGCTGAGAATTTATTGTGATAATTCCGCAGCAATCTTTTTCTCGAAAAATGACAAATACTCTAATGGCGCTAAGCATATGGAGCTCAAGTATTTGGCGGTTAAGGGGGAAGTTCGGAAATAGACAGTACTTATAGAACATATAAGGACTGAGCTTATGATAGCAGATCCTTTAACGAAAGGATTGACACCAAAGGCATTTAAAGAACATGTTGATCACATGGGTCTTTGTT
This sequence comes from Malania oleifera, assembly GCF_029873635.1. Taxonomy (NCBI): domain Eukaryota; kingdom Viridiplantae; phylum Streptophyta; class Magnoliopsida; order Santalales; family Ximeniaceae; genus Malania; species Malania oleifera. Next base: position 79,694,803 of record NC_080419.1, on the reverse strand, counting down.
GTAATCCTTGATGTATGATAGTGGATCTTTATGTTTTTTTCTATAACATGTATAATGATATCAATAAAAGTGTTTCTGAACATTATTTCTGTTTACCACCAATCACGTGATTATGGAGATGGTTCACTATTAAACAGAAATGGTCTTTGACAAAGACATTACAGGGACAGTATGGTAACTTCCTATTATAGATCATAGTTAAGTGATTTATTAGTATTGTGGTACATGGAAGGGAAGATGTCGCTCTAATGATATTTACCGCCATGACTTGTACTAATGTGTTGCTTAATTATGATATTATGGCAATCTCATTGAAAAGTATAAATAAGCTAATGTTTTGTGCACATTATGATTATTTGTTAATCCATATTAATATCATTCATATGTGCCAAGTGAGAGAATGTAGGATTTATATCCCAAAGGATAAGTCCCACATGAATGATATGGGTCCCACATGTAGGGTATGTGTCCCATATGATAAGGATATAATTAATGGTTGTATGGATTAACTAAAGGGTTAGTTTATTTAATATGAGTAATTAATGGTGGAAGTTTGAAGAGATTCCTATACATAAATACATATAGATATATATGTATATAATATTATATATATATATATTATATATATTAGCTACTATTATGGGGAGTAGCTATAAGGGCATGCTATATATTAAGCTAAACCCTAAGGGTAAGAAAAAGAGAGAGCAAAAGAAGAGAAAAGGAAAAGTTAAGCTCTTAAGCTCTAAGGGGTTAGCTACATGATAATGTTAGCTACAAAGAAAAGATAGGAAGAAAGAGATTGTCCTCTCTATGCCTCTACTTCTCTAATCATCAGGAGATCCCATAAATATGGTGAAGGAAGGAAAAGAGAAAGAGGAAAAGTGAGAGAAACGATTTCTTTGGATTCTCCGGGTGTTCTTCTCGATAGGTTCGATATGGCCAATTCCGCTATGTAAAGTTTATAGTTTATGAATTATTTATTTTTTGCATAAAGGTTATTGATGTGAAGATCACGATAATTGAAGATCCTTGGCTACAACTTATTCATGAAAATTTTCTTTCACCTCTTAATATGGTTGACATTGAAGGGGATGACTTCATGATTGTCTTATGTCATTAAAGGTGGAAAGATTGTTACCGCTGTAGTGGGGGAGTTTGTGAATGATTTTTCTCTTTCCCCCCCTTTTTTTTTCCATTGAAAATTTTAGAAAATTTTTATTGTTTCCATCACAAAGTTGGACAATTGGATTCTAGATTTTTTCTTAAGTATTCTCCTTAGCTTTAAGAAGCTCAAAATAGTGGTGAGTTTGTTCCTCAATAGCATTTGATTTTGAGAGCTAGATGAGATCAGAGAGTCAAGCTGAATTTGATCCAAGTCACTCCTAGTTTGGTTAATCCTTTTCCTAATTATATCAAAATGGAGTTGTGAAAGTTCTTACACTCAATTTTGAGGAGCTTAAGCATAGAAAATATGAGAATACACCCAAAAAGGAGCCAACAATTTTGTTCTGCCAGACATCCTTCGCTAAAAGGAGAAAATCTCTATGATTGTCAACATTTCAGGAATTTGAATGGAATTTTTTCCCTGAACTACTAGAAGGAGAAAGTTGAGGATGGCAGGACAATGATTTGACACTTGTGGGGCAAGAAGTTGAGCAGACAAATCCATATTAGTTGGGGATTGAGGTTAAAGAGCACTTTGTTTAATAACTTGGAAATGATGCCAATATACCTTAAGTTAAATCCAATGAATAGAGGGCCAAAAAAGGGGTGTTTATGAGATCATTAGTGTAGAATAAATGTTTAAGATCAAGGAAGCCTCGCAAGGCAGTAGTCCAAAAAAATCATAATGACTTTCATGGGGATTTCTTATGTAGTCAACTCTCCCAATAGGAACCAAAAAGAGTCTCCAAGATTCCTAAAAGGGAGGAGAGATGGGATCAAAGAAGCTTCCTTTCAACCAAGCTATTAGAAGCATAGACGAAAAAAAGCCAAATTTTTGAATGTCAAACAAAGAAACTGTTGTGATATGTGGCTCAGATATTGAATGAAAGGCATGCACACAAAAGAAAACATGATGGAAATCAAGATGTAGCAGGGAAAACCGTTGATGGTAGCCCCGTAACCATCGATGGTTTGGTCTAGTTTCTAAGAGTTTTTGCTCTCTGTCTGAAATTGTTGACGATATGCATGACTACAAACCGTCAACGATTTTGCTCGGGAACCTAACGCAGATTTTCAAATTTTGAATAGGGACGTTAAGTTGGTTGGGGTTTAGAGGGAAAGCATCCAGGAACTTCATTTATACATTGTTAATGATGTATTTGTAAAGTTGTTCATGTCTTTGACACAAGATGGTAAGAAAAATTACCGATTGCTCCTGTGGATGTAGGCATTGTTGAACCACATAATTCATTGTGTCTTTACTATAGCTTTCATTACAGTCATTGTAATTGTCATTTTTGTATATTTTTGCATTGAGTATCGCTTTTGTTTGATTCCATATTCTGCTGTGCAATTCAATTTCCACAACAAATTAGTATCAAAGCATTCTTGTAATGGCCTTTGGAACTTCGTCTACAAAATTTGATGTTTTCAAATTTTATGGAACTTGAAACTTCGGTTTGTGGCAGAGAAGGGTAAAGGATTTGTTAGTCTAGTAAGGTATGGTAAAGGCCTTATATGGAGTTCAACCGGAAGGCATGAATGTGACACAAATTGGAAGGAATTGGAAGCAAAGGCTATGACTACTAGTAGATTGTGTTTGGCTAATGACGTGTTGTACCATGTCATGGAAGAGGATTCTCCTACGGTTGTTTGACAAAAGCTTGAAAGCTGGTATATGTCTAAGTCTCTTATGAATAAACTATTTCTTAAGCAAAAGTTATATTGGCTTAAGATAGTGGAAGGTTTAGATTTAAACCAATACATCAACATCAATCAAATCATAAGTGATTTAATGCGGGTTGATGTGAAATTCGAGGAAGATGACAAGGGGCTAATGCTATTGAATTCCCTACCAGCATCTCACACGTATGAAAAGTTGGTTATGACTTAGACACGGGGTAAAGAAACCCTAAATTTGGAAGAGGTAATATTGAAAGTGTTGATGTAGTCCCAAGAGGGGGTTGAATTGGGTATTTTAAATTTCATGCGCAGAAGCTTGATTTATTTTAACACTTATTTATCACGTCCCCTTTACGTAATTATAATCACCACAAATATCTAATTAGCAAAACACACAGCTTATTTTAATTCTAGCAGATTAATATAGGTGAATAGATATTTAAACCATACTAATATTAACCCTTGTGTTTAACCAATGAATATGTCAATAAACAATCTCAACAATTAGAATATCCTTCTTGTATTTGAATAATGATTCAACTCAATTAAAATAATCTCAACCGATTTAAATCAATTCAAAGTTTGCAAATTCAGCAGCATTTGAAATACAAAGGAAACCTAAATTATTCACAATATCCATAAGTTTATCTAAGTATTCACAATATCCTCAAATCAATCTCAGCATTCAACAATTCCCAACTGAATTTTAAATCATTCACAACAATTAATAATCAATATATAATTGCAGAAAAGTAAAGAGATTAAGGAAGAGAAGAACACCCAGATTTTTTACAAGGTTTGGCAGCCTGTCTACGTCCCTCCCTCAAGCAACCCGCTGTGAGGATTTTCCTTACTCTCTCCATTTAATAGGCGGAGTTCCCTCTCTCTATTCAGTAGGTATAGATGCCTCTCTAGCAAGAACACCCCTCTTGCTAGGCAACGAGTTTATCCCCAAATCGTCAAGTTACAATAACCAATAGTAGATTTTTCATATAAGCAGAATACTCTATGAATAGAGCAAATTTGTACAATATAAAATCACTATAAACCTCTCAATATGAAGATGCAATGAAGCTAAGAAGATTTTAGGGTTTTCTGGACTGAGATGATTGAAATTGAAGAGAAAAACCAGAGTTTGTTTTTCAATAAACAAGAATGGCGCACAATAGTTCCTATATATATGCTCTCTGTATCTTAGGAAAATTGTCGACGGTTTTTCTAAGCTTCACCAAACCGTCAACGGTTTAGTCCTTCACTCCACCATTTTCCTTCTTTTCTTTTACCTCCTCATTTATTTTTCTTTTTCTTTTATTCTAAACCTATTTTATCGGTTCGAGTTCCTACAAGGACTCCCTAAGACTGCTAGGAAGAATGATTCCATGTTTGTTATCGTGGACAGATTTTCCAAAATGGCTTATTTTATTCCATGCAACAAAACACATGATGTTTCAAAAGTAGCACCCATATTTTTCAAGGAAGTAGTAAGATTGCACGGTCTTCCCAAGACCATTGTTTCAGATCGAGATGTGAAGTTTGTTAGTTATTTCTGGAAAACTCTTTGGGCAATGTTAGGTACTAAGCTTCAATTTTCTAGTGCTTACAATCTCCAAACTGATGGCCAAATCGAGGCAGTTAATAGAAGTCTAGGATACCTATTAAGATGCCTAGTAGGTGATAACATAAGTTCATGGGATTTGTGTCTTCTAATGGCTGAATTTGTATTCAATAGCTCAATGAATAGAACCACAGGTCTTAGCCTATTTCAGGTTATCACTGGTAATCAACCTAGGAAGCCGATAGATCTTATTCCATTACCTCCACAGGTTAGAGTGAGTGAACATGCCGATGCATTTGCTAACACATACATGAACTACACTTTGAAATTAGAATGAAGATCAACCTAAACAATGAACATTATAAATCTAGTGCTGACATTCATCGCAGGTTACAAGAATTTTAAGAGGGTGATATGGTTATTGTTGACTCTACGAGTCCAATCTTGTTTTGATAATGACAAATCACTTGATATTTAATCTGTGCATTGAGTTTGTGAACATGACTTACACTAAGCATGCACGGAGAGTTAACAAATCTTGGCAAGATCCATGGAACTCAAAGAGTACGAGAATCAAGATGTAAGTGGCAAAGTTCAAGAATATCTTGGGAAAGGGTATTTAAAACTCATGTATCTACATTTTCGTATGATTTATCTTGAGGCTCAACATAACTTAGAATGATTTTAGGATTCATGCATTTCATGTATATCATTAGGGAACTTTCATGGACTTAGAAATATTTTTGAAATCATGGAAAATATGTTTTATAGAAGGTCCAAGAAAAGGAGCAAAGCATTTTTCTAAAATTAGAAAAAGGAAATAAAAATTTAGACTTCGGTAGCCTGAACTTCACTTTAGTAGCTTGAAGAATTTCTTCGGTTGCCTGAAGATTAAGTTCAGTCGCCTGAAGAATTAAATGGGAAAGATAGAACTTGGCAGAGGTACCTCGGTCGCCTGACCTTGGAACCTCAGGCGCCTAAAGTTGACACTTTAGGAGCTTGAAGTCGAGTTCAGTTGCCTGAACTCGCGGGAAAGCCTAAAAATCAGTTCTTTATTAAAAAGACATGCAATGTATCTTATTGATCAAACGGCTGAGATTAATTTTAAGGGTAATATACTATATATTATGAATATCTAAACCCTAGAAAAGAAAGAGACACACAAGAAAGAGAAGAACACACCTTGTTGCAAGTTTGTTGATTAGTGCTATTCGTTTGCCTATACATCAATCTCATATCTTCAAACTTGGGCAAATCAATTTAGATTTTCAAAGGGAACTTGGTTACTCTACTGTACTTCAATCTAGTATTGAGGTTTGACCTTTCAAGTTATTAGTCTTGTGATTTTTACATATCATCTCATTGGTTGTACTTGACTAGTATTGATAAGTATTGATCTTGAGTGTGCCTTTCGTACAAAAATTAATTTTCTAAGAGATCATTACTTGAGAAAGTTTATCTAGCTTGGTAGATTAAATCTTGGTTCAAGAGTATATAAATATACATATATTTTCTCAAAGGGCTTCTTATTGAAAAACCTAGTTTTTGATTAAAAGAGTGATCTTGAAAGTATCTTTATATATACCAAGCTATTTTAAACAAGACCATTATTTGTTTTATGGTGTGTGACTCATTGAAAGGTTTGAATCAAGTGTGTGGTTTCTAAAAGGATCTATCTTTAGATACATTAGAACTTGATTTAATATCCTTGATACTTATAAATATAATTTTAATTGAGGGATATTTTTCTGCAAAGTAATATACTCAGTTTTGTGGTTGAGTGAAATAAAAAATTTTGTGATTTTGATTGAGTGTATATTCAAGACAAAGTTTTTGCCAACAAGTTCACTTCAATTATATAAGTGTGTATTTTTGCAAAGTGAACCAAGAACCCTAGATTATTCCAAAACGTTTTGAATTTATCTTTACTTGAAAATTTTGGTTAAAAAGGGATTCGTGTGTTGAAGCATATCATACATAAAACGAGTTCATCGTTTTCATACATTCACGAGCTTCAAGTTATATCATATGTTAATGTGTTAGGAAATTGAATTGTACTCACTAGCTTTTGTTAGAAGCATTGTTTTGAGTGTTATTTTCAGATTTCATTGTAAACACGGTTCGAGTTGTGAACCGGGTGTGAGGAGGAAGCTGTACCTCTTGTGAGCAGCGGATAAGGAGGGAGCTGTACCTCTTGTAAGTAACAGTTTGTAAGGGAAGCTCCGTCCCACTTTAAGGAGCAGGATTTTTAGTGAATCTTTGAGTGGTTGCTCAAGGCGAGGACGTAGGCCAGGTCAGCTGAACCTCGTAAAATCGCTTTTGTCTTCTCTCTTCCCTCTACTCTTTATTTTCTGCGTTATATTTAAATTGAGTATATTGCATGCATAGATAGGATTGCCATACACATACATAATTGAGCAACAAGAAGTAATTGGTAAATTGAGAAGAAGTGTGTAAAAGGAAACTAAGTGGCTTAATTTTTTTTATATCCAATTCACCCACCCTCTTGGGATTACACCTTAATCAACAGTTATGATTCGTATTTGTCTCGAACGGATTCTAGTAGGAAAGGTGAGAAAGTTATATACTAAAAAGATGGATCCTTTCAAGATTTTAAAGAAAATCAGTTCTAATGCTTATATGATTGATATTCCCATTGATTTTGGCATTAATAATGTGTTTAATGTTGAGGACTTAACCCCATTTCTTGAAACTTCTACTTTTGTGGAGCCTCCTATTTCTAACTTTGCAAGTGATTCCACTCCGTTCTCCACTCATTATGAACCTGAACCATAGAAATTACCTTTGCCACCATCACCACCAATATCCAAAGAATGATATGAAATTAAAAATTCTGGATGATAAAACAATAATTACACGAGCTGGATCCTATCAGACATTCTTGGTCAAGTGGAAAGGTAAACCAATTTCAGAGCAAAGTTAGATTTGAAGGAAGATTTACTTCGTCTCAACCCGAAACTATACTCCCAGTACTTTGTTTCTCATTCTTCGGAAAAGAATTATTTTGGGTCCGAGAGAGATCATGGGGATCGGCAACCAATTCCCCTTTCGTTCGCCGACATGGTGACAAGTGGATGGCCCCTGGATGTCGACAATGTTTGATAAGAACTTATGGACGTACTTGAAGACTTTTCAACATAAAGAAGACCCGAGTCGTGATTATGCAATTCCATGCTCAAGACCTTGAAGACCCGAGTCGTGATTATGCAATTCTGAGCTCAAGAGCCTTGTGGGCCCCACATGGACCCATTGGGCCTACATGACTCCTCTAGGCCCCACACAAGATTGGGCCTCCCTTTTGACTTTGTTTACATTTAATTAATTGCATGGCTATATTGTGAGTTGTTTTAGATATTTAATTTGTTAAAGAATTATGTGAGTTAATGAGTTTTTAATTTGTGAACATTAAGTGAGTTGTCTCCCATGCCTATATGGGAGATTAGGTCAGTTAGTGCTGTGCCTTTCTTTCCCTTATATATATTGCTATTGTAAGTGCTGAAACGGTGGCTAAGTATTATTATTGAATAAAAAAAAAGGTTCTTCCTTTGTGAAACTTTGCAATTTATTCCGATTCTTGAGATTGAGTGGCGAGAGGCTATGACGTTCTCCTCAGAGATCAGTTGGTGTGAGACCAACATCTATCCATCACGTATTTACCATCTCTTATCCTCCCTGCCATTCACAGACAAACAACAACCACAACACTTTCGTTTGATCGCCAATGTTTTGAGGATTTCTTGGTTTGATTTGAGTACGTTGATCATTGGTAAGCCATCCACCGATTCCACATGGTAATATCGATCCTAATCCCTCCCTAACTTGATTTAAAACCCTTGTTTGAGACCCCATAAGACTTAGTTGCGCAAAACCCTAGAGAATCTATTTTATATTGCAACCCCGTCAAAAGTCAAGTGACTAACCTCGAACGGATCAGTTGACTGATCCCTTTACAGCTCTTGGTATCTCACCAAAATCTTAGTCAGGCGACTGACCCATTGGATTAGTTGACTGACCCTTTTCAACTCTAGGCATTTCATCCAAAATCTCAGACAGGCGATTGACCCTATTGTACCAGTCGACTGACCCCACCTTGCCAACCCAGAACTTGAACTTTTTAGCATTTATACACATACTTGCTTGCCATTTATGGGAATATGATTGTGATAACATAGATTTATTTTCTTGAATGATTGAATATCGTTTTCATAGCGTATCACTTGATTCTTTTTTGAAAGAACCATTTGGGATTGAATTTTGAATCAAACTATATACCTTTTCAAAATCCTTGGACATGTGTGATAAAGCATGATTTGTTTTGTTTAACGTTTGGTTGATTAAATTCTCAATTCAAAGTGTTTCTCATGTATGTTGATTAAGGGTTGAAACCCGTAGGACTAGGTCACCTTATCCTGTCCTACATCAGAACACCTCTGCACACGCCATGATTTATGGTTGTTGTCCCAAGGACAAGAACTGGTTTAACTTCTTGACCATGGTGTGCAGGGTAGGTGCTAGGTCATAGCCTGAAGCCAGCTCATAGACTCCCTTAGATTTGGAAGTGGAGGGTTCATAGGGTTTACGAGCAACAATAGTATGCTATTGAGATTTTTTGCCTAGGTTCTCAAAGGGAGCCCATGCCTCATTCTCATGCTTGGTGAGGAAAGTACCTCCACACGATCCATCTACCATCGACCTATCTCGCTCAGCTAGTCCTTCATAGAAAGTCTGGACTAATTTCCACTTAGGGATATGATGGTGTGGGCATTGACATAAGAGATCCCTAAAGCACTCCCAAGTCTTGAAAAATAGTTCCCCCTTCAGCTGTGAGAAACTGGTGATTGCTCTTCGTAGCTGGTTAGTGTTCCCAATTAGGAAGTACTTCTTGAAGAACTTCTGCTGCTTGGTGGCCCAGGTGGTCATCGAGTTTGGCTCTAAGGACATTAGCCAATATTTGGCCTTATCCTTCAAAGAGAATGGGAAAAGCCTTAAGTGGAGGGCATCATCACCAAAATTATGGATTCAGATGGTGGAACAAATCTCGATAAATTCATCTAGATGCTTATACGGATTTTCATTTGAATTCCTATAGAAAGTGGGAAGCATCGAGATGATAAAAGTCTTGATTTCAAATTGAGCCACCTTAACATCCAGGTATCGGATGCAAGACAGCGAGGTATATGTGTTGGGTACAAAGTAGTCCCTAAGAGGCCTAAGTGGTTGCTCCATCAGCACAGGTTGGAGGGGAGCTTGGGGTTCCGGGATTTGATTAGTGATAACCGATGGACGCTCGGCCATTACTTTTGGTTTGGATGACTCAAAACACTTAGGATTAGAGGTTGGTTTCCTAAGGGACCTACAAGACCTCTCAATCTCGAGGTCTATAGGTACTAGCTCAGGATCTAGAGAACTCAAACCCAGCATACAAAATTAAAGCACACAAAATCAAGACTTTAGTATATAAAGCAAAAACAAAAAATAAAATAAAAATAAAGAAAAACAAAGCAATAATACGCTAAACAAGAAATTGGGTAGTAACCATAATCAAGTCCCCGACAATGGTGCCAAAATTTGGTAGGCTTGCTAAGGTTTGGGTCCTTAACTACCAAAAATAAAATTTATAAAACCTAACTATGCCCAAGTTTCATAGAAAGTAAGAAAGTCAGGTGTCGGTCCTCAGGGACTTAGATGCAATTATCAACCACTTCCAGATTAGTTTATTAAAGCTTTGTGTAAAAGAAAGTGAAAAGGAAGGATTTTGATTGGGTTTTCTAACAACTACTTGAAAGCATGTAAATCTAAATTATCTCTACTCCTACAAAGTAATGCTCAATCATAAATCAGACTTAGGATGTCGTGTGCGTAAACTCCGTTCGGTCAGCTATCCGTATTAGGCTCAACGGTGAAAAGAACCATTCGAGGGCATAGGGTAGCAAGGGTGCACCAATCGTCTAGAGCACGATTGGGAACCAGAATATACCCTATCTCAACGATCACGAGAAACTTTTTTTGTGTCTGTAGCCTACTATGTATATCTGACTAAATCAGTAATAGTGCTATCCTATCTCTAAGACTTCATCACAATCAAAGCAGTAAAGAAAAACAGTAAATCAAAGCATGCAAAGGAAAGCATTTAAATGAAAGCAGTAAATCAAAGCACATAAGTATGAAAGCAGTAAAGATGGCTTCGTATTGCAAACAAATTGTCTATCGCTAACGATCAATCATATAATAGAGAACCAGAACAGGAATGTAAATAAAAGCAGTAAAATCCTAAACTATTTGGCTCTCAATAACATCTTAAGACTGTCACTAACCTAAGAGAGGCCAAAAGGGAACCCTAAGCTCATATTCGAAGCTAATATTTATACCCATTAGGGTTTACAAGGCATGAATTTCAAAATAGGAAAGCTCTGCAAGTATCTCGCGAAGCAGATCGTTGCTGTCTACAAAGTTGCACTCCTATTTTCCATGCTTGCCCCCTAGTTGAGGCTCTTGGGAAAGAAGGAATTCAAATTTGGATCTTTTCGACTTCGTCGCATCATTGGGTCTCACTAGTCGAGATGATGGTTGAGACTTGCAGGATCTCGATCTTCAAGAAAGCTTAGGAATTCGAGTTGGTCGCCCTCCATGGTCTCCTTAATTGAATACTTCGTCGAGCCTCTTAGTAGTTCTGGATCAGTTAGCTTTAGACTTTCAACTGCGTAACACCAGAGGGTCATTTGGTCGATCACTTCGTCGAACCTTGCATTATTTCTGTCTCTAGCTTGAACCTTGGAGCATGCAGTTGTTGCCTTGGTTGCCCCTGTTGGTAGCTAGTAGGACCCTATGGTCGAACAAGATCTTCCTTCCTTTAATGCATTAAAGCTCTAGGGGTTTGGTTGAACATCTGGTTTGAGCTTTATGTGTCCCAAATACTCGCTTAACTTCTCGTATTGCCTAATTCCTTGGTTTTAACCCATTTTTCATATAACACGAATAAACCTTGCATAACTCCAAAACATGATAACAAAGGGCATATACATAATAAAAGAAGACGAAACAAAGGTAAATGATGGCCTAAAATCATGCATTTTAGGGACTCATCAGTTTAGGAGATAGCTAATAGCATTCCACCTTGACCAAAGGGCAGTCAAGGACAAGAGATTTGAGTTGAATTGTATTTGACAAAAGTATATCTAGACCAATCTCAGGACATTTTCATTTCCTTGGTGAGAGAGTTGAGCATTATGAAGCCTTCTCAACTACACTAGCAATAGAGCTTATTAATCCCACATGAGTCCAGTAGAACACGGTGATTTCCTATGAAGTAGGGGACCATTGTCCATGACCTACTGCTTGGAAGAAGAAGTCTTTTGGAATAGTGAACTTTACCCCTTGCAAGATGGTTTCTCTCTGAGACCTAACAATGAACAGTTAGGTTGTAGTGAAGCCAATAAAAATTTTCCCTAGTTCTCTCATTCAGCATAGCAATCAACTTCGAGTAGGCAACAGATTATGTTGACTTTTTGAGTCTGATCCCTGTTTTGATGCTAACAAAACACAAGTATCTCATGTGTGCATTTAGTGTTTTTGAATAGGTTCATGATTCAGCACACACATAAGGTAAAGGACATGGAAACCAGGAGGAACATAAAGATCATATTTTCCGGTGTATTCCATAAAGACTGAAGAGCAAAAGATGAAAACGTTCATTTTTATTTGTATACGTATTTAATTTTTATATCTTGGTCTGTAATAATGCATGCATCTACATGATATGTCTTGTATTCTCAGATAGGCCTTAGATTGACCATAGAGAGCCACGGAACCTTAGGGATCACCATTCGGTCGGCCGAATTTTTTAGGGTATATGCTCAAAAGACCTAGACTGCCCTTAGGACTCCCTATACTTCATAAAAATGTGCCCTATTAAAATCTAAGTTAATCATCATATGAATAGGGAAAATATTTTAACAAGAAAAAGACTAAAAATGTCAAAATTGGCATGTTCGGTTGACCGAACTCAATTACACTAAGTTCCTCGGTCGACCGAACTCCCACCGAGTCAACATGCTAATTGCTCGGTCGACCGACCATATATATATAGGGAAGCTCTGGTCAACCGAACCTCCTCGGGTCAACAAATTGACCGCTCGGTTGACCGACCAAGATTATATGGGCAACACCTTGGTCGACCAAACCCCCACGTGGGAAATGCCAACCGCCCGGTTGACCGAACCTCGTAGTTCAAAATGATCCGGTCGACCAAACTGTGCGGAATTGGAAAATTGCCTTTGAACCCTCAAGTACGGTTAACCATCTTCCTAGTTCAAAATTCTCCCGATCGACCGAACCCAGGTCGACTGGTGCTCTCGGGTTGGCAAGATTTACCAAGATTAAAACGTAGTTAAAATTTTTTTGCAAAAATGCCTAATATGTCCCTAACGGTCAGATTTTCCAAAAATTCTATAAATACTCTCTCACAACTCCTGATTAGCAACTTTGATTAACCCAAATTTTCTCTTAAATCCATTGTTAATCAAAGTTTCCTCAAAATTCTTTTTATTGTTTAAATCACTCTTTTGGGGCCAAATATTTTATACAAGTCTTTCTCTCTTTCATGCATTTATTTCAAAATTGTTTTATTGAGGAGAATAATTTATTTAGGGCATTTTAATTGCTTTTACTCTCACATAACTTTTATTTTTTAAAAAAGATTTTTGAGAGTATTGCTTAGGTTTTTCTCCCAGTTATTTCTTTGGTAAATATTTTTGGGAGAAAAATTATTTATTGCACAAATTCTTTTGAGCTTAAATTGTTGGATTCTCCAAATATTATTTATTTGTAAAAATATTTATAGGAGAATAATAATACTCATATTCTCATACATATATTTGTACATTGATTATTTAGAAACACACCCTTACTCCAAGTGCATTATTTTATATCATTGGAGTGTGTATTTTTATGAGTTTAATGTGTACATCCATACTTGTATTTAGAAGTTTTTTCATATGTACAAAAATGTTTTTATTATACTAGTTAGGTTTAGCCCGTTAATTGAATTGAGAAGTCTCAGTCCCGTAAATGAGACCAGTTCGATTCAGCTCGGAATTGAACTGGAGAGTTTCAGCCCCGTAAGTGGACTGGTTCGGTTCAGCCCGAAAATTGAATTGGGGTTTTTCCCATCCCGTAAGGAGAGGATGTAAAAGGTTTCTACTCCGCTTAGTTAAGTGAGCAGGTATAGTGTAAACCTTGGGAGGTATGCCCAATGCGAGGATGTAGGTTGATTTGACTGAACCTCGATAATAAATTTGGTGTCATTCTCTCTATCTTATTTAAATTATTACACTTAAATTTCAATATGTGTATGCTTGTTTATGTTTTGTTATAACCATCTTACATGCACACAGAACTAATTTAAATGAGATATGTAGCACACGTATATGTATGCACATATTAATAACTTAATCGTTGTACGTACACGTTTTTAATATTGAATGAAATATGAATTGTAGTGAATCGGCATAATTGTTGAAATTTAATAAAAAAGTTTTTAAAACTCAATTCACCCCTCTCTTGGGAATACGTGAAAGTCAATTGATTAATCTGGACAAAATTGTCTGGATACTATTGTTAATCCAAAAAAAAGGAATCAAGAAGAGTAACTTGGCGCACGATAGTTCATACTTGATAGCGTACATTGAGAATAAAAAACTTCCCTGCACAATTTTTACTTTTTCCCAGCTTGATGAATTTATTAAATTAAGGCCGTCTTTCTGTTTTGAAGCGTAACATCTAGCACCATTCTGAATTTTCTGAATATATCCTAAAAGAAACTTCTTTCAGTGTTCAAAAATAAATCAATAAATTTTTGTCTTAGTAATAATAAATTTTTAATTTTTACTCACCTTTTATAAAATAAATTAAGAATATATCAAGAATTTAAGTTGAAAAATTATTAAATTAAGTACAACATTTGAAAATTAAATTGACGACTTGGAAGTTCTCAAGTTAATCAGCTCAATTCGTTTGGATCAACCAATATAAAAGTACGAAAACATATTTATATTATTTTAAAAATTTAGAAATATATGAAAATAGAAATAAATAAATAATGCTAAGAAATCAGAAAAAAAAAAAATACTTAGATGATTATAATGTCCCAAAATATTTGTTATTTACAAATTTCATCCAAATTAAATGACTAAAACACATCTCAAAAATAAATATAAATATTTTCGAAAAAAAAAAGGTGATTAAAAATTCAAAGTTTATACTTCATATCTAAAATGTAAAATTCAATATCGTGTCCAAAATGTAAATGATAAAAGAATAGAAAAACAAGTTCAAATTTATATTAATTGATTGACTTTGGTTTGAATCAGTTTTTTCTGGTTGGTTAGTATGTTGGTTTTTCTCAAATGTATAGGGTTTCTTATGTGTTATGAAATACCATTTACTCCAATAATAGTAATAATTATCATTATTTTTTCTTAGTAACAAGTTGTCACTTGATCAACCTTAACCAAACTCAGTTCTACTGCTTTCACATGGCCAGCTAAATAACTGCATATTTGAGTATAAAAAACACATGATACAATCTCTTCTTTTCACTTTCCAAAACAATATAGAAACTTGTTTTTGGATCTTAACCAAACAGACTCCAAGTTTTCTCATTGAGTTTTTCCACATTTTGATAGTAAATTAGCTCTTGCAATGCAGTCGTTTCTTCGTTTAGTTGTCGTAATTTTAGTTAGCACCTCTGCTAATTGCATTGTGAGTGACCCTGGTACCCTTTTTGGCTTTTAAAACAAGAGAAAAATATTAACAAATGTCCCCCACAATGGGATATATGAACTCCCATCTCCACAAAGCAGGACGGGGAGGTGAACCTGGGCCAAAGGTCCAGTTTGCCAAATGAGTGTTCTAAACTTTAGAAATGTTCAAATCGATTGATATATATATATAGGAGTAAAAATGATCCATCTATAACTGATTCTTGGACTGGAACACAGTTTCACCAAGACTTGACATTATTTGTAACAGCACAAAGAGCAGCCAACAATCAAGGTCG
The DNA here is from genome assembly GCF_029873635.1 of Malania oleifera. Classification (NCBI taxonomy): domain Eukaryota; kingdom Viridiplantae; phylum Streptophyta; class Magnoliopsida; order Santalales; family Ximeniaceae; genus Malania; species Malania oleifera. The sequence continues at coordinate 79,679,324 of NC_080419.1, read as the reverse complement.
AACATCAGAAATGCAGTAATATACTTCAAACTCATTTGTACCCTATTACAACTATTTCTTAATTGGCATTTTGATCTTTCCATTTTCACGGGGCGACCCAACCTTCGCGGGGCAACCATTTCCGTCACTGGAAAGAAAAGAAACTGCAGGGATTGCCTTTGACATTTCAGCAGACACTGGAACAAGAGATTTTACAACACCACTGCAGCTCCCCCTCGTTCCATCTTCTGCTTTCACATTGCCATTCTCTGAGTGTTCCCTTTGGCCGACCATTTCAGGATTGGCATACTTTGCTTCTGCAATGTGAAAGAAATTAGCTATGTTTTCTTTTCTTTTCCCATTTTTGCTTGGCCATTATCAGTTAACACTCAAAATTTCAAACATCTTTTTTCTGTTTTGAGCCATACCAGGGTTTTCAGATTTTCGGCATTTCAACCTTAAAAAAATAGCGAATTTTCAATCTCAAGGAATTTTGCTTTGTAGCCAAACTGGGACAAAAATCTCATTCATTAAATAAATTGAGGCATTCCATTAAGAGAGAGACGGTTGAGTCACTTTTCCAACGACTGGAGTAACATTTTCCTAATCATTTGAAAGATTACACCACACCTAAATGAAAATTCTGATTTTAAAAAATAAGAATAATTCCAAAGAAAGGAATAAAAATAAGGGCAGGCAGCCCCTTAAGAATATGAGAATCCTATTTTAACAGTAAACATATTTACTTAGTTTTTCACAGTTAATGCCCTGAGCACAATGAAAATACTGAACTACTAGAAATATCTCTTTACGTGTTTGAACCTTATGAATTCTTAAAATGAAGATTTTAGCAATGAAGGAAACCAAGATTTGCATTTGACGTTCATAACTCATAACACTGAAGAGTTTAGAATAAGAAAATGGAGACCCTTACCTTTTATGGATGCACAAGTGATAAGCCTGTCAAGAAAATCCCGAAACCTTGTCAAGACGAGCCTTTCCTGGTCTGCATAAGCATCTGTCAAGCCCTCTCCAGGAGATGACTTCAGAGTTGTGTTTTGACTACGCCTCACAACCCCATTGGGAGAAGCAGCCATCATTAAAATTGTATCTTGTTCATCACACATTAAGGAAAGTGTTCCAGGAGACAAAGGCCTACCACATTGGACATCACTTTTGGCTAATCCTGAGTTACCAGCTTGAACTCCATCAGCTGAAGGCCCATTCAAACGGTCATCACATACAGCTTTACGAACATCATCTTCTTTCTGAATATCCTTGCTCTCTTCAGGTGATGAAGCAATAGATTTTCTATCCTCGTCCCTCTCTCCTCGTTTTCCTGTTCTTTTTTTATCTGAAAATATTAATACCCATATTTAAAAAGTAACTTCTATCTCTCATCAGAGGCAGGTGTATATTGCATAATTGCTTTATTTTACCATTAAGTAACCTGCTGGAAGAACACAACATAACTTAATGCAACCATAGATTGCTGCAAGAGATAATTTAGTGGCTTATGCTAATCAGTTTCAATTGCTACCTTTTAATTGGTATGACCATCGCTACGTGAGAGACAATAATGGAAATTAAAAAAAAAAAAAAAAACTTTAAAAAGACAAAAAAAAGCAAATAAATAAGGAAAGTTGTTGCACAGTGAAAATGAAAACAATAGAATAGAATATTCTAGTTTTTGGGAAGAATCTGGGGGAAAAAAATTCCCTAGTTCTTTATGCAGTTTAAACCCCTAATGTGATTTGGATTATGAAGCAATCAATGAAATTGCCAGTCTCTGAAACTTTTGCATTGAAAAATGAAAATCTATAAACAGGTGAGAATATAATAATGCTATGTCAAATTTTAATAAATGTTCACTTTCCCTTCAATTGGGGAAAAAAATTTAGAAACTGTTATACAAAATCTGCTTTATTAAAATATAATGCATATGTATATCAAAATGAGTAGTAAAATTGGTGGATGGAAAATTTTTAAATAAGAATTAGCCAAAAATCATTGAAATCAGTTAGTCGCAAAGCATGAAATCATGAAATTGAAAATCATGGAAGAACAAATATTGTCCAGTAGGAGGAAAACTGTTCATGAAAAACAATATCACATAACAAAAATGAAACAATCTGATATATATAATTTATTTTGCATAGTTATCCAGACCTCTAAATGCCATTGTGGTTTCTTTTGAACCTACAACCAGAAGTGAACAAAGCTCCCTTATGTCTTGTGGCTGGAGGATGCCAGCTAATGGGGACCTTCAGTCATGAGGCAGTAATACTTGTTAGCTCCTGAAAAATAAAAAATAAAAAACCAAATTCGCATTACAAATGTACAGTTTAACAACATGAAAAGCACCTGTATGCCAGTTTTGAAGATCCCAATACTGCTGTACTAGAAGTGTGAGAAACAAGGGCAGCAACTGGAGAAGAGGCAGCAGAAGCTCTCAGATGGCTTTCCTGATTGGAAAAAAATGTTCACACTTTTTTTTTGCCAAAATATGAAGTGAAGAATAAACTTACAACAAATTGGGGCTAAAACTTGAATGCATACAGTGAACTTTAAGCCATAAGAAACACAAACTTATCACATTTCAGCCAAAGACAGAAGGATACAGTGAACTTGAATGTATCGAAAAAAAGACCCAATCTAGTTCGACGTAAAACATATATGTGTTGGTCATAATAAGTCATAACCATTGGCAAAAAAACATGTTATTATGATGAAAAATGCCAAGGAAAAGCACCTGCTGAAATTGAAAAATCCGGTGAATGGAGGATTGCTTATTTGCTGATGTACTGACAAAGCCTTCCTGAGCTTTTCTCTTCTTAGATGATGGAGGAGTGCCATAGCCAGACGACCCAATGGCCCCATTAATGGCTGCATTGGCTGCCTGTTGGATGCAAGCAATTGCATTACCATGGTCTCCACAGAAAAGAGCCCTTCTCTCTTCACTTGCTTCAAAATTCTTGCAGTCCATGCATTTACAATTTTCAGAGCACAAAATGTTGCCCTGGAAGCACTCACAATACTTCTTCAGGCATCCTGACTTCTTGCAGTTACAACCTTTGTTGTGCCTGCCCAGCATTGAAACCTCCCTTGCCTCTTCCTGGAATTGTTTTGAGCTATTTAAATGCACATCAATTATGACTAGCAGGGACGAAAGTATGTTTAAGCCAAACACACAACCATAGAACTTGTTAAAGATACTAATGAAATTGCCAATCCCCATTTCTTTAAGGAAATTGCACCCTCTTCATCATTGGTTTGGCACCTTTTTCTTTTCAATAACAGAATATCTTGATTTTATAAAACTTGATAATTCAACCAAAAAGAAAGAGTCAAAGTGGCCATGTCAAAGTAAGAGATCGCTGGTGAACAGAAAACAACAAAAAATGCATATTAGATATAATTTTCAAGCGAGGATAGGGATCTCAATAAATGAAGGCTTGAACTTAAAACTTGCTACTTGGATTTTTTTTTTTTTTCTCTTCAGTGTAAGCTGGAAATACTGTCTCAAAATGTGGCAGCTGGGAATCATGTTACTTTCCAGTTCCATGCATCAACTATCTTCAATCATTAAAGGGCCTATGTCACAGTCGGGTACCCAGATTCAATAAAGGTTTCCTTGCTTATTTTAGAGGTTTGGAAGGGGGATGCTAAAAGATTGTGGAACACACTGTATTCTCTGCTTTTAGGATATTTGTCTGGAAGGAATAAGTGTTTTTGTAATGGTTTGTCTTTGGCTTAATCATTGCTTTTTCAGATAGAAATATTTCTAGAAAAATATCACAAGAAAAAAAAAAAAAAAAACTTAAAATTGGGTGATTGGCTGCAAGCCTGCAAATGCTTGGGATAGTTTGGAACTGCGTATAATAAAGTGCTGAATGATACACGGCGACAATAAGTGCTGAAATAGATAAGTGCTTAAGTCGCAAGTAAATTTAGGGGCAAAGTCCTGTAGGGCCTCCTACACGACAACAAACTGTTGGTCTTAACTGATAGTTAATTAGATCCTCAACCTTAAAAGAGATTTTAGCTTTCCAATAAATTAACAAAATGAAAAGACTTGGATGACCAACTCAAATGATTAAGAGAAGATTTAGAAGGAAATGTCACAGAACTGTCTACAGACCCTGGAGTCCCTCATAGAAGAAGCAAAGCATCCAGAAAAATAAGCAAAGGAACTAACCCCCTTTCCAATCATTAAGATCTAAAGTCCCAAGAAAGAGAGATTCCCCTTCTACAATCATAAGAAGAAATGGGACCATTTTGTAACATGAAGAGCTGAAAAAGACAGAGGAAAAAGGATAGAAAGAGAAGAGGAAATGAAATACGAGGCCCCAAAATTTTCAGTAATTATTTATCAAAATTTGAGTTCAACATGCACTGCAGGAGGCTCTGAGCGTAACTGGAGTGTGAGCATATAAGCACATTTTTTGGGGTATTCCTTGAACTAGTAGATTTGAACGTGTCACATGCATGCTCTAAAATTTCCATGAATTTATTGAAATTTCCCACCACCTTCAAAAAAAAAAAAAAAATGGTAGCCAATTTCCATCCCACAGAATTTCTGTCAAATTTCCACAAATCATCCAAAATTTTTATTGAAATCTTGAACTTTCAACTCAATTTGTTAAAAATTCGACCATAGAACAAAATTTCCTTTAAATTGAAAATTGAGTCAAAATTCGAATTGGAATTTCTTCTAAATAAATTTTCTAATTGAAAATATCGATTTCCATGAGAAAGATATGAATGACAGCTTTAGAACTTCCAAAATTTTTATGAGGAATTAAAAAAAAAAAAAAAAAGGCCGTACCTAGTGCACAAGGCTCCCACTTTGAGAGGGGTCTGGGAAAGGTGGATGTCGGCAAGCCTTACCCCCATTTTTGGAGAGGTTGCTCCCAAGTCTTGAACCTGAGATCACCCGTACTGAGGCGGAGGCACTTGCCATCGCACCAAGGTGCGGCCTCTTAGATATTAGCCACAAATATTTATTTGACCTTTTACATCTTAACTAATATTTATTTTATGTATGAATTCAATAATAATAAATAGGTATTAATATGTTTAAATGGTTATTATATTTCAGTTATTGAACCTTATACATCACGTACCTGTCATTGATGCAGTTTATTTATAATATTTTAGTTCTAATGCTTGCATTATTATGTTTATTAACAATTTCAAAAGTCTCATACAAAAATTACAAGCTTTACTATTAATTTTCACCATTTTAAAATATTGGAAATCCACATTGAAATTGACATAAAAAGCCTCCAAACCTTGCTTGCACGTGGATCCAAGCCAGCGCCTGAACAATATCTCCTCAACCAGATAGAGGCACACTTAGGCAGACAAAACAATTGAGTGCTTTGCCAAAATTGAATTATACAGGCACACATACAATCATGAAATATAAAAAAGCTTCTACGAATATATTTATGAAGCTCAACCGGGAAAAGAAAAAGCAAATAACAAGGTGCTTCAGCTGAAGAACATTGAACAATAATAAAAAAGATGCACTTTCATTCTGTGGATCCACACTCCATGCTATCCTACAAGAAATGGAAATATAACTGCTCCAGGGAATTATAAAGCCATGAATTTGAAGGCATTCACATGCTCACAAGAATTGAATTAAAATTGTTAATGAATTCACAGGACTTGATTTGGAAGATAAAAGTATACTACAAGATTTTTCAACAGATTGACCAATGACATGTAGAACATCAAAAGGCTCCAAATAAAAAGATGCATATTGGTTTTGCTCAAAATCTTAAAAGTTGATAATCCATTTATCAGCAAAATCTAGGCAGGACAGCTGATCAAACAAACAATAACTAAACAATTAGCCTCATAAGCCAGAATGGCAGGTAATACTGTTATAAGGCTTGAAAGTTTCTTAATACATACTTTACCATCCTGAGAGCCATGTGGACTATTAGCAATCTTGGGCCTGAATGCATTTGGGTTACGCTCTAAAGTTGCTCCAACTGCCTCTTGCCTAGCAGCCTCATTCTCAACATTATTGTGGCAATTTATGCAGTTGCAAGCATCACAATAAGTTCCAGAAGCAAAGCACTCACAGTACCTGTAATTGATAAGCATGAGACAAAATTTTAAGAGAGAATAATCATCTTTAGTTAATTGTGTCAGGAAAAAACTATAACGTCAGCCACCCACAATGCATGTGAAATCAAATTATCTGTCACAATTTTCAATTTTTCACCACCTTTTTTTTTCTTTTTGCACTGGGGTGGCATAGCTCCTAAGGTTACCAGTGGAGTTATGAATCAACCAGCTGATAACCAAGTGAATAATTGAAACGTGCTTGTGAAAGGAGAACCAGGGAAACCAGAGATGGCCTACTCCAAGGTCATTAGGACAGCATTATATTGCCATGTTACAGCGTTCTAAGAATCGAATGAAACAAACTTTCACACTTTTCATTATCTGTTCATGTGAACGAAAAAAATAGTTTGCAGCCACATCAATCAACAATGATTGGAGAGAGTTTACAAGTCTCAATTTGCATATGGTCTGGTTGGCCATTATAAATTCTATTAAAGGAAAGATGTGGAGTAAAATAAATATGATAAGATTAGAAACAGAAAAAGGAGATATATATATATATATATATATATATCAAAGCAATATTTGACTGTTCATTCATGCGAAAAATGCTTCCAAGAAGGTAAACCCATAAGGATTTTATACTTTCTAGATATTCTTCTGTGGCAACATAAACCCAGTAATAAAGCCAAAAGGTCTGTGGCAGATGTAGTTACTCTTGTCAAGGGAATCTTTCTTTTTTCTAAGAACTTCATCAACAAAATGACAGAAAAAGGTAACAGTGTAAAGCATTCCAGTTCATGATGCAACATGACCTATAAGGAAAGCAACTTCCAACTATGAAAAGGATATGCACGTCCTTCAACACCGAAAATTCATGTAAAGGAGTGGTGGGCACTCCATATGGGCAAGGGCAATGATTTTTATAACTTGAAATAAAAAAAATTACCTCTAAAGAGTTATTTATGAAGAAGTTCACAAGGAGGCAATGTTCTTACAATTTCAAACATTTAGAATTTTTGCAATTACATTGCTTCTGTTTCTTCGGAGTACAATCTTCAGCATTACATCCTGGTTGGACTCTTTGGGTTTCTGGCTTGCTGAAGAGGAACAAATTCGTTTGTGAATTATGGATACTAGGGTGAAAAATATAGAAAGAAAATATTTTTAGAGCATAATAAAGAAATATCATAATCTCGAGCAAAGCATTAGCTGAATGAGCACATTAGTTACTTCAAGCTTCGTAAAAGGGTCTCCACCAAACAAATACTAGCACAAGTAAAGAAAGAAAAGGTCACATAAATACTTAAACTAGAGACTGAACAATGCAAACATCTTATCCAAGAAAAATAAAATAAAATGAGTAGCCATGAGACCAAAATTAATAGGCTTCTATCATGAAGATGCAAAATGAAATAATATTTGTAAATTATAAGAGTCATTCTTAGAAATAAGTTGTTTAATTCATTCATGAGAAGCTATAGGTAACAAAATTGAGGACACAACGAACAAGTTAGCTAAGTAGCAACTTTATGCACAGTGAAAATCATTGAATTTATGATTACAATACAAAAGAGCAGTTAAAGTCTAGCTAACAGAACTTATGACAAGGAATTGTAATAGGTGAACTGATGACGCATCATGGAGCATCCTTCTGTGCTAAAAGAATTTTAGAGCAAAATGAAGTCATTCAAGTCATAAAAAACAGTTCAGTTTATGGATCCAAAGTTTTAATACTTCAAATTCTTTCTTCGCTCATCACACATCAACTTAATAAAAATGAATGTGAAGGATGTCTTTCAATAGTGTTCTCCAAAACTCTTCTTGTATAAATTAGGAAACTGCCCTAACTCAAGGTGAGACTGCCTGCAAAGCACTATAAAGGGCTCTTTCATTGTGTAATTTTATTATATTGTTTCCTTGGTTGCATGATTAGTGCCACATAACGTAATTATCAGTGCTAATGAATAATGTTTTTAACTTCATCTGGACGTAGACTAAATACCTAAATCATATTTTGTTTATGTACTTGCTCTATTTTTTTCCATATTTCAACAGTGGGATGTTATGGTTTATCATCCAATAATTTAGGCATCAATCACTTCACTATACATAATATATGCATTACATAAAGTTAAAGATTTAAGCAAACTTCACTTATATATATATCTATATAATATATATATATATATATATATATATATATATATATTAAAGTTTCCATATTTCCATAAAAAAATTTCACATTGTTTCCAACATTGGCAAATCAGCATCCATATATCCATCTTCTGCAAGTCCATATGCGAACCTTTGAAACCAGAAGTCTAAATTAAATAATTGAATCATATTGACATCAAATTACATTCAAAAGATCTACAAAACTGAAAGGTTTAAGCAACATCAATTGCCCAAAATAGTGAAAGTACAATCGACAATCGAAAAACATAACTTCCGCCAACACCAGCAATTTCTGGTGAGCTTTGAGTAGAAATAAAATGATTTAATTGTATTTACTTTAAACAGCATAAATAAAACTATAAAAAGGGAAATTTTGAACAGCTGAGCTCTCTTAAAACAGCCAAAAGCACAGAAAAGAAAAAAACTTACACCACCGGCAGCGGCAATGCTGGTCGAGGAAGCAGCGGGTGCCGACTCCTCTGCACCATAACTGGCACTACCTGTGGCTGTGACTCTGACTGTTGCTGTGGCTCTGGCACACACTGCGACTTTGACTGCAACCGCAACTGCGATTCCGAGTGCTCCGGCACTTTCACATTCGCCGAGGCTCGGCATGTCGCCGTAAAATCCAACTGCCTCACCAATTTTTTCGCCGGGAAATCGGTAGCTTGTTCACTTTGCTCCGTCATTGACACTTCAAATTCAAACTGTAAATAGTCAAAAATACACGAAAAAAATCCGATCGGAATCGAATAAATTGAAAACGCTAATTTAATCAAAACTAACTTTGCTCAAAATGAAGCCGGAAACCGAGGAGCGTCGCCAGGGATGGTTGCAGAGAGAAAGGAATCTGAGATATGCGATCTGTACGGACGGAGGATGAAGATTTTGGCAGTGGCGGAGCTAGTGGCGAGGCTTTTCTCTTCTAGTTTTCTGTTCTGCTGCTTCCTCGTCGACCTCTCCAAATTCAATTTTACGAGTATTGAACGGTGGGATGGGGGTGGGGGATCATCGGACGATGGAGATTGAAAGAAGGTGATCGACGGGTTAGATTTTGGGGAGCAATGTGGGCTTCGGGGAGCCGTCCGATCAGTCGGGGCGCGATGGGGGGGAATTTGGCGCTAATCTGGGCTAAAGATGGCGAGGCCATTTCGTGGGGAATTTGAAACGTGGACGGTGAAGATTATTTCGGGGTTCTGTTTGTGAATGAATGGACGGTTGGTGTTTGAATATTGTTTTGGAAATTTGTTTTGTAATTAATATGGCGAGATAAGAACCGTTATAATATTTAAAATGAAAAGGTTATTTGAAATTTGAAAAGCATGGTAGGGCCACAAACAAAGGTTTGACTGATGTTGACCTCTTGGGCCCACTAAAAATTTGTTTCAAACTTCTTTCGCATTTGTTTGTTTTGTTTTGTTTTTTTTTTTTTTTTTTTTTAATTTTAATAATTTATTAAAGCGTGCTTTGTAATTTTAAGTATTTTTATAGTTTAGTATCAATTAAAATAAGCAAAAAATTTTAAAATTTCATAATATGATTATTCATCTTTCTTAAGATTTTAAAATTTTTTTGCAACTGTCTTACATTTAATATAAATTTTAACATACTCATACTCTTTGCTAGTAAAATTTTTTTTTAAAGATTTTTTTCCTTTTTATTATTTACACAAATGAAATAACATATACATTATTCAAAATATAAAAAAAACTTGCATAATTCCTTTTAAAAGGACAAATTTCTAGCCATTATTAACATTTTCTTTGTCTATGTTGACGGAAAAAAAAAAAAAAGGAAAAATAGTTTTTTTTTCTTCAAAATTTTGCTTGGTTACTTATGATAAATTGGTTGGGGTGTGAGTGTCTTGAAAATTAATGTCTAAGAAGATGGGTTGAATTTTTGAAATGTAAAAAATAATTATAATTGTCTAATTTAGTTAAAACAAAGACATGTGATGAAATCATATTGAATCTAATGTATACACTTGGGGTAACCAATATTTTCCCTATGGGGTCATCTGACACAGCTTTTTTATCATATATGGAAACTAAATTGTGTAATTGAATTTAAAAAAAATATTTAAAAGGGATCGTCATGAATTAAGATCAAAAGAAAAAAAAAAGATACAGTGAGATAAATTGTGTAAATTAATAGAAGAAATAACAATATGTGGCAACAAGATAGACAAAATGTGGTGCTTCTAGCGGTGGATGTGTATCCTGTAATAATCTCTATACTTGGGAGGGCAACAATAACTAGAACTAGCTACTAATACCTCGTATAGGCTATGTTGGCCCAGGAGTAAAGTCAAGAGGGGGGGTGAATGAACTTTTTCGCATTTTTTTTGCTTTTCTCAACAAAATAATAATCTTGGAAAGATGCAAGCAATTATATCACAATATATAAAATAAAATCATGCAGAAGATATAAACAATGGAGTATCGGAAGAGAAAGCTCAACACTAGTATTTTAACGTGGTTTGGCACCAAGTCTACGTCCATGCATTGAGACCAACTCAAGGATTCCACAATCCACTAAAAACTCCTTCACCAGCGGAGAAGTCTTACAACGAGAGAATAAATTTCTCAACGCTTACCAAGAGCCTTCACTCGGGAACAAATCCCTACCGCTCACTAAGAGCCGCAAGGTTCACCAAGAAGCCTTGCAAATTGGTTCACCAGGAATCTTCACCAATTGGTTCACAAAGAACCTTAAAACTTAGTTCACAAAGAATATTTTACAAGAAGATGGGTATACAAGTCAATGCTCCTCAAAATGAGTTGACATCAAATACAAAACAAACCTCACACTATTCTCTCAAGGAATGAATCAAACAAGATTAGAGAACAAGAGAGAATTGAGCACTTGAAATGAAGAATTAAGATGCAAAGTGCTTAGGTTTTGTATAAAAAAGATGTTTATCACTAAATTCATGTAAAAATAATCAAAACCATGTTTAATCAAGTCTAAGGACTTGTATTTATAGCCAAAGAGTCTATCTAGCCGTTATCTGACCGTTGGGAGTGAATCCCAAATGATTGGCTCGAGAACTAGCCGTTTTCTAGCCATTGGTGTTGTAGGTACCCAAAGAATTATAGTAATTAAATAATAAAAGAAAGGAGAGAAAATGATTTTTCAAAATGGGGTTTCGGCAGGGTCTTGTCAACGAGTGTAGAAGTGCTCGTCGACGAGCAGGACTTTTGGGCTCATCGACGAGGACGCATGTCTCGTTGACGAGAACTTACCGAAAGAATGTTTTCAGGGCCTGAAACTCGTCGACGAGGAGAAGGTGTTCGTAGACAAACCTACTTCATGGACTCGTTGACGAGGAGATGTGGCTTGTCGACGAGGCCACGTGGACAAGCACTCTACTAAAAGCCAAAAACCGTCTTTTTGCGAGAGAATTGCATGTAGGGCCTATGCTCTCTCTAAAAACTCATCTCCTCCTCCTTTTCTCTAGGTTTTTGCCTGGTTCTTCTCCAGTTCAACGATCCGAAGCTGCCATGCTACTCTTGGGAAGTTTCTTTTCATATCTGTAAAAGTAGGTCGTTGGTTAGGCCAACTTGGGCACCATCTCAAAATTTGGGTAAGTTGATTATTTTAAGTTTTATTAAGGTATTTTGGTATTTCTGGACTGAGGAAAGGTATTAGATGGGTTTATATTGAAATTTTTTTGGGAGGAATATAAATTTCAAAGTGTTGAACTGGGAACGCCACAAGTGTAATTTTGGATTAATTAGTGGGCTTTTCAGAAAGGCAGGTAAGGGGATAAACTAAGTCAATAATTTCATGAAATTATTTATTATTATTCAACTTATATTTCCAGAAAAGTTATGTATGTCACAGAGTTGGAGTTGGAAATACTGTTGTTAACAGGAAAATGATTTTAATACATTTTAGCAGGAGATATGATTTTTGTGCAAATCTTACATTAGAACATTATTTACTTTTGTGTGGCATGAGTATGAAATTCTATGATTTTATGTAATATCAGAATATTATGTTTTCAGAATAAACATATTATCACTATTTTTAGGAAGATATTAAAAACGGTACAAGAACTATGTTTAAAGTATGATGTTGAAATAGTACAGGGATTCCAAAACTATGTATGTTAAAATATGCCGGCGTAAGGGTCGTGCTTTTACATGATATAATATGCCGGCGTAAGGGCCATGGTTTTACATGATATAATATGTCGGTGTAAGGGCCGTGGTTTTACATGATATACTATGCCGGCATAAGGGCTGTGTTTTACAAAATATATTATGCCGGCATAAGGGCCGCGATTTACTAGATATAATATGTCGGTGCAAGGGCCTTGGTTTACATGATATGAAATGCAAAATTTCATTAAAATATTATTATGAAACATCTATGAAACATTATATGAAACTTACTATATGTTATCAGAACCCAAATAACTTGATTTAGGCTTTCTTGAAGCACGATACCATAGCTATATGTTCATGATCATGTATATGTTAGTGCTACCACATGTCGTAAGGGACTGTGGGTCAACGACAGTCTATGTGGTTTCATGGTAGTGCAGGCGTCCCTTTGGCAGTCCGGACCAGGAGGGGCAGACCCATCATACTTATAGACTTATGTTGATCTTGTAGTAACCGAGAAAAATAAAATTAAAAATAATAATAATAATAATAATAATAATAATAATAATAATAATAAAATGAAATAAATTAATTAAATTAACAAGTAAAATGAATAGTATGATAAGGAAATATATATATATATATATATATAAGTAAGTTATTATGATATATATGTAATATATAAAAAGTTGTACAAGCTTCTCCAAGAAGCTTTGCTTCAATTAGTAAATTATTATAATATTAATATATATATATATATATATATATATATATATATATATATATAAAGTTGTACAAGCTTCTCCAAGAAGCTTTGCTTCAATTAGTAAGTTATTATAATATTAATATATATAATTGTACAAGCCTCCTTAGGAAGCCCCATTGCTCTCTCTCTCTCTCTCTCTCTCTCTCTCTCTCTCTCTCTCTCTCTTCGATTCCAGGCCAGTTTTATGCCGGATCGACAATCTGAAGTCACCACGACGCTCCTAGCGAGATTCTCTACAAGTTTGCTGGAGCGGATGGTCCATCTCAAATCCATGGTAAAACTTTTTACTCAATATTTGGATTTATGATAGTTGAGAAAAGTGTTATACACTTAGAAATACTGAACTTTAATACTGAGAATTTCCATTTCCAGGGGTGTTGAATTTGGAACGTTAGGAATCATCCCTAAGTTGAGGTAAGACTTTTTAAGCTGAATTTGACTTAACGGTAGTTATAAGAAATGTTATGCACATAAAAATATTGAAGTTTAATACTAGGGGTTTTCATTTTTAGGGTGTTAAGTTAGGAACCCTGCGAGTGCGGGGAAGATTTTCTTAGGAGCTTTACAGTAGTCAGGTAAGGGGATAAACTAAGCTAGTTTTGTTTTGAGAAAATGTATGTATATATATTTAGTATCTGATTTGCAGAAAATGTATATATATATATATATATATGTTTTATATTTGCAAAATACTGTGAAATTGATCGTATGATTGAATATGTGAAAATACGTTTGTGTGGCATGAGTATAAAATGTATGAGATACTGTTTCTGGAAATATGAATGATATGGATTTTTATGATGAAAAATCGGCCTATGGGCCGAGATTTTATATGATTTGCCGGCGTACGGGCCGAGCTATGATAAAATATGTAATACCGGCATACAGGCTGATGATTTTCATAATATATGTATATATGCAAAATGATATGGTTAATGCGAAAATTAATGATATGAGATATCCGTGTATCACGATTTTAGTATATGTATATGATATCAGAACCTGGTTGGCTTGGTTTATGCTAGCACTTGCACAATACCGTTGCTATGTGTCCATGGTTTTCGTGATCATGATATTTGTGTTAACGCCGCTGTACGGAGTGGTATGAGATTGGATGGTTGATGTGGTTTATAAGAAGTGTGCTGATCGCCCCTAGTGTACGGACCAGGTCTGGCAGACCCATCGGACCTACAGACTACTGTTTGACTTGGCAGTGGTCGGCTAACCATTGTCAGGTCCCGCCTTCGGGCCACACAACCCAGTCATGTGGGGGTAATACATGACAACAACTAGCTAACCTACCAGGAATGTTTTTATGATATTATTAATATATGAGATGAAATATGATTATGAAAAATGTAGTATGTTCTGGCATGTTTTAATGGTATATGTATGTTTTCCCAAATTTGATAAACAGTACTGAACATGTTATGTATGATATATGTTGAACACATAATACTCATGTTACCATACACTAGTATTAGTTTATTTCCCTTACTGAGAGGTGTCTCACCCCTAAATCCTATAAACTTTTCAGGAGCCCCTGATAGGAGAGCGGGAAAACCCCCGCTGATCTAGAGTGGTTTATCTGCCCTTTTTGAAGGGTAAGTTTTTGGTAGGGATAGTATGGTTTTGTGGGAATTGTCCCTAGATTTCATTTTTTGGGATGTATATATGGAAGTACCGTGATTGTAGTAACTCTGGTACATTGTGATGTATGATATGATGGTATGAATATGATTGTACATTTTCTGCTGCGTAGGCTTCTGCTGTATGTTTTAATGTATCCCTGGTACCCACGGGTCCAGGAGGATTGTGACTTGTTGAGTTGGAATGTGAGATGTGTGGTATTGATTTTATGATGATATTATTATAAAAAAAAATGTAGAAAATGAGCAGGTCGTGACAGATCTAGCATGGTCAGCCAGCCATTGCTAGGTCTCGCCTTCGGGCCGCACAATTTAGTCATGTGGGGGGTAAGACATGACACCAGCCAACTATCCATACAGGGTTTTATTTCATGTATAGTTATATAAGATGATTTTCATGTATAGAAACTCAGTATGTTAAACCATGTTATGATAAATTATGTTTTATCCCGATATGATACAGACTGTTTTACCTAATATGATTTATGAACTGTTGCATGTATGACACGAAAAATACCCATGTTGCCACACACTGATGTTAGTTTATTTCCCTTACTGAGAGATGTGTCACCCCATCTATATAAACATTTTAGGAAATCCAGATTGAAGAGCGAATAGTGCTTCGCAACGTTAGAGGTCGAATGTCCTACCCTGTCAAAAGGGTAAGTTGTTATGCTAGGGTCTGATGGATTTTTGGGTTATGACCCTAGGGCACTTTTTGGGATGTGTGTATGTATATGATAGATTTGGTAGAACTATGGTATTGTGTTGGTTGGATGACTTGATATTTATATGATTTATGTTTTCCGCTACTTAGGTATCAGAGTTGTATTTCAGGTATATCCCTGGTACCCATAGGTCTAGGTTGATCATATTTTATCAGTTGAATAGGATATCAGGATTATTATATTTAATGTGATTATAAAAAAAATTATGGTAAAATAGGTAGGTCGTTACATTTTGGTATCAGAGCCTAAGTTGTTAGATTCTGTAGACTCTAGAGTGCAGCAGAAACAATACCAGAGTACAGGAAAAGGATTTAAGGTTTTGTTCTGCAGTTTGGAGGCAAGACTTCCATGGTGGTTTTTGTATCTTTCCTAGAGTGACAATTTTAGGAAAGTCATAACAAACTATTGTCAGGTTGTATTTCTAAAGTGTATGACTAAATCTTGAATTAAGAAAAGGATGTCAAGATAGGGGATTTTGGTTATATGCGTAAACTATAAGAATAAGGTCCCTGAGCCATGTTTATTGTCTTTTCAAGATAGACCTTGGAGGAGATAGTGCCCATGCGAGCGGTAGTGACAGTGCAGGGCCTTTGAGTGTAGGCAGGGCTGATTCAGATGTAGTACTACATAGTGTAGCTTAGCAGGTTATGGCTGAGATTGCTAGGAGCTCTAGAGAGCAGGGAGGTCCGTTTGCAGGCCATGGGTGCACAATAGAGAAATTCACCAAGATGAATCCTCCAGCATTTTCAGGAGGTGCTGATCCTGCAGTCACCGAAAATTCAATGTAGGAGATTGAAAAGGTGTTGATAGTATTGCAGTGTACGGAGGAGCAGAGGGTCCTCTTCGCCACCTATAAACTAATAGGGGAGGCCTAGAGGTGGTGGACTGCTGTAAAACTCTTGGAGTAGCAGAACACGTCGCCGATAGCTATGATATGAGACTGATTTAAAGAATTATTTTTTGATAGATATTTTCCAGCCACTATTACAGAGGCGAAAGTGGAAAAGTTCCTGAATCTGAAGCAGGGATAGCAGTCAGACCAGCAGTATGCGGTGAGGTTCATAGAGTTTCCCACTTTGCGCTGTATGTTGTTCCTTATGAAATAAAGAAGGTGAGACAGTTTGAAAAAGGATTGAGGCGTGGAATATACAAGCAGGTAGAAGTGTTAAAGATACATGATTTTGCTGAGTTGGTCGATAGAGCAGCATTAGCTGAGGCTAGTGAGCGGATGGATGCAGAGGAACAGAGATAAAAGAAGAGATCTACGCCTTCAAGCTTCTAGTAGGGATCTAGGCAGGGTTAGTGGAGGAGAGGAAATTATGGTAGAGTACAGAGGTAGGATATTGGAGGTCATGAGTTTTAAGCGGTGCAGAATTTCCTTATCTGTCAGATTTGTTCAAAGAGACACTTGAGAGAGTGTCGAGTGGGGAGAGGCGTTTGCTATCATTGCAGTAGGCAGGGATATCTGGTGAGAGATTACCCTACACCACCTGGTACCGTTCTTGCTCCCACACGTTATTGGGGAGGCTATCAGGCACCCTGTGGAGGCCAACAGAGGAATGTAGCTCCGGTGAGAGTCCATGCTTTGATGCCTAGAGATGCCGAGACCATAGGTGACGTCGTAACAGGTACCTTTAATGTTTTATCATATCAAGTAATTATTTTATTTGATTTAGGTGCCACTCACTCCTTTGTGTCTGCGGCCCATATTAAATTGTCTAAAAACGAGACCCAGTTATTAGATGTAGAGTTGCCAGTAGCTACACCGTTAGGGTCAGTGATACAATGTCGTAGGGTGCTCATGGGTTATCCGATAGAAATTCAGGGGAGAATACTACCAGCTGACCTTATTGAGTTTAATATGCATAGATTCGATGTAATATTGAGTATGGATTGGCTGGTAGCTAACTACGCTAATATTGGTCGTCATCTGAAAGATGTGATTTTCAGACCACCGGGAAAGCAAGAATTCAGATTTGTGGGATCATAGGTGAGTTCACCGCCACAGTTAGTGTCAGCCATGCAGTCGAGAAGATTACTCTTGGACGGTTGTCAGGAGTTTATGGCCTTTGTAAAGGAGGTGTCAAAAAATGAATTGAAACTGGGCAATACACCAGTGGTTAAGGAGTTTCCAAACGTTTTTCCAGAAGATCTACTTGGGTTGCCTCCAGACCACGAGGTAGATTTTGCTATTGATCTACTTCCCAGGATGACACTGACCTCTAAAGCCCTTTACCGAATAGCTCTAGAGGAATTGGGAGAATTAAAGGATCAACTATAGGATTTATTGAATAAAGGGTATATCAGACCCAACGTTTCGCCCTGGGGAGCACCAGTGTTATTCGTAAAGAAGAAAGATGGGTTTATAAGGAAGTGTATTGATTATAAGGAGATAAACAAGGTAACCGTTAAAAACAGGTATCCTCTACTCTGTATAGATGACTTATTTGATCAGTTTCAAGGTACGAAAGTCTATTCCAAGATTGATCTCAAGTCAGGCTATCATCAGGTAAAAGTAAAAGCAAAATATGTCTTGAAGACAACTTTTAGGACTAGGTACGTGCATTATGAATTTCTAGTTATGTCATTTAGTCTGACGAATGCTCCTGTTGTATTCATGGATTTGACGAATAGAATCTTTCATTAGTATTTAGACCAGTTCATTGTAGTTTTCATTGATGACATACTGATATACTCGAGGAGCTTTGAGGAGCATGAGACACACTTATGGCTAGTACTTTAGATGCTCAAGTAAAAGAAATTGTATGCCAAATTTAGCAAATGTAAATTCTGGCTAGAGAAAGTGTCGTTTCTGGGGCATGTTATTTCTGGGGATGGTATTTCAGTGGATCCCAGCAAGATTGAGGCAGTGTTGAATTGGGCTAGGCCGAAGAACATTCAGGAAATTAGGAGTTTATTAGGACTAGCAGGTTATTACCGTCAGTTTGTAGAGCGGTCTTCAGCTTTATCAGGACCTCTCACGCATCTGACTAGAAAGAATGTTAGGTTTGAATGGGATAAGGATTGCGAGCAGAGCTTCCAGGAATTGAAGTAGAGGCTCGTCACTACACCAGTACTGACAATTCCATTGGGGCGTGATGGCTATGTAATTTATAGTGGCACATCTTTGAAAGGGCTCGACTGTGTATTAATGCAGCATGGTAAGGTTGTAGTTTATGCCTTCCAACAGTTGAAAGAATATGAGAAGAACTACCCTGCCCACGATCTGGAATTGGTTGCAGTGGTATACGCGTTAAAGATTTGGACGCATTACTTGTACGGTGAGAGATGCGAGATATTCTCCGATCACAAAAGTTTGATGTACTTTTTCACTCAAAAGGAGCTGAACATGAAACAGAGGAGGTGATTGGAACTTATTAAAGATTATGACTACACTATCAGTTACCACCCAGGGAAAGCAAATGTGGTAGCTGATGCTCTGAGCAGGAAATTAGTAGGACCAGCTGTGACAACCTGAATAAAAATGGTATTTAAATAAAAAAGAAGGGAAATGAAAATAGTAATAGAAGGAATAACCGAGGGAACACAAGGGATTCGTAGACGAGGGTATAAGAGGACTTCGTCGAAGAAGACAGGATTCGTCGACGAGGAAATACCAAGAGAGGTTTTGGAACAGTCTGAATTTCGTCGATGAGGAGTGGGCTTCGTTGACAAAAGTATTAAAGGACTCGTCGACGAGATGACATGTCTCGTCGATGAATCTGACCCTATAAGTAGTAGAAATCCGGATTTAAACATAAAAATTAAGGAAAATTTCACTCTCACACTCTCTCTCTCTCTCTCTCTCTCTCTCTCCCCTTCTTCCTTCGATTTTGGGCCGGATTTTTATCGGATCGACAATTTGAGGCCACCATGACGCTCCTAGAGAAGTACTCTGCATATCTGCCAGAGTGGATCTTTGGTGGAATCCTGTTGGAAATCATCCCTGAGTTGAGGTAAGGCTTTTTATGCCGAATTTGGTGTTACAGTAGTTATAGGAAATAATATACACGTGGAAATACTGAAGTTTAGTACTGAGAGTTTTCACTTTCAGGGTATTGATCAAGAAATCCTACGGGTGTTAGACCAGGATATTTTAGGGGCTTTCTCAATAGCCAGGTAAAGGAATAAACTAAAATAGTTATTTTCCATGCAAATTATTATTATGTATAAGTAAATTTATTTTCAGAATAGCATGTATTATATATGTATATTGTAAAGGAATTGCACGTTTGGGAAATACTGCTATTATGCTGAAATGTATATATATGTATGAGATGCCAGAAATTATGATTTTAGAATGTGAAGTATGGTTTTATACAGAAAATGTGTGGCATGAATATTATTTTACGTGGAAAAATATCATGATATGACAATGATATGAATGAAGTATGTTTTTAGAAATTATGAATGAGTACAGTACATTATGATGTTAAAAATACATGATAAATTGATTATTTTCAGAATGAAATACATATATGGAATGATTTTGGTGCGAGGCCGTATTTATGTATGATTTCGGCACGAGGCCGTATTTATGTATGATTTCGGCACGAGGCCGTATTTATGTATGATTTCAGCATGAGGCCGTATTTATGTATGATTTCGGCACGAGGCTGTATTTATGTATGATTTTGGCGTGAGGCCATATTTATGTACGATTTCGGCACGAGACCGTATTTATGAAATGATGAAAAATGCTATCATATCATTATTATATGTTATTAGAACCCGGATGTTAGTTTAGTTCAGTTCAGGAGCATGGTACCATAGCTATATAAGATCAGATATCTATGTTCAGACTTGTGCTAACCACCCCACGAGGGGTGGGAGATGGATAGTCGATGTGGCTTTTAGAGTAGAGTTGTAGACGTCCACCTGGCAGTCTGGACCAGGATGCGGCGGGTCCATCGTACTTACAGACATTTTTGACTAGGCAGTGGTCGGCCAGCCATTGTCGGGTCCCGCCTTCGAGCTGCACAACTCGTCATGGGGGGTAATACATGACATCAGCTAGCTATTTATCCTGGGCATATTTTTAGTATTATCAGTTATAACATATGTTTTATGTACGATATGATGTATTAGGAAATACGAAAGTATATAATGATTCAGTATACTATGATGAATGTTTACAGATATATGAAATGTACTGTATATGTATAATTGCATTAAATGTTCATGTTACCATACAACTGTATTTAGTTTATTTTCCCTTACTGAGAAGTGTTTCACCCCGAACATTAAATGATTTTTAGGAATCCCAGAGAGACTGACGGGTCAAGGCCACCATTGAGTGAGTTGAGCTTCCCTGCTAGAAGGGTAAGTTTTGATCTAAAATCAGAAGATTTTTGTTGTAAGATCCTAGGTCTATTTTTATGTTTTGGAGATTGTATTCAAATACTGTATTTTGGGAATGTAGTAGATTCTGGTATTATGTAATTAATGGTTTGACGAATGTAATTTATTTTTACTGTTGCTTAGGTTTTCGCTGTTTATGTCAGACTATCCCCGCTACCCACGGGTTCAGGTAGATGTTATTATTATTTATATTTATTATGTGATAAGTTAAGCAGATCGTTACACTAGCAATAGCAGCTATGGAGGTTCAGCATCCGATCCAGATAGATCTAGAGAGACTCGGTGTAGAATTGGTAGAGAGTGACCCTTAGGCATTTATTGCCAACCTAGTGGTGCAGCCTACCCTACAGGAAAGGATTAAGACCGCTTAGAGAGATGATGCATAATTAGTAGAGCTAATAGATAAGGTGCAGGATGGGCAGGGAGAGGAATTCAGTATTTCTGATGACGGGCCTTGAGGTTCCGTTCCAGGTTGTGCGTGTCTATAGATATGGACATCAGGAGGACGATCTTAGAGGAGGCTAACAAGTCCTTGTACACGGTTCATCCAAGTAGTACTAAAATGTATAGGGATCTACGAGAATCTTACTGGTGGAGCGGTATGAAGAAGGAAATTGCTGAGTTTGTGTAGTAGTGTCTAATATGCCAACAAGTAAAGACTGAGCACTAGAGGCCGACAGGCCAGTTCCAGCCATTTTACATCCTAGAGTGGAAGTGGGATCATGTATCTATGAACTTCGTGAAGGGTTTACCACTGGCACCGCATGGTCAAAATGTTATTTGGGTGGTTGTTTATAGATTGACGAAGACTGCTCACTTCATTCCCATTAAATTCAACTACTATATGGACAGACTAATGAAATTATATATTCAGGAGATAGTATGATCACATGGTGTGCCAGTGTCTATAGCATCATATCAAGACCCACGTCTCATGCACAATTTTGGAGGAGCTTGTAGGAGGCTCTGGGATTTCAGTTATCTTTTAGCACGACGTTTCATCCTCAGACGGATGGCCATAATGAGAGGGTGATTTAGATATTAGAAGATATGTTGCGGGCGTGTGTGTTGAATTTTGGGGGTAGTTGGATCTAGTATATGCCGTTGGTAGAGTTTGCATACAATAATAGCTATCAGGCTAGCATCAACATGACACCTTATGAGGCACTCTATGGTAGGAGGTGTCGTTCACCTCTATACTGGTATGAGATAGGTGAGAGACAAGTGTTGGGATCAGAAATAGTGCAACAAGCCTACGACAAAGTCTGACTCATAAAAGAAAGAATCTATGCAGCTCAAAGTCGGTAGAAGATCTACGCCGATACTTGCCACCGTAAGTTGGAATTTGAAGTTAGGAACCAAATGTTTTTGAAGATAGCGTAATTGAAGGGAGTTATGAGGCTTGGGAGGAAGGGTAAGTTGAGCCCTAAGTTCATTGGCCCTTTCGAGATACTTGAAAGAGTGGGGTCAGTTGCCTACCAGCTAGTTTTGCCACCAACTTTGTTCAGAATACATGACATATTTCATGTTTCCATGCTGAGGAAATACGTCTCAGATCCCTCTCATGTGGTCAATTATGCAGAGTTAGAGTTCAAAGATTCACTGGCTTATGAGGAGATACCAGTGCAGATTTTGGATAAAAATAACATGAATTGCGTAGTAAGAAAATTCCTTTAGTAAAAGTCCTGTGGATAAATCACGCAGTGGAAGAAACCTCTTGGGAGTTGGAAGAAGAAATACGACAGAAATACCCGCACTTATTCAGTGGAGATCAGCACTAGGTATACAAGTAAAGTAAATTTAGTATGGTTTAATTTTATGAAAAATAAGATGATATATGTGTGAGTAGTATTGTAAGTTATAGAATTGGTAGTATTTTGGTTTTGGGAGAATTTTAGTTTATGTATTTGTAATCTCTCAGGACCCTGAATGTAACCATGGTATTCCTCCGCCACAAGTGAGGGTAAGTAATAAAATAAGTAACCCATTTTCTTTAAAGGATGGTGCCAATACATATAGTAAATTTTGATGACGAAATTTTAATAAGGAGGGAAGAATGTAGAGACTCGAAGAATTATAGTAATTAAATAATAAAAGAAATGAGATAAAATGATTTTTCAAAAAGGGGTTTCAGTAGGGTCTTGTCAACTGGTGTAGAAGTGCTCATCAACGAGCGGGACTCTTGGGCTTGTCGACGGGGACGCATGTCTCATTGACGAGAACTTACCGAGAGACTATTTTCAGGGTCCGAAACTCATCAATGAGGAGAAGGTGTTCACCGATGAACCTACTTCATGGACTCGTCGACGAGGAGATGTGGCTTGTCGACAAGGCCACGTGGACAAGCACTTTATAAAAGGCAAAAACCATCTTTCTGCGATAGAATCGCATGCAGAGCCGATTCTCTCTCTAAAAACTCGTCTCATCCTCCTTCTCTCTAGGTTTTTGGCCCGGTTCTTCGCCGGTTCGACGATCCAAAGCCGCCACACTACTCTTGGGAAGTTTCTCTTCATATCTACAGAAGTAGATCATTGGTTAGGCCAACTTGGGCACCATCCCAAAATTTAGATAAGTTGATTATTTTAAGTTTTATTAAGGTATTTGGTATTTTTAGATGGAGGAAAGGTATTAGATGGATTTATACTGAAGTTTTGTTGGGAGAAATGTAAATTTCAGGGTGTTGAGCCGGGAACACCATGGGTAATTTTGGATTAATTGGTGGGTTTCTCAGAAAAGTAGGTAAGGAGATAAACTAAGTCAGTAATTTCATGAAATTATTTATCATTATTTAGCTTATATTTGTAGAAAAATTATGTATGTTATAGAACTGAGTTTGGAAATACTGTTGTTAATAGGAAAATGATTTTAATACATTTTAGCAGGAGATATGATTTTTGTGCAGATCTTACGATTAGAACATTATTTACTTTTGTGTGGCATAAGTATGAAATTCTATGATTTTATGTAATATTGGAATATTATGTTTTAAGAATAAGCATATTATCACTATTTTCAGGAAGATATTAAAAATGGTATAGGAACTATGTTTAAAGTATGATGTTGAAACAGTACAGGGATTCCAAAACTATGTATGTTAAAATATGCCGGCGTAAAGACCGTGCTTTTACACGATATAATATGCCAGCGTAAGGGTCATGGTTTTACATGATATACTATGCCGGTATAAGGGCTGTGTTTTACAAAATATATTATCCCGAAGTAAGGGCCGTGATTTACTAGATATAATATGCCAGTGCAAGGGCCGTGGTTTACATGATATGAAATGCAAAAGTTCATGAAAATATTATTATAATAGATATTATTATGAAACACTTATGAATCATTATATGAAACTTACTATATGTTATTAGAACTCGGATGGTTTAGTTTAGGCTTTCACGAGGCACGGTATCGTAGCTATATTCATGATCATGTATTTGTTAGTGCTACCACATGCCATAAAGGACTATGGGACAATGATAGTTGATGTGGTTTCATGGTAGTGTAGGCGTCCCTCTGGCAGTTTGGACCAGGAGGGGCAGACCCATCGTACTTATAGACTTATGTTGATCTAGCGTGATCGGCAAGCCATTGCTAGGTCCTGCCTTCGGGCTGCACAATCTAGTCATGTGGGGGTAAGGCATGACACCAGCCAGCTATCCATCCAGGATATCATTTCATGTACAGTTGTATAAGATGATTTTCATGTATAGAAACTCAGTATGTTATACTATGTTATGATAAATTATGTTTTATCCTGATATGATATAGATGGTTTTACCTAATATGATTTACGAACTGTTGCATGTACAACATGAAAATACTCATGTTGCCACACACTGATGTTAGTTTATTTCCCTTACTAAGAGGTGTCTCACCCTAGCTATATAAACATTTTAGGAAACCCAGATAGAAGAGCGGATATAGCTCTACAACATTAGAGGTCGACTGTCCTACCTTGTCAGAAGGGTAAGTCGTTATACTAGGGTTTGATGGATTTTTGGGTTATGACCCTGGGGCACTTTTTGGTCTTTTTGGGATGTGTGTAAGTATATGACAAATTTGGTAGAACTCTGGTATTGTGTCGGTTGGATGACTTGATATGTATATGATTTATGTTTTCCACTGCTTAGGTATCAGAGTTGTATTTCAGGTATATCCATGGTACTATTGGGTCCGGGTTGATCATGTTTTATCAGCTAAACAGGATATCCAGATTATTATATTAAATGTGATTATAAAAAAAATTTAATGGTAAAATAGGCAGGTCGTTACAGGTGTTCAGATTTTGATGTTAATCGTCGATGAGTGTACCTAAATCGTCAACAAGTGTCCCGTTACCCCTTTTCCTCAACGAGTCACCTGGGCTGAAAACTCGTTTGGCTACTGGAAAAATTCGTCAATGAGTCAATATCATTCGTTGAAGAGTCCCTACAATTTGTTAACAATTCAACCCTATTCGTCGACGATTACTCTGTTTCTCATACAAATAAGCCTTTTGATGATTTAACCCATTTTTGGACAAAAGTATATGAAAGAAATTAAGTCTAATGAAGATTAATACTTGTCCTTATGAGTTTTCCTTTGAATATAAAATATCTTATTTATGAAAACACATTTGAAAGCTTATTTTGATATCTTATATGCTAGTATGTCCTTTATAAAAATATACTTGACTTTCTTGAGTCTTTAGGACATAAAAAATGTTTTGACAAAATCCGGACTAAGTATGTAAAAGTTTGCAATTCTAAGATGTTGAAAAATTGTCCCTTATGAAAACATATTTTGAGTATAGAATTTTTTTGTCAAACTCTTTGTTTTATCTTTAAAAGTTATGAATGTTGAGTTTGTGACTTTAGTGAAATCCTATATACTCTTGTGTCCTAGTATGCATATTCAAATTACTCAACTCTTGCTTAGAAATCATGCATGAAACAAAACCATAAGAGTTAGAAAGAATACTACCTCAAACACTCCCATTACATATATTTCTACATTAAGCTTCTTTTGGTTGAGCTTGAGTTCTTCCGAGTAAGTGTCCATCTGATCTTTCCTTCTTCAAACATCTACTCAGTCTTATCTTTGTGTTTGATCCAATACTTCATGTATTTGTCACTTGTACCTGTACTAAATATGATATGCAAAGATATGATATACTAGGAACCACAAATAGGCTAATATCATCAAAACACATTAATTATGATTATGTAGCCACCAAGGCAAACAATCTCCCTTTTTTTGATGATGTCTAACCTATTGAGATTTTACTTAATCTTTACATTTGAGATTGTACTTATCATAGCTTTACTTAATCTTTACATTTGAGATTGTACTTATCATAGCTTGTTATGCAAAGATCAGTTCACTTATAACCACTAATGGGTTGTTATCATCAAAACATGACAATAAAGATCATTGTTGACTTTTTGAGTCCGATCCTTGGTTTTGATAATGACAAACCACAAGTTACTAATATGTGTGCCTAAGTACTTGAACAAGTTAATCATTCAGATCACACACATGAAAGTGAAGTGGATGCCAGAAAAATAGTAAAGAGCATATACTCCTAGCATATTCCATGGGAAAATGAAGAGCAAAAGAAGAAGACATGTTGTATTTCATTGTATTGCATTTTGGTTTTATATTTTAGTATGTAATAATTGCATTGCATGCATGATGGGCCGTATAAGCTCAAAAGGCTATAGTCTGACCATAGGAAAAATTAAAAGACCATAGACAGCCTTTGGTCAACCGACGTTGGTTTTTTGGGCTTAATTAAAAGCCTCGGTAAACCAATCCCTTGCCTAAAATGCAAAAATCTCAAGTTGTAAAGAGCCTCGGTCAACCGACCTTTTGGCGCTATAAAAGCCTCAGCAAACCGACCAAGCTAGAAAGTCAAAGTGTTGACTTGGCTCGGTCGACTGAACCAAAAATGAACATACCATCCATGATCGACCGAACCGTGATAGTGACCGTTCCTACCTTCCACGGGTGACCGATTGTTTAGTTCAAAATGAGCTTGGCAAACCGAACCTCATGAACCAAAAAACTGAACTTGAGGCCGGGCAACCGAACCTCGAAGGTTTAGGAAATCACCTATGCAAAGGGTCTGTAATAGTAAATAGAGCTTTGATTGTAATAATTGCATGCATCACCTACATGATACGATAGGTAAACTCAAAATGAAAATGACCTTAGGAAGACCTTAGGGATTAGGTTGACCAATGCCGAATTTTTTTTGGTGTCTTTAAAAAGATGTAGAAATGATCCTAGGACACCACACACTCACTTGTATGTGTTAAGCACTTGAATAGGGTGAATGTCAAATGAATCAGGACTGAAATGCACATTTTGTGCACCTTCGGTTGACCGACCTAGGGAGTTTATTTTGGCCCTGGTTGACCGATCCCAGTCTGGGTCAACCAGCTGACCACAGTCCGGTCGACCGAGCTCTTGAAGCTTATTTGACCCCGGTCGACTGAACCACTATGAAGTCAACAGTTTGACTTCCAGGTCGACCGAGAGACTTTTGAACTACACCAACCTGGTTGACTGAGTTCCCACGTGTGGGAATCCAACAGTTTGGTCGACCGACCAGTTTAGTTCATTCTAGTCCTGGTCGACCGAACCTTGCTAATTTGGAAAAATCGTCTCAGACATACCCTTCTGGTCGACTGACCCTGGAGTTCATTTTTGGCCCAATCGACCGAACCATATGAACTTGGGTCGACCAAAAGTGTTCTGGTCGACTGATGCTCTCGGGTTGCCCTGCATTTTTACCATGGTTAACTATTTTTTTACAGGGTTAAAGTACTTAAAAATCATTAAATCTTTTCTAATTATTCCAACCATGTCCCTAAATATTTCAAGGGTAATCTATAAATTCCCCCTCATTTGGAGTAATTAGTAAGGGGATCAACAATCTTGATTAAGAAAAGTTCTCTGAAATTCCCAAATCCCATAATACTCATTTCTAAGCCCCATTCACTCATACTTACCTTGTACTATTGCCTAAATCCTTCATAAGTTTATTTTGTGTGATTGTTTGCTTTAAAAGGGTTTGCTCTCATTTGGTTTGTGATTGCTTGATATAATTTTTCTAGAGAGCCAAACCTAACTATTCTTAGGAGACTTTGTTAATAAGTCTATCCTAAGAAGACTTTGTTAGATCTTCTGAGATTGCACCTTCATTGCAACATCTTGAGAAGCTCATATTTTATTTTGGTTGCAAAATATTTTCAAATATCTATTGTAATTTATCTTGAAAAATATTCGAAGAGATATTTGTTTATGAGTTTAAAAAAAAAAAATCTTTGTGGCAATATTCATTGAGTTATATCATTTGCTGGATACAAATATTAAAATTCTTTCAGCAAACCCAATTTATACGGTGCTTAAGCTTTATACTATTGAGAAGATCTGCTAGTTGAAATATATATATAAGGATTGGCTGATATCTTTGTTTGAGCATTTATATTGAATACATTTTGTGATACAAAGATTACACTAGTTTGCACTCTCACGCACTGATTGCATCGATTGCAAACATATTTGAGAGTTGATATATTAAACCACATTGAGCTTACTTATTATATCTTATTAGTGGTGTATGTGATTGCGCGTAACTGGGTACACATATGCTTTACATAAAAACATAATCACTGTACCATTTCACTGATTGTGAAAATACTGTTGTATTTCCAGGCACGGGCCTGAAGAGGGAGACTAGCCCTTTGAAATAGTCCCGAATTGGCTTAGAACCGGTTAGGAAAGTTAGGTGCACCATCCTGGTAAGGTGTAGGTTGAGTTCAGCCCCGCTAATTGACCTGGTTGTAAAGGTTGAGGTCAACCCTATGCTAAATGACCTAGTTGTAATCGATGCCGCTCCACTCGTTAAGTGAGCCTTTAGTGGAATCCTCGGGCTTGCAAGCTAGAGGCGGGGACGTAGGCATAGTTAGTCAAACCTCAATAACATATCGTGTGCCTTGTTTATATTTCTACACTTTATATTTACCACACATGTATGTTATGGTGTGAATGATGCACTCGATTTAAATTTTCGCACGTTATATTATTGGCGCATTTGGAACTACATAGAAAGATCCTAGGTTGTATTATACGAGTATTTCATTTAACCTAGGAGATGAATTTTAAAATTCTAATTCACTCCCCTATTGGGAATACACCAATTCTAACACAGTCAACACCTAATACCAAATCTTCTCCTTCTCCTCGACCAAATCAACCCCAGCAAACCTTTAATACTCCATGAACCCCTTGCCGAATCTATGGCAAAAAAAACCACCATGCACTTGACTGTTTTTGTTGGAATTGGTATGATCCCTAATGTAACGACCTGCTAAATTTTTTTTTTTTAATATTCATGTAAACTGAGATTTACACTGCTATGATATTTTCCAATAAAAAATTTAACTACCAACCTAAGTAGCGAGAAGCTGAGTTCATATAATCATAATCACAAATACACAATACCAGAGTGCTAAAATACTCTCAAAATATACATATACAACTGTAATCCCCACTATCTGCGAGCCTAATCTACTCGCCTAACTGGATCACCTGAAAAATGTCAATTTATTGGATGAGACAACGCTTAGTAAGATGAAATATGCTATTGCTAGTGTATGGCAAGTGAGCTACATGTTTGTAAAATCTGATTTAGAAAAATACCATAAATAACAAAATTGAATAAAACATGTATACCTACTGTAATATAAATCATACCTATGTTGCTTAATATAAACTGATTTTTCTAAATATTTTATTCATAATACTGCTAATATCTATAGGTAAGACTATTTTCTGTAAAGCTGATCGTACATATATATAATAATTGAGAAAATTCCCTAAATGGATAACTAAAAGTCATGATTTAATCCCTAATGACAGGGTTGTGTGGCCCATAGGCGGGACCTAACTTGGCTGGCCGACCAGGGTAAGTCAACTGAACTCTGATAGTCAGATCGACCCCCTCAACCCATATTTGATGGGGAGCCTGTCCACAACATAGGCATGATCGACTTCTAAATACCACATACTATCTGAGTAGTGGTTGCACTCTGAACTGAATATAGTTACGATATCGTGCTCTTCTAATCGAGTATGGTCCATCAGGGTCTGATACTATATATAAGTAACTGATTTTTCTAAAATACTACTTTTACCATGATTTTGTAACAAGTGAAATAACCATAACATTATATAAACTGATTTAAAATAACTGTAATAACTGAATATCTGAGATATCTGCACAACTGAATAACTAAAATATTTGATTAACTGTAGTAACTGAATGTTATGGTTCTGAGGTGTGTATGTCATAATATTCTGAAAATACTGTAAAATACAAGTTTCTGTACATATACTGTAAATCATGGTATTCTGAAAATTATATAAACCTTGTGCTGATCTAATATTAAACTCATGCCACACAACTAAATATCAATATTATTAGGCTATGAAAACTGCATATATGGTATGAATAATAATTTTCTAAAAACATATGATTTGTACTGAATCATAATAGAATTGCCTAGCATAGCGTATTTCCCTTATCTGATTCTTGCTAAAATCCCTTACCGACACGGGTCCTACTTCTGGAGGGTTCCCCACTCAACAACCTAAAAATAATACATCTCAAAATAAAATATCATTATTTCTGCGTCTACTACGTTTCCTACAACTGCTAGAAAGCCTAATTTTGAATAAAAGAACTTACCCTTAATTTGGGATGAAATTCAACTCAGTCCCACCAACGATCCGCTCCGGCATACTTGGAGAGAACTTTCCCAAGAATTTCGTGGTGGCCTCAAATCATCGAGCCGACGACTAACGGGGCTGAAATTGAGGAGAGTGGAGGGAAAAGCCGTAGAGGATAGAGAAAAGGAAGATTTTTCTGAGAATTTTGCTAAAACTTCGAGTTTAAAACTATTTATACACTGGCCTTTGTCGACGAGCCACGTCACCTCGTCGACGAGGTCAAGAAGGCAACTCGTCGATGAACCTCCCCCCTCATCGACGAAATTCAGAGTGGCCCAGGTATTTACTCGTTAACGAAGCACACCCTCATCGACAAGGCCAAAGTGCAATGTCGTTGACGAACGTTTCGCGTTCATTGACGAATTATTACTGCCTCCTTTTGTTACTATTTCCATTTCCCTCTCTCTTTATTATTTAAATATCAATAATCTTCGGGTCATTACATTCTCCCCTTATTATAAAATTTCGTCTTCGAATATTACTATTCATATAACTCATCATCCCTTAAAGGAAAAACGGTCTAGTTATTTTATTACTTGCCCTCACTTATGGCGGAGGGATACTGTGGTTACGTGGGTAGTTTTGGGAGATTACAACTATAAAAGAAAATTCCCCTAAAACCAAAATACTACTTATCCTATACTTTACATTTCAAT
Organism: Malania oleifera; assembly: GCF_029873635.1. Taxonomy (NCBI): domain Eukaryota; kingdom Viridiplantae; phylum Streptophyta; class Magnoliopsida; order Santalales; family Ximeniaceae; genus Malania; species Malania oleifera. Next base: position 79,648,031 of record NC_080419.1, on the reverse strand, counting down.
TACATTGTACTAAACAAAACAAAATTACCACTACTTTAATTCACACATCACTGCTATAACCAACTAAACAGGTGGGGGTATTTTTGTCTATTCTCATCTTCAAGCTTCCATGAAGCTTCTTCTATCATGTGATTCCTCTACAAGACTTTTACTAGTGGTATCTTCTTACTGTGCAAATCTTGTTCTTTTCTATCTAGGATCTGTATTGAAGCTTCCTCGTATGCTAAAGCATCACTGAGTTCCAATTCTGTGTGATTGATAACTGACCCAATCTTCTCGAGTATCTCAAATGGGCCAATAAATCTAGGGCTCAACTTACCCTTCTTCCCAAACCTCATGATTCCCTTCAGTGGTGCTATTTTTAGAAATATATGATCACCCACTTTAAATACCAGTTCTTGGCGGCGAGTATTCGCGTAGCTTTTCTGCGGATTCTGATCTGCACTGATTCTATCTCGAATAAGTCAGACTTTATAGTACGCCTGCTGTATTATTTTTAGCCCCAACACTCGCCTTTCACATAGCTCACTCTAGTATAAAGAAGAACGACACCTCCTACCATAGAGCGCTTCATAAGGAGCCATGCCTATGCTAGCCTGATAGCTATTGTTGTAGGCAAATTCCACTAGTGGCAAATACTGGGTCCAGCTACCCCTAAAATCCAACACACATGCTCACAACATATCCTCAAGTACTTGGATCGTTCTCTCTGTTTGACCGTCTGTCTAAGGATGGAAAGTAGTGCTGAATGCTAACTGGGTCCCCAAAGCCTCCTACAAGCTCTTCTAGAACCGTGACGTAAAGCGAGGATCACGGTCTGAGACTATAGATACCGACACTCCATGGGGTCGAACAATCTTCTGTATATAAATCCCTACTAGTTTGTTCATAGGGTAGCTAACTTTAATATGTAGAAAATAAGTCATCTTTGTCAACCTATCAACAATTACCCAAATGGCATTCTAACCATGCGGTGCCGGTGGAGCCCAGTAAAAAAATCCATGGATATGTGGTCCTACATCCACTTAGGGATGTAGAGGGGCTGTAACTGACCTGCCGGTCTCTGATGCTCAGCCTTAACCTGCTGGCACGTCAAGCATTGCTGCTTAAATTCTGCAATCTCCTTTTTCATGTCACTCCACCAGAAATACTCTTGCAGGTCCCTATACATTTTTGTACTGTTAGGATGAACAGTGTATAGAGATTTATGAGTCTTTTCTAGAATTGTTCTCCTAATGCTATCATCCGCAGGCACGCACAATCTGGTGCGAAATCTCAAAGCTCCATCATTAGAAATGCTGAATTCCTCTCCTGACCATCCTGTATTCTGGCTATTACTTCTGCTAATTCTGGATCATCCCCCTAAGCAGCTTTAATTCTTTCATATAGTGTAGGCTGTACAACTAGACTGACAATAAATGCCCGAGGATTATCTTCCACTAACTCCACGCCGAGCCTTTCCAAGTCCATCTGAATCTGGTGCTGAATTACTGTTGCTAATTGTGCTGTATCCTTCGATTTATAGCTCATTGCATCAACCACCATATTAGCTTTACCTGGGTGGTAACTGATGGTGCAATCGTAATCCTTGATGAGTTCTAACCATCTCCTCTGGCGCATATTCAACTCTTTCTGTGTAAAGAAGTACTTCAGGCTCCTGTGATTAAAAAATATTTCACATTTCTTACGATATAAGTAATGCCTCCATATCTTCAGTGCGTGTACCATTGCAGCCAATTTCAGATCGTGAGTAGGGTAGTTCTTTTCATATTCTTTCAACTGCCTAGAAGCATACGCTACCACCCTACTATGCTGCATCAGTACACAACCGAGCCCTTTCAAAGATGCGTTACTGTAAATTACATAACCATCACCTCCTGATGGAATCATCAGTACTGGTGTAGTGACGAGCTGTTGCTTTAATTCCTGAAAAATCTGCTCGCATTTTTCCTGGTTAAACGTGTAAGAGGTCCTGATAAGGCTGAAAACCCCTCAACAAATCGATGATAATAACCTACTAGTCCCAAGAAACTTTTGACTTCCTATATGTTTTTCGGCCTGACCCAATTTACCACTGCATCAATCTTACTGGGATCCATTGGGATACCCTCTCTTGAAATCACATGACCCAAAAATCTAACCTTCTCAAGCCAAAACTCACACTTGCTAAACTTAGCATAGAGTTTTTCCTCATGAAGTGTCTGCAGAACCTGCCTCAAATGCACCTTATGATCCAAAAAACTCCTCGAGTAAACCAGTATATCATCAATAAAAACTACTACAAACTGATCTAGATGCCGGTGAAAGACTTTATTCATCAAGTCCATGAACACAATTGGAGCATTCGTCAGACCAAATGGCATAACAAGGAATTCGTAGTGCCCATACTTGGTCCTGAAGGTTGTCTTTGAAACATCCTCTGCCTTTACCCTTACCTGATGATAACTTGATATGAGGTCGATCTTGGAATACACTCGGGTACCCTGGAGGCGACCTTGTTTATCTCCCTATAATCAATACATATCCTCATAGACCCGTCCTTTTTCTTGACGAACAACACTGGAGCTCCCCATGGTGATACACTGGGTCGTATAAATCCCTTATCCAGTAAGTCTTGCAACTTATCCTTTAATTCTCCCAATTCATCTAGACCTATACGGTAAGGAATCTTAGAGATTGGCACTGTCCTTGGAGGTAAATCTATAGCAAAATCCACCTCGCGTTCGGGAGGCAACCCAGGTAGCTCTGTTGGAAAAACATCTGTAAATTCTCATACTAGTGTACTATCAAACTTTGATTTATTTTCTGTCACCTCTTTTACAAAAGCTACAAACCCTAGACCTCCATTCAAGAGCAATCTACACGCCTGCATGGCTGTCACTAGTTGCGACGGGGCTTGTATGCATGAACCAATAAACCCGAATTCTTGCTCACCAGGGGGTCTGAAAATTACTTCTTTCTGATAGCAATCTATACTGGCGTGATTTATTGCTAACTAGTCCATACCCAATATTATATCAAACCCACACATATCTAACACGATCAAGTCAGCTAGTAACATTTTTCCTTGGATTTCTATTGGAAAGCCTCTGAGTACCCTCTCACACCTCATCACTGACCCAGAAGGTGTAGCTACTGACAATTCTATACTAATGACTAGGTCTCACTTCTCGATAATTTAACATAGGATGCAGAGACAAAGGAATAAGTAGCACCTGAATCAAATAAAACAATAAAAGAATGTGATAAAATAGTAAAAGTACCTATCACCACATCCGTAGTAGCCTCAACATCACCCGGCGTCAATGTGTAAACCTTCGCCAGGGCCACATTCCTCTGGTGGCCTCCACGAGGCATCTAATATCCTCTCCTATAGGGCCTAGGAGCTGGAACTTGGTTTGGCGGTCTTGGGCATGCACGTGCCATGTGGGCGGGTCTCCCACAATGATAGCATACATCTCTCCCTACTCGGCACTCTCCCAAGGGACGTCTCCCGCATGTCTAGCATACCGGGAAGGTCTGCACACCCTAATTCTCCCGAGGTCCTGTCATATGCCTCTGATCTCCCCTATCATGGTATCCTCTCCATGGGCCCTTGCAAGAGCTAGCCTAAATACCTTGAGGCGCAGGCCTCTCTCTTTAACTCTGAGTTGCTATACCTCGCTGTGTACCACTCTCAATGATCGCAACTCTGTCTACAACCTCCGCAAATGTCTGAGCTCTAAAACCAATCACCTTCTCAAACAAGTTTTGCCTCAGACCCTCTTCAAACTTCCTTGCCTTTTTCTCTTCATCTGGTGCTAGATGTGGGGCAAATCGTGACAATTTTATAAATCGAGCAGCGTACTGAGATACAGTCATCTGCCCTTGTACTAGGTGCATGAACTCCGCTGCCTTCGCGCTCCAAACGATAGCAGGGAAATATTGCTCAAAGAACAGCTCCTTGAATCTATCCCACGTCACCGGCACTGGAACTGGTCTCTGCTCCTCAATCAGACGCGCTAATCTCCACCAACTCTTCGCCTCCTCTGTCAGTTTAAATGCCGTAAATAGCACCTTCTGTTCATCCGTACATGGAAGCATAGCTAGTGTCTCTTCAATATCTTGGACCCGTCTTTCAGCTACAATCGAGTCATTTTCCCCAGCAAAAAATGGGGGCTTCATCCGCATAAACTGCTCTATCGTGCAGCTATGCTCCCTAGAGCTCCTAGGCATCTCAGCCATCACTTGCTGGGTGACGCTGCGCAGTACGACATTAGTATCTCCAACTCCTATGTTGGAAGGTCATGGCTTGTCATCCTCAGCATTCATGCCACTGCTTCCTAGATCCATCCTGAAAAACAAGAACACCCTTTAAAAACCTTATCTCCCATGCAAAACTATTCTATTTCAATTCTTAGTTAACTACCTTCCCTGATCTTAATTCAAAATCCAGTTCTGAAACCTAGACACATGACTCGACAATAGTTTACTATGGTTTTCCTAAAATCATCACCCCAAGAAAGACACAGAAACCACCACGAAAATCCTGTACCCAAACCACAGAACAAACCTCAAATTCTTTCCTATACTCTGGTATTGCTTCCGTTGCACTCTAAAGTCTACAAGACCTAGCAACCTAAGCTCTGATACCAAACTATAATGGCCTGCTAAAATTTTTTTTAATAGTCATGTAAACTGAGATTTACACTACTTTGATATTTTCCAATAAAAAATCTAACTACCAACCTAAGCAATAAGAAGCTGAGTTCATATAATCATAATCATAAATACACAATACAAGAGTGCTAAAATGCTCTCAAAATATACATATACAACTGAACTAGGACTATACAAAAGTACTCTCATTTCCAAAAAGACTCACCCTACTGACAAGCCTACACTGTAACCCCCTCTATCTGCGAGCCTGATCTGCTCGCCTAGCTGGATCACCTGAAAAATGTCAATTTATTGGGATGAGACAATGCTCAGTAAGACAAAATATGCTATTACTAGTGTGTGGCAAGTGAACGACATGCTTGTAAAATCTGATTTATAAAAGTACCATAAATAACAAAACTGAATAAAACATGTATACCTGCTGCAATATAAATCATACCTATGTTGCTTAACATAAACTGATTTTTTTGAATATTTTATTCATAATACTGCTAATATTTATAGCTAAGACTATTTTTTATAAAGTTGATCATACATATATATAATAATTGAGAAAATTCCCTGAATGGATAACTGAAAGTCATGATTTAACCCCTCATGATAGGGTTGTGCAGCCCGTAGGGTAAGTTAACTGAACTCCGATAGTTAGATTGGCCCCCTCAACCCATATATGATGGGGAGCCTGTCCACAACATAGGCATGATCGATTTTTGAATACCACATACTATCTGAGTAGTGGTTGCACTCTGAACTAGATATAGCTACGGTATCGTGCTTTGCTGGCTGAATATGGTTCATCAGGGTCTGATACTATATATAAGTAACTGATATTTCTAAAATACTACTTTTACCATGATTTTGTAACAACAAAAATAACTATAACATTATATAAACTGATATGAGATAACTGTAATAACTGAATATATGAGATATCTGCATAACTGAATAACTAAAATATCTGATTAATTGTAGTAACTGAATGTTATGGTTCTGAGGTGTGTATATCGTGGTATTATGCAAGTATTGTAAAATACAAGTTTTTGTACGTATACTATAAATCATGGTATTCTGAAAATTATAAAAACCTTGTTCTGATCTAATATTAAACTCATGCCACACAACTAAATATCAATATTATTAAGCTCTGAAAACTGCATATATTGTATGAATAATTGTATTGCCCCGAACCCTTAAACCCGGGTCCGGTGTGTTATACTTGATAAAATCTATGATAATCCATAAACCAATATATACACAGCGGAAAACATAAACATAATCTCCATATAATATAATACTAGAGTTTACGTATTCTAACTATAATCTATAATAAATCATCCATCACCTGCATTTCCATAATTACATGTATCTCCAAAACATTTCAGTATGCTCACAATCATTCCTTACTCAAATAGCCTTAAAACGTAAAGACATAAAACATAAATATTTACATTCCCCAAAATTAACATAGAAATATACCCTTTTCTTTTTCTATTTCCCAATAATGCTATAAAAACCTCGAGCTCTCAAAGCCCGACCTCGAGGATGTCCTGAAAAAGAAAGACATCCATATTCGGGTGAGACACATCTCAGTAAGGGAAGAAACAATATATTAAAACAGTGTGTGGCTAACATGAATTTATATAACAACAGAAAATTTAACATTTGAAAATCGTTAACATAATTTTTGAAACCATTCTCTGATCCTAATCAAACATATGCAAAAATTTACTCATGAGATTACCCAAGGATAGGGGTGATTACTCACCTATACAAGTAGCACTCCTCTGCTTTGATACTTAGGTAACCCGAAGGTCACTACTGAAGCATACCGGAGCACTCACCTTACTCAGTAAGCCCTCAAGTGTTAACTTGATCTCGTACTCTCACATTCAAAAACAGTTTACCAGAAAAGGCCCTAAGGATAGGGAATTCTACTTGCCTACACAAGTAGGTTTCCTCTACCCTAGTGCGTTATGCTGCTACTATCACATCTGAAACTACTAGAACACTCGCCTTACTAAACAAGCTCTCAGGCGAAGAGTATGCCTCGCCCAATCGTAACATGTTTTACATACATAGATACTTCTAATATCATAATACATCATTATTTCCATCGTTATTCAATCATTCACATTCTTTCATGTTCATAACTTAACATTTCCTTGCGTTTCACTTTAATTGACTCTTTCCTATTTGTATCATTCACATTTCACATTTCATTTCATTGCATTGTCATTCGTTGTCATTTCATTTCATAACATTTTCTTTTCATTCCTTTGTACTACAGCTGGTCTTTAGCCATCATCAGTTAGTCCACATAGAAATGCGCTAGAATCTAACACAACTCCTTTTAGCTGTCATTAGTTAGTCCACATAGAAATGAGTTAGATCTGCTAACAGTTAGTCCACATAGAAATGAGCTAGATCTACTAACAGTTAGCCCATATAGAAATGAGCTAGATCTGCTAACATGACTATCTTTCAACTGTCTTATATTTACATGGTTGTATTTAACATACACAAGCAACATGGTCCATATCATATTTTATTCCCATTGCTTTACTTACTTAACCTGCATCTCATACATTTAACATATATTTGCACGAAATCTCATGTCACACAGTTTAGCAGTAAAATTCATACATTACCTGTAAAATAAGCCAACCAACATTACGAAAATACCTTTCATTTCTTACATAATTGTCATGAAAATATTTTCCACTTTCATCAGTTCATCTTCGCATATACGTATCTAATAAACAACCCTAAACTTAAAAAAAATATAATTTAAATGGTTGGCATTTTAAACTCAAACTGAAACATATACACACATATATAACACAATTTTTTTTTCATTAAATTCATAAAAATTTTGGTTTAATACATATAGTTTCCCTTACCTGATTTCTTAAACTATGCTAACATGGACTCTAAAAAATACCTGCGGCGCTCACTCGGACCCTGAAATTAAATTTCTAATTCCATTAAATTATTCCTAAATAAAATACTATTTAAATATTTTCTAGGGCTATAATTTTCAAATTAACAGTTATACCCGCAAATTTAACTAATTTGCCAAATTTCCCAAATCCCACTCGCTTTGGAGTGGGGTCTAGAAAACCCCAATTGAAAATTTATCCACGTCAAAATGACGGCAATCGCGACAAGGACCACGTGGTGGTACCCGATCGTCGATTTTACAGCAGATTTAAAGCAAAATTGAGAAAATGGGGAAAAGTTACCTTTCCCCAGGAGCAGTGCCTATGCCATTCCCACGACGAATTTGCTCCAGTAGAAATGTCGGCAGCGGAACCAGGAATCCAACGATACCTTCTGTTCCCCGATCCGCTTCAAATCTACCGAGAAATTGAGAGAGAGAGAGACGATGACGAACACGCTGGACAATATTTTCAGGGGGGGGGTTGGCCGCCTCTTCTCAGTTCTTCTTCTTCTTTCTTCTTTCAGTTACTTTATATATATATATATATATATATTTCTCTTATTTCAATTAGTTTTTTTTTTTAAATCTAATGTAAAAATGTTTAATTTAATAACTAATTATTTAATTATTTAATTTATCTTAATTTAATTTAATTTCTTTAATTTTAATTTTAAAAAAATTTTTTTTCTTCTTTTTCCCACGCCATTCCTTTTATTTATTTATTTGTTATTTTATCTATTTTTTATTATTATTTCAATGATTTTAATTTTTTGGGTCTTTACATTCCCCCCTCCTTAAGAAATTTTGTCCTCGAAATTTGTTACTCGGTCTTTCATTTCCATAATTCTACAATTTACTATATCCTACACCATAATATCAACAACACAATTATATACTTTAAATCCAATACACATCCAAGTTCTCCACATAAGGACCAATCTCACGACTAGGAAACATCACCATCAATGGATTTACCGTGGTTTTCTGAAACCGTCGATTGAATCAGAAAATTACAGAAGTCTGCCAAGGGATTTTTGCCTCCAAGTTATGAGACAAAATCCTATACTTCCCTACACCATACCTACTTCTCAACACCTAACCTAACCCATCCATCTAGCATCCTTATCTTAACTGTTTCCTATACTCTGCCATAAATCATCTCTAACCTAATACTCTAACATTTCCATATCCAGGTGATGTGAAATTAATCACACTTTTGGCTGGACATTGCTCTGATACCATCTGTAACGTCTCGAACCCTTAAACCCGGGTCCGATGTGTTATACTTGATAAAATCCCTGATAATCCATAAACCAATATATACGCAGCGGAAAACATAAACATAATCTCCATATAACATAATACCAGAGTTTACTAATTCTAACTATGATCTATAATAAATCATCCATCACCTGCATTTCCATAATTACATATATCTCCAAAACATTTTAGTATGTTCATAATCATTCCTTACTCAATAGCCTTAAAACATAAAGACATAAAACATAAATATTTACATTCCCCAAAATTAACATAGAAATATACCCTTTTCTTTTTCTATTTCCCAATAATACTATAAAAACCTTAAGCTCTTAAAGCCCGACCTCAAGGATGTCCTAAAAAAAAAAAATACATTTATATTCGGGTAAGACACATCTCAGTAAGGGAAGAAACAATATATTAAAACAGTGTGTGACTAACATGAGTTTACATAACAACATAAAATTTAACATTTGAAAATCGTTAACATAATTTTTGAAACCATTCTCTGATCCTAATCAAACACATGCAAAAGTTTACTTACCCAAGGATAGGGGTGATTACCCGCTCATATAAGTAGCACCCCTCTGCTCTGATACTTAGGTAACCCGAAGGTCACTACTGAAGCATACCAGAGCACTCACCTTACTGAGTAAGCCCTCAAGTGTTAACTTGATCTCGTACTCATGCATTCAACAACAGTTTACCGAAAAAGGCCCTAAGGATAGGGAATTCTACCTGCCCATACAAGTAGGTTCCCTCTATCCTAGTACGTTATGTAGCTACTACGACATCTGAAGCTACTAGTGCACTCGCCTTACTCAGCAAGCCCTCAGGCGAAGAGTATGCCTCGCCCAATCGCAACATGTTTTACTTACATAGATACTTCTAATATCATAATACATCATTATTTCCATCGTTATTCAATCATTCACATTATTTCATGTTCATAACTTAACATTTCCTTGCGTTTCACTTTAAGTGACTCTTTCCCATTTGTATCATTCACATTTCACATTTTATTTCATTGCATTGTCATTCGTTGTCATTTCATTTCATAACATTTTCATTTCATTCCTTTGTACTATAGCTGTTCTTTAGCCATCATCAGTTAGTCCATATAGAAATACGCTAGAATCTAACACAACTCTTTTAGCCATCATTAGTTAGTCCACATGGAAATGAACTAGATCTGCTAACAGTTAGTCCACATAGAAATGAGCTAGATCTACTAACAGTTAGTCCACATAGAAATGAGCTAGATCTGCTAACATGACTATCATTCAGCTGTCTTACATTTACATGGTTGCATTTAACATACACAAGCAACATGGTCCATATCATATTTTATTCTCATTGCTTTACTTACTTAACCTGCATCTCATACATTTAACATATATTTGCACGAAATCTCATGCCATACAGTTTAGCAGTAAAATTCATACATTACCTGTAAAATAAGCCAACCAACATTTAACGTTTATATATCGAAAATACCTTTCATTTCTTCCATAATTATCATGAAAATATTTTCTACTTTCATCAATTCATTTTCGCATATATGTATCTAATAAACAACCCTAAACTCAAAAAAAATATAATTTAAATGGTTGGCATTTTAAACTCAAACTGAAACATATACATGTATATATAACACAATTCGTTTTTCAATAAATTCATAAAAATTTTGGTTTAATATATATTTTTTCCCTTACCTGATTTCTTGAACTATGCCAACATTTCTCCAAAAAGTACCTGCGGCGTTCACCCGGACCTTGAAATTAAATTTCTAGTTCCATTAAATTATTCATAAATAAAATACTATTTAAATATTTTCTAGGGCCATAATTTTCAAATTAACAGTTATACCCGCAAATTTAACTAATTTGCTAAATTTCTCAAATCTCACTTTCGCTTTGGAGTGGGGCCTAGAAAACCCCAATTGAAAATTTATCCACGTCTAAATGACGGCAATCGCGACTAGGACCATGTGGTGGTACCCGATCGTCAATTTAACAACAAATTTAAAGCAAAATTGAGAAAATGGGAAAAAGTTATCTTTCCCCAGGAGCAGTGCTTAAGCCGTTCCCACGACGAATCTGCTACAGTTGAAACGTCGGTAGCGGAACCAGGAATCCAATGACACCTTCCGTTCCCCGATCCACTGCAAATCCACTGAGAAATTAAAAGAGAGAGAGAGAGATGGAGATGAACGCGCAGGACAATATTTTCAGGGGGGGGGGTTGGCCGCCTCTTTTCGATTGTTCTTCTTCTGTCTTCTTTCAGTTACTTCATATATATATATATATATATATATATATATATATATATATATATTTGTATATTATAATAACTTACCTATATATGTACATATATATTTCTCTTATTTCAATTAGTTTTTTAAAAAAATCCAATGTAAAAATGTTTAATTTAATAATTAATTATTTAATTATTTAATTTATCTTAATTTAATTTAATTTCTTTAATTTTAATTTTTTTTAAATTTTTTTCTTCTTTTTCCCACGCCATTCCTTTTATTTATTTATTTGTTATTTTGTCTATTTTTTTTTTATTTCAATCATTTTAACTTTTCGGGTCTTTACAATAATAATTTGCTAAAAATATATGTTTTGTACTCAATCATAATAGAATTTTCTAGCATTGCATATTTCTCTTACCTGATTCCTATTAAAATCCCCTACTGACACAGGTCTTACTCCCGTAGGGTTCCCCACTCAACACCTTGAAAACAATATATCATAGAATAAAATATCATTATTTCTACGTCTACTACATTTCCTACAACTGCTGGAAAGCCTAATTTTGAAGAAAAGACCTTACCCTAAATCTGGGATGAAATTCAACTAAGTCTCACCAACGATTCGCTCCGGCAGACTTGGAGAGAACTTTTCTAGGAGCATTGTGGTGGCCTCAAATCATTGAGCCAACGACTAACTGGGTCGAAATAGAAGAGAGAGGAGGGAGAAGCCGTAGAGGAGAGAGAAAAGGAAGATTTTGCTGAGAATTTTTCTAAAAATCCGAGTTTAAGACTATTTATACACCGACCTTTGTCTACGAGCCATGTCACCATGTCGATGAGGTTGATGAAATTCAGAGTCGCCTAGGTATCCTCTCGGTATCTACTCGTTGATGAAGCACACCCTAGCACACCCTCGTCGACGCGCCCAAAGTGCAATGTCATCGACGAACGCTTTTGCGTTCGCCAACGAAGTCTACTGCCTCCTTTTATTATTGTTTCCATTTCCATCTCTCTTTATTATTTAAATACCATTACTCTTTGGGTCATTACACTTAAGGTCTTTCTAAGGTCATGATTTTGTGTAGGGACCTAGAGTCGTTATATAGTCTTTGAGCTTGTAGTTCCTACATGCATAATATGTATTAAGTATTACAAACCTTTCCTATGTTACTATTACAGACCCAAATGAATAATAATGAATTACAACATAAATGATCTTCAGGGTCTTCATGCTTTATTTCATGTGTCATCAATGTATCTGCTAATATAAACCTGCACATGAACTAGATAACTATTAAATACTTGAGTATTTGTCATTATCAAAATTGGGATATGACCCATAGGGTTAACAATTTCTCCCTTTTTGATGATGACAAATACTTGCCTACTTCTCCCCCTTTTGGAAATAGAAAAAAGTGTCTAAATTAATATTTAAGTATATAGACAAATAATTATATGAATACAAGATATGTTTGGGAAAAAGTTTTTAGAAAATGCGGCAGCATGCTGTTTGAAAAAAGAACATTTTTCCCAAAAATACCTGTATACAAGTGACCTGATTGAGTAGTATATTGACAATATATTCACAACTACTTACTCAAATAGTCCAGTATTCTCAACACAAAATAGAGGTATAACTTTCAGTCATTCAAGAAATATAATAGCCATACAATGCAAAAAGAATGACAAAGATAACCTCAGCAATTAAGCACAGAAACAATATAATTGGTCATTTAAATGATTTAAATGACATGAAAATAAGGTTAGACCATAAGCATACACAAAACATTTGCAATTGAAACATATCATAAGACCCGTGGAAGATTTGAGTTAAAAGCACACGGCATATGATACTAAAAAGAAGGTTTGAACATAAAAATAGTCTAACTAGTTCGCATATATTTTCATATGAAGTAGCTGAACTAGTTATGCAATCTAAAAACGTATAGTATATAATATAGAGTTTAGTTTTGAAATTTGATATTTCCAAAAGTATATGTAAATAAATACATAAATATATATATATACATATGTGTGTGTGTGTGTGTGTGTGTGTGTGTGTGTGTGTGTGTGTGTGTATGTATATAATTATAATATACATCCCATTTTTAATGTTTGCAAAATGGTGCTGAGGTTGCTTGATGAAAAAGAAGCTTTAATTTAAAACTAACAAGTACAAATTTTATGGTTTGTCAATTAAGCACATACTAAAGTATAACCAGAAAACCACAACCATAATGATCCTAAAAATTTAACAATCACATGCAAGATCATAGGGCAAATCAAGTGACTGTGGCAATAACAACATATTTCAAATTTATGATTTTTAATAAAGCATTTTATTCAAACACATGCCACACTTGATTCAATAACAGATCTAAGCTAAACATATTTGTGAGAAAAAAAAATAGGAATTTATGTTTAGATGCTCCCCCTATCAATTTGAGTATGTGCTTAGATTCTTTAACTACTTAAACTAGTTAAAGATTAATTTCATTATGCTTAGAAGTATGAGCCATCAATCCAAATCTTTAAAATCAACTATACTGAGTATTTGTCAATTACATTTGTCACGTGGTTAGTATAGTTGTCCCTATAGACCATGGATGCATCAAAATATATTAAGGCATGTAATAATGTTCATGACCCAAGAACATTTCATATCAAACCATTAAACTTGAAGCGCAGGATATAATGTTAAAAGATTTCATAAGAGGCTTAATAATTCAGTAGACGAAAGTGATGCATATGGATTGTTGACTCTAAGAGTCCAATCTTGTTTTGATAATGACAAATCACTTGATATTTGATCTGTGCATTGAGTTTGTGAACATGACCTATATTAAGCATGCACGGAAAGATAACGAGTCATGGAAGCCATAAAGTAAAGCTGATACATTTTGGAAAGATCCATGGAACTTAAAGAGTATGGGAATCAAGATGCAAGCGGCGAAGTTCAAGAATATCTTGGGAAAGGGTATTTAGAACTCATGTATTTACATTTTCATATGATTTAATTTGAGGCTCATTATAACATAGAATGGTTTTAGGATTCATGCATTTCATGTACATCATTAGGAAACTCTCATGGACCTTGAAATGTTTTCAAAATCATGAAAAATATGTTTAATGAAAGACCCAAGAAAAGGAGCCAAGCAGATTTTTAGTTAGAAATGAAAATTTGAGAAAATGGGGACTTCGGTCTCCTGAACTCAAACCTCAGTAGACCGAAGAATTTCTTCGGTTGCCTGAAGATTAAGTTCAGTCGCCTGAAGAATTAAATGGAGAAGATAGAACCTGACTGAGGCTCTTCGGTCGCCTGACCTTGGAACCTCAGGCACCTGAAGTTGACACTTCAGGAGCCTGAACTCGCGGGAAAGCCTAAAAATCAGTTCTTTATTAAAAAGACATGCGAAGTATCTTATTGATCCAACGGCTGAGATTAATTCTAAGGGTAATATACTATATATTATGAATATCTAAACCCTAGAAAAAAAGAGAGAAAGGGGAAGACACACAACAAGGAAAATATACATCTCATTGCAAGACTTGAACCCTAGAGCTGATTTTCTGCACTTCAATCTTCTTCCATCTTCTTTGGGCAAATTTCTACTAAAATCAAAAGGGGATTCATTCATCCAACTAAACTTTAATCCAGTATTAAGGTTTGATCTTTCAAGTTATTACTTTTCAAGAACCTCTCACTTCTTTACGTGTTTATCATTAGAAAGAAGTTTTGATCTTGAGTGTGTATTCACATATAAAAACTGATTTTTGAAAAGATAATGTTTTGAGAAAAACTTGTTAGCTTGGTTGATTGATTTGTGATTCAAGAAGTATATAAACACACACACACACACACACACACACACACACACACACACACACACATATATATATATATATATATATATATATATATTGTTCATAGGGCTTCTTATTGAAAAACCTACTTTGATTAAAATATTGGAACTTGAAAGAAGCTTTGTAATTTTTGATTGAGTTTGTATTCAAGACAAAGATTTTGTCAACTAGTTCACTTCAAATATACTTGTGCATCTTTACAAAGTGAATCAAGAACCCTAATATACTCCAAAGCATTTCAAATATTTCTTTACTTGGGAGTTTTTAATAAAAAAAGTTTTGTGTGTTGAAGCATATCATACATAAATATTGTATCGTTTTCATACATTCACGAGCTTCAAAGTATATCATATGTTAATGTACTAGGAAATTGAATTGTACTCACAAGCTTTTGTTAGAAGCATTGTTTTGAGTGTTATTTTTAGATTTCATTGTAAACACGGTTCGGGTTGTGAACCGGGTGTGAGGTGGAAGTTGTACCTCTTGTGAGCAGCGAATAAGGAGGGAGTTGTACCTCTTGTAAGCAGCGGTTTGTAAGGGAAGTTCCGTCCCACTTTAAGGAGCAGGGTTTTTAGTGAATGCTTGAGTGGTTGCTCAAGGCGAGGACGTAGGCCAAGTTGGCTGAACCTCGTAAAATCGCGTTTGTTTTCTCTCTTCCTTTTACTCTTTATTTTCTGTGTTATATTTAAATTGAGTATATTGCATGCATAGATAGGATTGCCACACACATACATAATTAAGCAACAAGAAGTAGTTGGTAAATTTATAAGAAGTGTGTAAAAGGAAATTAAGTGGATTAATTTTTTTTTAATATCCAATTTACCCCCTCTCTTGGGATTACACCATAATCAACATTTGGTATCAATGCGGGTTTACATAGACGTAATTGTTAATTTGTAAAAAGATCTTGATGGATTATTTTGGTGTATCCCCAATTGGTGTGGAACAAATCTATGCACGACCTCCAATGTTTTATGGTGAAAATTTCACCGAGTGGAAAATGAGAATGACTATTTTTGTAAAATCCATGGATTGGAGAACTTGGAGAGTAATTGATCAAGGAAACCTAGTTCCTGTGAAAATTATTGATAATGTTGAAATCCCTAAATTTGAATATGAGCTGAATAAGAATGACATGAAATTAATGCAAGTAAATTTCGGTGCTATGAATATTCTATTGCTTGGTTGAGATACTAATGTTTTTCATGAAATCAAGTCATGTCAAAGTGCCAAGGAGATATGGGAAGAACTCGAGAGGAGATTTGGAGAAACCAAAGGAAAGAAGTCTTCTACTTGGGAAGATCCATACTCAAATGATAAGGTAGTAGAAAACTATGGCCTAGTTGCCTTAGTTGATGAAGAGGTAGACTCTACTCATTCTACTTCTTATTCAAATTCTCAAAATGATTCATGCAATGACTGTGATACATCATGTGATACTTCTGGTATTGAATATTATGATGAATCCGATAATGATAACATGCTATCTTATGAGGATTTACAAAAGGGATTTGCTAAGGCTCTTAAAATGTTAACAAATATGTCCAAAAAGAAAATAATTTTGGAAAGTGAAAATAAAGACTTAGCAAAATAGTTAGAAGATTTTCGAGAGTCTTATACTTCTTGGG
Source organism: Malania oleifera (assembly GCF_029873635.1). Taxonomy (NCBI): domain Eukaryota; kingdom Viridiplantae; phylum Streptophyta; class Magnoliopsida; order Santalales; family Ximeniaceae; genus Malania; species Malania oleifera. Next base: position 79,631,419 of record NC_080419.1, on the reverse strand, counting down.
AAAAAGAAAAGACTGAAAAGGATTTAGAAATTAAGAGATTAGTAACCAAGAATGAGGCATTACTGAAGGATTTAGAATCAAAAAGTTGTGTTGAGAAAGAAAAGGACTTGAAAATCTTGAAATTAGATAACAAGAATGATATGATGGAAAAAGAGCTAAAAGAGTTGAGATATAAGATTTCGAGTGATAATGCAAAAGATCTTAAAATCTTTGAACTTGAATGCAAAGTAAACAAAGTGACCGATGAATTGGTAAAATTACAAGCTAGTTGCAAAGGCTTAAAGAATCCAAAAATTCAAGACCTAGAAAGAAAGATAGAGGATCAATAAGATCATCCACACATTTACTAAGGGAAAAGAAAATTTTGACAAACTCTTAGGTTCCCAAAAGATGACCTTAGACAAAGAAGGTATAGGTTACAATGGAATTGAAAATAGGAGAAGAAAGAACCTATACATGGGGTATTTTGTTAAAGTGTCAAAATTCTATGCTAGTACCTCCACCGGTCCGTATGCTTACACCACCTGCGTATTATGTAAAAATAAAGGACACATTAAATTTGATTGTCCATTTAAAAGGAAAAGTATGAAGCTTAAACAGGTTTGGAGAGTAAAGGAAAAATGAGTACCAAACAAACCCCAAAGACTCCTCGTTAGACTTTAGGATTGAGAATTTAGTGAAATTAGTCACATAAACAAAAGAGGGTAGTGATAACTAATAGGCTTAGGAATAGTATATGCTAAAAATGTAAAATCTTAGTATGTGCATTTACTACTCTTTTATTATACTAAGAATCCTCAAATAAAGTTGAGTTAATATGATTCCTTTAAGCAAAATGTCAAATTTAACTACCTAATGCTTTCATATCATAATGAGTGGGTAAATTCGAGTATAAATCATTCAAAATCTGAGAACACTGGGCTAAACTAGTGACGAATGATTACATCGAAAAGACATAAAAGTATGATAAGTGCAAAACTGAAGGGGAGCAAGGTAACTTGAAAATACTATGGCTCTGAAACATAAGCATAATCTCATTTGGTATCATATTTTGTGTTCACATCTGGTATCAAATCATGAAAGGTATGTGTAAATTCTTATTTGCATATTTGATACAACATGTTAACCAAATGATTTTGTTTCATACTGAACTAAATTGGTTGCATGCTTGAAAATATTTAGGGGAGCTGAGCTCCATTCATAGAGAAAGAGCATAAAGAATGCATATGCATCATAGTACGTATCACTATAGTTGGTCAAAATGTTTTTACAATGAGTGCTTATATGGCTTTGAACTAGTAGTAACATAAATCTTTGATAAGTATAAGCATTTTATTTCATCTACGCAAGTATTAAAATTCATAGGGGGAGCATCTCGAAATGATTTCGTATCTTATTATGCTTGCCAATATGTATTGTGCTTAGATGTGCAGTGAACTTTCTGTAGCATGCACTTAATTATGATGATTTTATTGAATATGCAAAATGAAAAATATATTGTCCAGCCAAAAAGTACTTGAGTTAACCACATGATCTTGTTTTGAAATGTATTGATATAATTAGGATTTGTATGGTTAGTCTTTCTGGTTATAATTCTTTTTGAAATGCACCTAAAGCAAATAACTATAGCACAATTTGATTTGAAGATCCAAAAGGGTGAGAGATATATACCAGAGTAAATCTTTGATGAGAACTAAAGTGGGAGAGATATTTTATTGCATAATCCATAATGTGTTTGAGCTTAAGGAAGTAAAACATGGGAGAGCTTTTCTAAGTTAAAATAAACATGGTTGCGTAGAATTATATTAGATGACATAATTCAGGGGGAGCAACATCACTTAAGATGTGATAACTTGGTATCAAATCAATCAACTTTTGGTATTGCATTAATCAACATTTGGTATCAACATTTTGTTCACATTTGATATAACATTAGTTCATATTTGATATCACATGAATCAATATTTGGTATCCTCACATGATTGCTGAAACTTATGCAAGGGGGATGGTTGATGTAAAAAGGGGAGAAGAACATAAGGGTATGTCCATTCATGTCTTATTATTATGCACCTTTTTGTTGATGTCAAAAGGGGGAGAAAAATCGGGAGCAAAAATAATAACACACAAAAATCAGAAGCAAAGAAGAATGAGCGAAAACTGTTATTGATGTTATGCAAAGGGTGAGATATACAAAAGGGGAGAAACTGTTATTGATGTCATAGTTGAAACATCATGAGTATAGTCATTATGAGCATATTTCATATTTCATTTGGATTCAGGCTAAGCACTTTGTGTATGAACATGAGCATATTGTCATTCATTGAATATTTGATGCATTAATTAAAGGGGAGCCTTGTTAGGCGTAACCCATTGTATATTTTTGCTCGTGTATTTGTCATCATCAAAAAGGGGGAGATTGTTGACTCTACGAGTCCAATCTTGTTTTGATAATGACAAATCATTTGATATTTGATCTGTACATTGAGTTTGTGAACAAGACCTATATTAAGCATGCACGGAAAGATAACGAGTCATGGAAGCCATAAAGTAAAGCTGATACATTTTGGAAAGATCCATGGAACTCAAAGAGTACAGGAATCAAGATGCAAGTGGAAAAGTTCAAGAATATCTTGGGAAAGGGTATTTAGAACTCATGTATTTACATTTTCATATGATTTAATTTGAGGCTCATTATAACTTAGAATGGTTTTAGGATTCATGCATTTCATGTACATTATTAGGAAACTTTCATCGACCTTGAAATGTTTTCAAAATTATGAAAAATATGTTTTATGAAAGACCCAAGAAAAGTAGCCAAGCAAATTTTTAGTTAGAAATGAAAATTTGAGAAAATGGGGACTTCGGTCTCCTGAACTCAAACCTCAGTAGCCTGAAGAATTTCTTCGGTTGCATGAAGATTAAGTTCAGTCACCTGAAGAATTAAATGGAGAAGACAGAACCTAGCCGAGGCTCTTCGGTCGCCTGACCTTGGAACCTCAGGCACCTGAAGTTGACACTTCAGGAGCCTGAAGTTGAGTTCGGTTGCCTGAACTCGCGGGAAAGCCTAAAAATCAGTTCTTTATTAAAAAGACATGCGAAGTATCTTATTGATCCAATGGCTGAGATTAATTCTAAGGGTAATATACTATATATTATGAATATCTAAACCCTAGAAAAAAAGAGAGAAAGGGGAAGACACACAACAAGGAAAATATACATCTCATTGCAAGACTTGAACCATAGAGCTGATTTTCTGCACTTCAATCTTCATCCATCTTCTTTGGGCAAATCTCTACTGAAATCAAAAGGGGATTCATTCATCCAACTAAACTTTAATCCAGTATTAAGGTTTGATCTTTCAAGTTATTACTTTTCAAGAACCTCTCACTTCTTTACGTGTTTATCATTAGAAAGAGGTTTTGATCTTGAGTGTGTATTCACATATAAAAACTGATTTTTGAAAAGATAATGTTTTGGGAAAAACTTGTTAGCTTGGTTGATTGATTTGTGATTCAAGAAGTATATAAACACACACACACACACACACATATATATATATATATATATATATATATATTGTTCATAGGGCATCTTATTGAAAAACCTACTTTGATTAAAATATTGGAACTTGAAAGAAGCTTTGTAATTTTTGATTAAGTTTGTATTCAAGACAAAGATTTTGTCAACTAGTTCACTTCAAATATACTTGTTTATCTTTACAAAGTGAATCAAGAACCCTAATATACTCCAAAGCATTTCAAATATTTCTTTACTTGGGAGTTTTTAATAAAAAGGGTTTTGTGTGTTGAAGCATATCATACATAAAACGATTGTATCGTTTTCATACATTCACGAGCTTCAAAGTATATCATATGTTAATATACTAGGAAATTGAATTGTACTCACAAGCTTTTGTTAGAAGCATTGTTTTGAGTGTTATTTTTAGATTTCATTGTAAACCCTGTTTGGGTTGTGAATCGGGTGTGAGGAGGAAGCTGTACCTCTTGTAAGCAGCGGTTTGTAAGGGAAGCTCCATCCCACTTTAAGGAACAGGGTTTTTAGTGAATCCTTGAGTGGTTGCTCAAGGTGAGGACGTAGGCCAAGTCGGCTGAACCTCGTAAAATCACGTTTGTCTTCTCTCTTCCTTTGACTCTTTATTTTCCGCGTTATATTTAAATTGAGTATATTGCATGCATAGATAGGATTGCCACACACATACATAATTGAGCAACAAGAAGTAGTTGGTAAATTTATAAGAAGTGCGTAAAAGGAAATTAAGTGGATTAATTTTTTTTTAATATCCAATTCACCCCCCTCTTGGGATTACACCATAATCAACGTGGATCATTTATACGCTTCCTATAGGGATGGATTTGAACCTTTCTAATTGATTGATGATTATGTTAGGATGAAGTTTAATTATCTACTTGATTTTTCACTCATTCTTTGAAAAAATATTTTAAAGTTAATTTAATTATAATCATCTTTAACACAAGGTTTTGGTTTGGGAAAAATCCTGTCAAAATTTTGGCAGCATGCCGTCTGTAAATCGGACATTTCCCAAATTTTCATGCACCAAAACCTGATAGATTCAAGCAATCAATTCAAAATAATTCAGTTTGAGCATGTGAGAACCTATATCCACTACCAACATGCAATACACATTCACTGCATCTGCCATGCAGGAGGCATTCAACACAAGCATGCAATCCAGTAGTATGATCAACTCAAGATATTCAATATAACTCAATTGTAGTTTGTGCTAGGAAAATACATAAACTATTCATCAAAGAAAATTTAACCATATATTGAATCATGGATAGTGTTGCAATGCTATATACATATAGGCATAAAGGTATAAACGATATAAGAATATAAGAGCATTCAAATTTATATAAATATGAACAATAAATGCTCCCCCTAAATTATGCATTAATCCATTTTATGCCTTTTTCATTTTATAATTACTTAGCCAAGTGTTTAGATTTTTCGTGATTTAATCTTGGCTAAATATGCTTAGGCTTAGAGGACCAAAGATTCACATGCAATACTTCTTTAGGGTCATAAGCCAATGTATGCCTCTTTACTTATGAATTTCTATATATGATAGAGGCCCAAGTTCAAATGGCTTTTCTTTCTTAACATTCATGCATAGGTTTCTTAGTTATTGCATTTTCATATATGTTGAAACCTATGGCCATCATATTAGCCATTTAACTTGTTTCTAAGGATATGAAGCTCTAAAGGATATGACTTAATGTTTTGAGAGCTTATGAGGCGAAGTAAAGAATAAATACTCTTAACAGTTAAATTTATATTAAGTTCGGGAGAGTATTTTTGAAAAGAAGGACATTATACAAGATAAGTATTCTAAAGAAAATGTCCCAACTTTTGGCAAAGAGCATATTGGAGAGTTTGAATATTTTTGACCAATGCTTTTTGGAGGATGGGAATGTATCCTTCGACTATGATCACAGTTTAGGAGCAAGGATACGACTCAAAGAGAGGATGAATCTTTACCTGATGTGATCGTGAGATGGTAAAGGTTTCCTATGGAAGAAGTGAACCAAAATTAAGGGATTTACAATCTAAACTTAAAAGGAACACTCCCCTGGTGGATACCTCTAATTTAATTATGAAGCATGTCTTTAAATAAGCACCAGTAGAATAAGAACTTATTATCAGTGCTTATACCTAGAGTGATGACTAGGTTTTGACTAATGAGATTACGGTAAAATGATATAAGGCAAGACGAATTCCCTAAAACTCAATTATGTGCAATGGACAAAAGTATGCTTAAACTTGTGATTTTCATGTTAGCATGGGTTAAGCATTTTGAATTAAATACCAGACATACATGCGATATCATTTTGGAAGTGGATAAAGTCTCTTAGTATAACAGGATAGGTGAGTGTGCATACTAAGACTTTCATTTTAAGCAACAACCACTTCCCATATCTACAGTCATCACAACCCACTAAACCTAAGCCTAGGATCTAAGGAAACATTAAATAATTAAGTAATATTAATTTAAATCCATTTTTCCTTAGGACCTACAGGGTTCGTTTTCATAATTACCCACTTCATCTTCCTATCTAAGCCTCTAACACTTATAGATGGACAAGTAGATTGAATGTGCCATTTCATTTTTCAAAATAAGAAGGCTTTGGATTTTCGTGAAGGGATATGCTTATTTATTTTGTTTTTACCTAATGAGACATGACTATGGGTTTGATAAACAGAACATGAACTCTTTATGAAAATATTTTTCTTTTTAACTTCCAAGGGTTTATCATTGTTATTCTTTTCACAAGAGGTTTTGAAAATCATTTTAGGAAAGTCTTTAGTTTTTCTTTCTAAGCAGATGATTTTCAACACTTTCCCAAACCTTTTCTTTTCTAAGATGGCATGATAATTTTTCAAATTTCTTAATTGTTTTTCCAATATTTTATTTTCCTTCTTCACCACAATTTCCTGCTTAGATAATCTAACTAGAAACTTATGAAATTTAAATGAAGCCTTTTCTAGTTCTCCATATGAGGGCATGCTTTTGACATTTAGTTCATCACATAATTCATCACAAAATTCAACACAATCATTATATGGATCATTGCATGTGTCATTAGCAGGATTATCAAAAGGATTATTAGATGATTCATCATAAGATACAATACAACATTCAGTATAAAAATCATCGCATGCATCAAAAATAGGATTAACACAATACTTAGCAGATGATTCAGCACATGTGGCACCACAACATTCAACACATGAATCATCAATCGAGGTAGAGTAAGAATCATATACCTCATCGCTGATTTCTAGCTCATGATTTACCTTATTTTCCTAAGTTTCTCCATATTTGTTTTCCAACTCAACCCAGATCTCCCGTGCACTACTACATGCCATAATTTCATGAAGAATATTAGTATCTACAACACAGTACAGTAAATCCATGGCATATGAATTTGCATGCGTAAAATTAATATCATTTTCTACTGGAATACAAATTTCATTAACAATCACCTGCAAGGCCATCCAATCCATTGATTTTATAAAAACACTCATTCTAATTTTCCAAGTGATGTAATCGACACCACAAAATATAGGAGGCCTAGAAGGTGACTGTCCCTCTCCGAATGGAGATACACCAATGTGATCCATTGCGATCTTTTACAAAATTTGTTAAGACTAGTGTAACGAGGCTCTGGTACCAATTATTGGAATTGGTGTGATCCCTAAGGTCTTTCTAAGGTCATTATTTTGTGTAAGGACCTAGAGTCGTTCTAAGGTCTTTGAGCTTGTAGTTCTTACATGCATGCTATGCATTAAATATTACAGACCTTTCATATGTTACTATTACAGACCCAAATGAATAATAATGAATTACAACATAAATGATCTTCAGGGTCTTCATGCTTTATTTCATGTGCCATCAGTGTATCTACTAATATAAACATGCACATGAACTAAATGGCTATTAAATACTTGAGTATTTGTCATTATCAAAACTGAGATATGACCCATAGGGTCAACAGTTTTCATCACATGGACTCTTCTTATCAAGGTCACCATCCTCCTACTCAATTAGCAGTAACTAAGCATCAGTTGTATTATCATCGTTGTTTTGATGATAACAAATCAAAGGAACTTAACATGTTTGGCTGAGATAAGTTTCAAGGCTCAAAAGTTTTCATAAAAGATCAAGCTCAAGTGTTTAAAGAAGATCACATGAAAATTATGCTAAAACACAGGGCTCATGATGAAGCAAAAGTTAATTGAAGAGAGAGCTCAAGAAAGACACAAAGAATGGAAGCCAATACATAATGCCTTAGTGATTAGAAAGTTAAAATTACTAAGAGTCTCATATAAGTACTTCACGATTTCAATATAAATGTTTGAAGCTCTTAAGAATAATTATTGACTTAGAGACCCGTTTTTCAAAACCTTGGAAAATATATTTTAAAAGTCTCAATTCAATAATCCAAGTTTAAAAGCTAAAGAGTTTTTGGAAACAAGTCGCTTACAAGCATGTAAATTGCAAGGATAGGCGACAGACACTTGTGTTGTGTTTTTAAGTATGCAAATAGAACTGAGACATGTGACTGACCCATTAGGCTCACGCGACTAACCCCATTATGTGTTTCAAAATATGCTAAATTTTAAAGGTACAGGCGACTGACTTTCGTAAATTTAAATTTAAAACAGAAGATGAATGTTTCCAAAATGGATTGCTTGGCCCCCAAACCTTGTGAAAACTTGGAAAACACACCATGTAACTTGGGGAACACAAAAATTTACTTTTTAAACTCTATAAATACTAGAGTGTCATTGTACGACAAGAAAAGTTTGTTGCTCTGTTATTGTTTTTGACGATTCAGGGGTATTGGATTGTTGCTTAGCAAGAAGGTGTATTCTTGTTAGAGATGGAACTCCACCTGAAAAGGAGAGAGGTTGTAACTTTTCCTAATAAAGAAAGGTGGAAAGGAAAATCCTCACAGTAGTTATTTAAGGCAAGGACGTAGGCCACTGGCCAAACCTTGTAAAAATCCTGTTCTCAGCACTTCTCCTTACTCTCTTTAATTTTTGCACATATATAAATTGTGTGTATGCTTGAATGATTGCTGAAAATTGAGTTCTTATTGGGAATTGCTAGAACTTTGATTAAAGGAACAATCTTGATTGGTTAATTGAAAAATCAGCTTGTTAAACATTGAAGCTCACTAAATTACTAATTTGTTTCATACTTAAATCCAAGAAACATATTTGATATCAAAAACTGAATTTTGGAAGCTTACTGAAATTCTAATTTTTGACCCATATTTGAAATCAAGCATACTTTGTTGATTGGATTGACATATTCAAAAGCTAAATTGAATTTCGATTTTGAATATAATAGCTGAAAGGAATTTTGATAAAGTTGTAATTTTTGTAAAATCAAATCTCTGAAATTTAATTCAAGTTGATCTTTTCATTCATAAAGGTTTAATATTTAATTGATTGTTGGATGTACTTGTAAGATTGCAAATCAATACTTGTGTGATTGCTGAATATAAATTTGTTGAGGTGAGACTTGATTAAAAGAGGTTTGCAAAGAAAATTTTAAAAACCCAATTCACCCCCCCCCCTCTTGGGAGTACACCTTACTTCTCAACATCAAATTCGGGTGGTGGACACTCCTTCATCTTCATTACCTAATATTATCTTTTCCATTTGCTTGAAATTTGAGACCTGAAGCTCTACCAGGTTTTGGAGATGTTGCAAAAAGACACCTTGATTTGTGGGGCACATTTGAATCATCAAATGTGTGAGGCTAGATCACTTCCCTATGGAGGTGTTCAACCTTTTAGAAATCTTATGAAATAACTCAAATTATGAACTCCACCATTGAATTCTTCTAGATATCGTATTTTGCACATTCCTATCCTACTATTAACATTCTCTCTTGACCAGGTAAGCAAGAGGGTTTGGACAGGATGATTTGGAAAATGTCCCCACTGCTAACATCTTTAGATTACTAGTACCACGTGTACACAAGACTTTTGTAGTTAACCAACTTGTCCATGCCTTAAGGTGTGTCTTCTACTTTACTGCATTTGGGGTCCATCTCCTTTAATGCCCCAAGCTTCGTTAACCAATATGCATTTTAACACTATCTGATAAATAATGTAGTGAGATTCTTCAAGTCTTGATATGGAACTTGGTCCTCTCTGGATCCCCTATTATCAGTTAATCAAGAAGTTTAAGGCACACGTGCAGGGTTTGGAATTTTTGAAGAATATTATGCTGTCGCATCAAGGTTTAGAGTCAGAGACATCTTTTGTTGGAATATTGCCTCACAGATTGAACAAATGGAGTTAAAATCTAAGACTACACATGTTAAACTAGAAGAGGAGAAGATGAGTTAGCTATTATAGTTATAGTTAGTTAGTTAAGCTTCTTGCTTCTTGCCTTGTATAAATATAGTCAAGCTGTGCTTTAATTACATAACATTCATCAGTATTTTTCAATCATCTAAAATTTGATATGGTATCAGAGCTAAACAATTGAGCAGCATGGATCTGAAGAAAAGAAGAAAAGATGAGTTAGCAGTTAAAGCTTTCTACAAATGAGAAGACACTGTAGCTTTTCATTGTATCGAGTTGCAAGCATTGTCCCCAAGTGTATATCAAATTGGCTTTTGAAAGGAAAGATTTTGCTTTGAAATCTTTCTTTGATTTTGTAAGGCAAGATCTATTTTTCTTTGAAATTTTTCTTGTATTTTCCTTATACATATTTTCTTGCATTTCTTGGAGAAATTCTAGAAATGACTTCCGCTGACGAAAATTCTATCAGTTCTCATACTTCTTATTGCACGATCAATCCTTCAGACGATTCATCCAGTCCATACTACTTGCATCCAAGTGACAATCCTAGTGCATTACCTATATTTGAAATCTTTACTGGTGATAACTATATTGCATGGAGTCGATCAATCACCAATGCTCTAACAGTCAAGAATAAAGCAGCATTCATTGATGGTTCGATTCTTGCTCCTCCTGTTACTCAGTGTACTCTTCATACTACTTGGTTGTGTGCCAACAACATGGTTCTCTAGTGGTTAATGAATTCTATTTCCAAGGAAATAAGGAATAGTCTTCTTTATGTTACATCTGCTGTTGATCTTTGGAAAGAGTTGAAAACAAGATACTTAAGAAGCGATGGTCCGAGAGTTTTTCATCTTGAAAAATCTCTAATGTCACGCCCCGAACCCGCAGATGGGTCCTAGGGGTGAATATAGTAACCTAACCTGTCTCTGTATCAATTAAAACATACATGATACAATACAATAAGAGTATCCGACCCCGTGGGGTACACGGATGCCCTATACACATACACAAATACATCCATACTCATCAGTTATGTAGCGGAAAATGTTTCATCTATCTATATAACATACCATACCAGAGTCTGTACAAAGCTAGGATACACGAACCCATATAATACTAAGCAATACAATCCCATAAATACCGTACATACTCTGGGTGTCTACAAAAACCATCACGACAACCCGGTTACAAAACTCATACCTAACAGGCACTAACAACAACTAACGACACCCCCGCTTCCAATTGCTAGGATGCTAAATACGGCTACCTGATGGACCTGAAAAACATTTGTACATACATTCGGGGTGAGACACCTCTTAGTAAGGAAGAAAGCAGGTTATATCAGTGTGTGGCATACCAGTGTTATTTTACCCAAAAAATAACACTATACAATACGATACAATTCAAAAAAATTTCCATATAGTTCCAGTATTTTCATAAATGCATTCCAGTACATACGACACCCAAAACATATGGTCAGTGTCGTTACACTAATACGCAACTACGCTATGAAACCCGAAGCTTCACAGCGATTACATTGCCAATACGATGTATCTCACATTAATACGCAACTACTCCATGAGCCCGAAGTTTCATAGTGATTACATTGCCAACACGCAACTACTCCATGAAACCTGAAACTTCACAGTGATTACATTGCCAATACAGTGTAGCTCACACCCCTCGGTGACCAGCCGGGATACGTAGTGATATTTCAATCCTATAAGCTTACCGATCTTGATTTCAAAAATCAACTGATATAAATTGAATCCCCTTACCTTAACCTGAATTCTAACTACAAACTCTACGGTCCAAAAACTACGAACCGAGACTCCAAAACCTACAAACCACTATACAATACATGCTTACAATTCGTACTACTACCCATATTCTGAATCTGAAACGAAAATCAAGCCTTACCTCGATTTAGGACGAAACTAAAAAATACTCAAAACGAGATTTCGATCCGCTAGAAACATAGAGAATCCTTCCCTGATCCTCGCAGTAACATTGGATTTATGAATCAAGCGAAGAACGGCGAAGAAAACTAGAAAGAGAGAGTTCTTCAAGTTCTAGAGAGAGAGGGAGAGGATATTTTGAGATTACTTAGCTTAGAAGCAATAGAAACTGATATTTATAGCCCTTGACTCGGCCACCCTCATCGATGAATTGGCGTCCTCGTCGATGAGTCTGCCATTACCTTCGTCGACGAGATGGTGGCCTCATCGATGAGCCAAGGTTCTAGATTTTTCCCAAAATCCCTTGAGATCTCCTTGTCGACAAGATACTGAATTTCGTCACCGAGAACAGAAGGGACCTTGTCGACGAACTATAGCTTCGTTGACGACGCTTGCCCAAATTACCACTTTACCTTTCTTTCGAATTTTAATCTATATACTACAGTTCGGGTTCTTACAACCTCACCTCCTTACAAAAAATTCATCCTCGAAATTTGCAATCTCTCATTACAAACACATTCATACTACTACATACATACACACTCTGAGGTGAATGATGGCCATTTATACGCAGCCCCTCTATGATACATACATACTCTAAAGAAAACAACGACCATTTATACGCAGCCTCATCATGATACATACATACATACATACGTTCCCTCACTTATGGTGGAGGAATACTGTGGTTACATACATACGAGGCCTCAAGAGCTTACAATACAACATGACTCTCTTAGAGACTAACCACCAAATACTAATACGGTAACAGAGTATTACATACATATATACATACTCATACCACCCTGCTATCCAATTACTACTCAGAACAACTGTGGATACTTCCAGCGTATTTCTGTTTCCAGTTCCCAAGAAACTTCTTCAACCTCGTGGTTTCGCCACAATACCTTCACTAACGGTATATCTTTGGTACGAAGCTTCTGAACTTTACGATCTAAAACTCGAACAGATATTTCCTTATATGCTGAAGTATCCTCAATTTCCAACTCATCATAACTGATAATATGTGATGGATCCAACACGTACCTTCTCAACATGGATGCGTGAAACATATCGTTGACCCTCGAGAGTGCTGGGGTAGTGCAACTCTCTAGGCTACCAGACCCACTCGCTCAATAACCTCAAATGGTTCGATGTACCTCGGGCTCAACTTGCCCTTCCTACCAAATCTCATCACTCCCTTCAACGGAGTGATTCTAAGGAATACCTTACCCCCTACCTCAAACTCCAACTTACAGCGGCGAACATCCACGTAACTCTTCTGCCTACTGTAAGCCAATCTAATCCTCTCCCGGATCAAACCTACCTTCTCAAATGCCTACTGCATAAGTTCAGGTCCTAAAGCCTAACGTTCACCAACCTCATCCCAATACAAAGGACACCTTCGACCATACAAAGCCTTGAACGGTGCCATCCCGATACTAGCTTGGAAGCTGTTGTTATAGGCAAATTCCACTAGTGGCAGAAATTGAATCCAACTATCACCGAAGTCTAATACACAAGCCCGTAGCATATCGTCCAAGATCTGTATCGTTCTCTCTGACTTTCCATCAGTATGGGGGTGGAACGATGTACTGAAAGTAAGCTTTGTCCTCAGTGCTTCCTGCAAGCTCTTCCAGAATCGAGAAGTAAACCTAGGATCCTGATCTGAAACAATGGACACTGGCACTCCATGCATACTCACTATCTCATGCACATACAGGTCCGCTAGCCTACTTAAAGGGTAGCTAACCTTTGTCGGTACAAAGTGAGCAGATTTTGTTAACCTGTCTACGATTACCCAAATAGCATTATACCCATGAAGCGCTGGCGGCAATCCGGTAACAAAGTCGATAGAAATCTGCTCCCATTTCCACACCGGAATAAGGAAAGGCTACAACAACCCTGCTGGCCTCTGATGTTCAGCTTTCACCTGCTGACACATCAAACATTGCCCCACAAACCAGGCAATATCCCTCTTCATACCACTCCACTGGAAGGACTCACGCAAATCCTGATACATCTCCGTACTACCTGGATGTATCGTATACAAAGAACAATGTGCTTCTTCCAGAATCATCCTTTTGATCTCATCGTTGTTTGGAACACAGAACCTGATCCCAAACCTTAACACACCTCTATCAGAGATGTTAAAATCCACAGCCAAACCTTGCTGCACTTTTTCCACAATCTCAGCTAACTTCGCATCACTAGCATGTGCGACTTTAATACGCTCAAACAAGGTCGGCTGGATCACCAGGCTAGCAATGAGAGCCTGATGATCACTAGAAACCAACTCCATGCCAAGGCTTTCCAGATCCCGTTTGACATGATGATGAGCTACAATTGCAGATACTGCTGCATGTTCTGACTTCCGACTCAATGCGTCAGCTACCACATTAGCCTTCTCCGGGTGATAGCTGATCGTGCAATCGTAGTCCTTGATCAACTCTAGCCACCGCCTCTACCTCATATTCAACTCCTTCTGCGTGAAAAAGTACCTGAGATTTTTGTGGTCAGTGAAATCTCACACTGAACATCGTACAGGTAGTGTCGCTAGATCTTTAAGGCATAAACTACAGTAGCCAATTTCAGATCATGCGTAGGGTAATTCTTCTCATATTTTTTCAATTATCGAGAAGCATACACTACTACCTTATCCTGTTGTATAAGCACACATCCCAAACCCTTTAGGAACGCGTCGCTATAGATCACAAAACCCCCATCCCTTGAAGAAATGGTTAATACTAGAGCAGTAACCAGCCGGTGCTTTAATTCGAGAAAGCACTACTCGATATCACTAGTCCAATCAAACTTCACCCCCTTCTTAGTCAATTATGTTAGAGGTCCAGACTGTTTAGAGAAACCCTCTACGAACCAACGATAGTAACTCGCTAGTCCCAAAAAACTCCGAACCTCCTGCACATTCTTCGGTTTCGACTACAACTTCAACCTTGCTAGGATCAATTGAGATACTGCCCTTAGACACCACATGGCCTAAGAACGCGACCTGATTCAACCATAACAAACACTTCTTCAGCTTAGCATAAAGCTTCCTCTCCCGCAGAATCTGTAGCATCAACCTTAGATGATTCTAATGCTTTTCCTGACTCCTTGAGTATACTAGAATGTCATCGATGAACACCACTACGAAATGATCCAGGTACTCATGAAACACTTTGTTCATCAGATCCATGAACACTACTGGCGCATTGGTCAACCCAAACGGCATAACCAAGAACTCATAGTGCCCGTATTTGGTTCGAAAAGCAGTCTTCGCTACATCCTCGGATCTAACCCTCACCTGATGATACCCTGACCATAGGTCGATGTTCGAAAAGACCTGTGTTCCCTGCAGCTTGTCAAAAAGATCATCAATACGAGGCAATGGGTAACGGTTCTTCACAATCACCTTGTTGATCTCACGGTAATCAATGCACATACGCATCAATCCGTCCTTCTTCTTTATAAACAAAACTGGAGCTCCCTAGGGCGAAACACTCGGTCGAATAAAACCCTGGTCCAGTAGTTCCTGCAACTGCTCCTTTAACTCTCGAAGTTCTGTTGGAGTCATTCAGTATGGAGCTTTAGAATTCAATACCTTGCCAAGCAACAACTCTATCGCAAACTCCACCTCATGATCTAGAGGTAAACTGGGTAAATCATCAGGAAGCACATCTGGAAACTCGTCGACTACCCAAATATCCTTGAGTCTCAACTCATCCCATAGTGGTTCTTTCACCCGTCCAAGAGTAGCCTCCTTGCCTGTAATGCTGATAGAACCTGTGGCATCGACCGCACACACAATCTTACAAAACTTGTACTCCTACTCTCCTGGAGGTCTGAAAAATACTACTTTCCTAGGACAATCAATCACTACAAAATTGGAGAATAGCTAATCCATCCCTAGTATGACGTCAAAACCATATATGTCGTATACTACAAGGTTCGCTGGTAGTAGTCTCCCCTGGATTTCCATTGGGCAGTTCCCTAACATCTTACTATAGATCATTACACTGCTAGTCGGTGTAGTTACAGACAATATCTTCTTTATCTCAAAGGTTTCAACCCCCCACAATTTCACAAAATTAGCAGATATGAACAAATGGGTTACCCTCGAATCAAATAAAACAATAGCTCTATTTGAAAACAATAACATGATACCTGTCACCACGTTCCCAGAGTGTTACGCATCTGCTGGAGTCAGTGAATATACCCTCGCCGGAGCCGTGGTTGCCTGGTAGTTCCCCCGAGGCATCTGATTACTTCCACGGTTCTGGCTCTGTGCATACATATCTTTCCTCGGTGCCTGACAGCTCCGTGATATGTGCCCTGGCTTGCCACAGTTGTAGCAATTTCCCCAGAACGATTGACATTCGCCATCGTGCCTTTTACGACACTTAGCCCACGAGGCGGGAGATGGATCCCCCTGATAACTCTGCTGCTCAGTGTTCTGACAATAATCGAAACTGTAGTAGTTTTTCTTCTTCCACTGTTCCTGCCAAGGACAACCTTGAGGACCAGAAGATACTAGCCTCTTCCCCTGATCCTGCACTACCTCATCTCCCCGAAGGTTGGTCTCAACTATGGTGGCTTTATCCACCAGGACAGAGAACTCAAGGATCTGCAGCTCCCTACAAGACGGCAGATGCCTTTCCTTAGACCCCTATCAAACCTTCAAGCCTTCTCGTGCTCATTCGGAACCAAGTACGGCATAAATCGAAATACCTCGATAAACCTGGCAGCATACCTTTGCACCGTCAGAGTTCCCTACGTCAGGCTCGATAACTCATCGACCTTCGCATCCCGAGTGAAGACCGAAAAGTATCTCTCAAAAAATACCTCTCTAAAGCGGCCCCATGTCATACTAGATGGACTAGATCTCTACCTCTCAAGCAGACTCACCGCAATCCACCAACGCCTTGCCTCCCCAGTCAGCTGGAAGGTAGTGTACAAGACCTTCTACTTCTTAGTGCAATGGAGGACTTCCAAAATCCTCTCGGTCTTCTTGACCCAGTCCTTCGCCACTATCGGATCAGGTCCTCCCATAAATTTCGAAGGGTGCATGCATGTGAACCTCTTGATGGTGCACCCCGCATCAGTAGGAGAGCTCTCGTGTCTCCTAACACTCCGACCTATCTCTCGGATCACCTGTCTCACCAAACCACGAGATATAGAAGGAGACTCATCGCTTGCCGTCTCCTCAGAGCCACTCTCCAAGTTATTATCCTTGGGCTCAATTCTGAAAGCAGAATAGGAATCAATTAGAATTCATATATCATACACAGTTACCATAATCATAGACCTAATCATTTCAACAATTACTCTCACAAGTCTAAACCTGCCCTGTCACACCAACATGAATCCATCAATGGTTTGCTTTGCCTTTACTGGAATCATCATCCCAAGAAAAACATGGAATACCGTTGACAAATCCCAGTCTAGCAAAACAACAACCCTCGACCAACACTGCCCATTTCCTGCATCCTATACTTTGGTATGTACACATCAATACTCCTGACCAAGTCTACAAGACCTAGTAACCAGGTTAGCTCTGATATCAAGCTGTCAGGCCCCAAACTCGTAGATGGGTCCCAAGGGTGAATATAGTAACCTAACCTGTCTCAGTATCAATTAAAACATACATGATACAATACAATAAGAGGGTCCGACCCCTTAGGGTACATGGATGCCCTATACACATACAAAAATACATCCATACTCATCAGTTACGCAGCAGAAAATGTTTCATTTATCTATAGAACATACCATACCAGAGTCTGTACAAAGATAGGATACAAGAACCCATACAATACTAAGGAATACAATCCCATAAATACAGTACATACTCCGGGTGTCTACAAAAACCATCACGACAACCCGGTTACAAAACTCGTGCCTAACAGGCACTAATAGTAGCTAACGACACCAACGCTTTTGATTGCTAGGATGCTAAATATGGCTACCTAATGGACCTGAAAAACATTTGTACGTACATTTGGGGTAAGACACCTCTCAGTAAGGAAGAAAGCAGGTTATATCAGTGTGTGGCATACTAGTGTCATTTTATGCAAAATATAACACTATACAATACGATACAGTTCGAAAACATTTCCATACAGTTCTATACAGTTCCAGTATTTTCACAAATGCATTCCAGTACATACGATGCCCAAAACATATGGTCAGTGTCATCACACTAATACGCAACTACGCTATGAAATCTGAAACTTCATAGCGATTACATTGCCAATATGATGTAGCTCACACTAATATGCAACTACTCCATGAGCCCGAAGTTTCACAGCGATTACATTGCCAACATGCAACTACTCCATGAAACTTGAAACTTGTTAGCTTTACCGTGATCCCAAGAGGGGGGGTGAATTGGTATTTTTAAAATTTATCTCCTAGGTATTCCTCCTGACAGCAGTATGTTCACAAGCCTATGGTCAATCTAGTGCAAATAATGTAAATGTACCAGAAATTAAGTAAAGCAGTTTAAACAATCACACAAGCACCAGAAAGCAGTAAATAAAGGGTGACACGCAGATATGTTATCGAGGTTCGGCCAACTGCCTACGTCCCCGCCTTGGCTAACCAGCACAAGGATTATCACACTAATTTGCTCACTTCAACGGGTGGAGCGGCACCTATACAAACCAGGTCAAATTACCACAGGGCTGACCTCAACCTTTTCAATCCTTACCGGGCTGGATTACCGCCCCCTCAGGCTATGCCTGGGATCTCTCAGATATACAATCAAACGATACAATATATGGGTGCTTTCACGTAAAGCAAATTTGTACCACAAATGCGCACAAACACAAACACCACAGATGATTTAATAATGTAAGCTCAATGTGGTCTAAGTAGTTTAACTCTCAAAAATGTTTTCTATCAATATAATGACTACGTGAGTGTATCAATAATAATCTGTGTATCTCAAAATATTCAATCAAATATGTTTACACATAACACCAAGTAAGCCTCAAGAATATCAATCAGAGAATATCTCAATCATACGAATGTGTATATGCTTGGATTGCAAAATAGATAATCTTTGTTTTCGGCAAATGATATATATATACTTGTATAAATATTACCACAAAGATTAGTGTAACAAGCACAAATATCTTTTCACAAATAGTTCAATAAATTCCACAAGATATTTGAGTAAGCTTGAAATATGTTTTTGCAAACCAAAAACAAATACAAACTTCCAAAGATATTGCAATGATAATGCAACACTCGGAAGTTTACCACAAGTCTTCTTAGGGTAGGCTTATTAGTAAAGCCTCCTAAGAAAACTTAGGTTATGCTCTCTAGTGAAAAATTAATTCAAACACTTCAAACAATGAGAGCAAAAACCTTTTAGAATATACACTCAAAGTACTTACAACTGATTTTGAACTTGAAGAGGTAAGCTAGAGTGTTTGTAAGAAGGGTATGAGCAATACGAATCAAAAGGGGTATTTTTGCTTGGGAGAGAAATCTTTAATCCTTTTTCGCTAATCACACTTAATTTTCCCAAATGAAACAGTATATATAGACATACCAAAATATTTGACTATTGGGGACCTATTAGGGATTGTTGGAAAAGTTTAATGACACTTAAAACAATTTAACCCTGTTTAAAACATTTAATTGCGGTAAAAAAATTGGAGCAACCCGAGAGGTCCGGTCGACCAGGGGACTTTTGAACTGAAAGGCTCAGTCGACCGAGGAGGGAGATTTCCCAAACTTCCGAGGTTCAGTTGACTGGGCCTTTTTGAACTGCATGGTTTGGTTAACCTGACCGCTGGGAATTCTCCTGAGGACCCTCCGGTCTACCAGGTCGTTGGAGTACAAAAGTGGTCAGTCGATCGGGAGGTCAAAATGTTGACTCCCAGGTGGTTCGATCGACCGGGGTCAAATGAACTACAAGGTCTCGGTCAATCGGGACCTTGGTCAATGGTTGACCCAGGTATGGTTCGGTCGACCAGGCCAGAAATGAACTGATTTGGCCAGTCGACCGAAAGTGCACCAAGTGTGCATTTCGGTCTCGTATTGAAGCAAACAAGCCCTATTCAAGTGTCTAACAAACATATGTTAAAGTGTGAGTATCCTAGGGCACTTGGGTCCAAAATAGAGACATCGAAAAAATCCGGTGTCGATCGACCGAAGGGTATACTAAGGTGATTTTGCATTATGATTTGTTTTGAGCTTACAAGATTAACCATGCATATGATGTGTGTGCTTATTACAAACCAATTACCTTAATTACAATTACAGACAGATTTCACTAAAAAATATTACAATTAAGAATATGAATTTGTCTTCAAGCTTTTGATCTTTTACGTGCCATTAATGATCTGCCAATATGAACATGCACATGAACTAGATATTCGTTAAATGCAAGAGTATTTGTCATTATCAAAACCAGGGCATGACCTATAAGGTCAACAAAACTTCATAGTGATTATATTGCCAATACAGTGTAGCTTACACCCCTCGGTCACCGGGCGGGATACGTAGTGATATTTCACACCCTCAGATATAGAGTCAAACACTCTCGCCCACGATTTTCACACTGGTACATGGCGCAGCATACGGTAATTAGCCGCCACATAGCTGTTTTGGCGTACGGTAATTAGCCGCCCCTAGCCGATTTCACAAAACCTAGAATCATTTTGGAGTTCACACTTCTATACATATCAGCGTACGGTAATTAGCCGCCACATAACTGTTTTACAAATACTTGGAACAATTACATACAACCATACATACCACACTTATTTGGTTTATGGCAAATCATATCGTTTTTCAGTTCAAGTATACAGTTTATACAAATATGGATAACATTCATATCAATAATACAGTTTAAACAAAACTAACAATTTTCCAAACAAAGTAAAGATGATACCCGAAATCCCCAAATTTTTCCGAAAACTGTAACCTAAAAAATCTCGTATTTTACCCAATAGATTTTCACAAATAAGTTACCAAAATATACATACGATCGTAGCCTACAAGCTTACCGATCTTGATTATGAAAAAAAACTGATATAAACTGAATCTCACCTTAACCTGAATTCCAACTACGAACCGAGACTCCAAAACCTACAAATCACAGTACAATACATGCTTACAATTCGTACTACTACCCATATTGTGAATCAGAAACGAAAACCGAGCCTTACCTCGATTTAGCCCAAAACTCTAAAACGCTCAAAACGAGATTTTGATCCGCTAGAAATGTAAAGAATCCTTCGCTGATCCTTGCAGTAACGTTGGATTTACGAATTAGGCGACAAATGGTGAAGAAAACTAGAGAGAGAGAGAGAGTTCTTCAAGTTCTAGAGAGAGAGGGAGAAGATATTTTGAGATTACTTAACTTAGAAGAAATAGAAATTGATATTTATAGCCCTTGACTCGGCCGCCCTCGTCGACGAATTGGTGTCCTCGTTGACGAGTCTGCCATTACCTTCGTCGATGAGACGGTGGCCTCGTCGACGAGCTAAGGTTCCAAAATTTTCCCAAAATCTCTTGGGATCTCCTCATTGATGAGACACTGAATTTCATCGCCGAGAACAGAAGGGACTTTGTCGACGAACTCTAACTTCGTCGATGAAGCTTGCCCAAATTACCACTTTACCTTTCTTTCGAATATTTAATCCATATACTACAGTTCGAGTTCTTACATCTAAGTTCTATTAATCAGGGACCTTTATCGTATTTAATTCTTTCAAGACATTATGGGATGAGTATGTTAATTAGAGACCATTCCCAACCTGTAGCTGTGGAAAGATGGCAACATGTACCTGCAACCTGTTTGATTTTTTGCTAGTTAGACATTAGTCTGATTATATGTGGCCTAAATGAATCCTACACTTCAATTCGAAGCCAATTGCTTATGGTTTCACCATCACCAAGTACGGAAAAAGTATTCTCTTTACTACTTCAAGAGGAAAGTCAGAGACAACTAAATAATTCTGTCAGCAATGAAACTTATGCTTTGATTGCCAAACAGAGTATTCAACCATCTATTCCATCAAAGTTTTCCAAAGAAAAATAGAAGAGATCTTCTCTATATTGCACTCATTTTGGATACAATGGACATATAGTAGATAAATGTTTCCACCTTCATGGTTACCCTCCTGACTGGACTGGACCAAAAGGGAAATGGAAACCACCCACTGCTCATGCTGCTAAGTCAACCTATGAGGTCTCCATTTAACACAATAACGAGGATCAAAATTTTTCTTTCACTTATGAGGAATTCAATAAATTCTTTCACTTATGAGGAATTCAATAAATTTATAGCACTTGCAAATTCTACTTCATCTCCAATATCCACCCAAACAACTTCACCACCTATAAACATTGTTATTTCTTAATTTTCTGGTAAACCTTCAAACCTTTGCAATTATGTTTCTTCACCTTTACAAGATGTATCATAATGGATTTTGGATATAGGTGCAACAGATCATATGATCTATTCACCACTATTATATTCCTCTCCACCTAAATCAATCGATACTTCTATTAATTTTCCAAATGGGAACTCTGTTCTAGCCTCACATATTGGCAATATTTGTCTCTCAAACACACTATCTTTGCATGATTTGTTATGTGTTTTGAGTTTTTCATTTAATTTGCTATCTGTTTCTAAACTAACAAACCAGTCTAATATTTGTGCTTCTTTCTTTGACTCCTATTGCCTTTTACAGGACCAATTAACAAAGAAGATGATTGGGATTGCATTTGAGAAACATGGACTGTACCACCTATCTCAAGCTATTTCAAAAGCTACTACCTGCAACCAACCCAAGTTTCATGCTTCCTCCTTGGTCTCAGTTATTACTCAAAATCAATTAGACACTTGGCATTACTGATTAGGCCATGTTTCTAACTCAAGACTACCTTTTCTTAAACAGCTAGAATCATCTATATCTTTCAATTCCACAAATGTTCATGGTGTATGTCATTTAGCAAAGCAAAGAAGGATTTCATTTCCTGTATCTCAAACTAGTTCAAATAAAAAGTTTGACTTGATCCATTGTGATATATGGGGTCCCTTCAATGTTATTTCCTATTATGGTTTCAAATACTTCCTTACTATAGTTGATGACTATACACATGGTACTTGGGTATACATGCTCAAAATGAAATATGAAGTTCCTTCTATCCTTAAAAATTTCTGCAAAATGGTCGAAACCCAATTTAGTGTTCCTATTAAAATAGTAAGGTCAAATAATGGCCTGAATTCCTTTTGACTCAATTCTATAATGACAATGACATTATACATCAAAGAAGTTGTGTGGAAACTCCACAACAAAATTGAGTTGTGGAAAGGAAACATCAACATTTATTAAACACTACCAGGGCCTTAATGTTTCAAGCAAACATGCCTTTAATTTTTTAGAGTGACTGTGTGTTAACTGCAGCACACATTATAAATAAAATTCCTACTCCTCTCCTCAACAATAAAACTCCATTTGAAATGCTATTTTATAAACCACCTAATTTTTCTCACCTCAAAGTGTTTGGCTGTCTTTGTTTTGCATCAACACTCACAAATCATAAACATAAATTTGACCCAAGAGCTACCAAATGTCTATTCTTAGGTTATCCTTATGACATAAAAGGTTGCAAATTAATGGACCTTAATACAAATAAGGTATTCATTTCAAGAAACGTAATCTTTTCTGAAAATGTCTTTCCTTTCAAGGCTTTTCCATCCAATCCTGAAACACATACCTTCTTATTTCCTCCAACAAATTCTACTTCAGATTTCTATTTTCATTCTTCTGATATTCTTTCTGATCAACATCCACCATCAAAACAACACCTTGTCTCAGATCAGAATCTTACAAACCATCAACCACTTTTGAACAATGACCCTGGACTGAATATTGCCTCACCATAACTTAGAAAATCTTCAAGAATTAAATGAATACCAAATTACTTGCAGGATTATTATTGTGGTACTATTTCACAGGTTCCATATGCAACTCACTCATCTGCTACTACTGGTTGCTCCCCTAATAAATGTATTCTATATCCCATATCTAATTTTCTTTTTGCAAATCGATTGTCTACTTCTCATAAAATTTTTCTAGTATCCCTTTTAGCCTCCATAGAACCCAAAAATTACAAATTGGCTGCTAAAATTCCTGAATGGCAAGCTGCAATGCAAAATGAAATATTTGCCTTAGAGTTAAATAAGACTTGGGAACTTGTTACTCTTCCTCAAAATAAACAGACCATATGTTGTAAGTGGGTATTTTGAATCAAGTATAAGGCAGATGGAACTATAGAATGACACAAAGTTAGATTGGTAGCTAAAGGCTACACTCAATAAGAAGGATTGGATTTCTTTGACACTTTTTCTCCAGTAGCAAAGTTTACTTCCATTCGGCTACTACTTACTGTAAATGCTATTAAAAATTGGCATCTTCACCAATTGGATGTTAATAGTGCATTTTTACATGGTGACTTGTATGAAGAAGTTTATATGGAGTTGGCCCCTAGTTTAGTTGTCAAAGGAGAAAATAAAGTTTGTAAACTTTTAAAGAGTCTATATGGTTTGAAACAAATATCTAGACAATGGTTTGCTAAACTGTCCCTAGCATTGCTTGCTTATGGTTTTACTCAAGGTAGCTCTGATTGTTCTTTGTTTATCAAGAAATCTGAATCATCCTTCATAGCTTTACTTAGTTTATATAGATGATATTCTTTTGGCTAATGACAACTTGCTTGAAATACAATTGCTTAAAACTTTTCTACATGATAAGTTTACAATTAAAGATTTGGGAGAACTCAAATATTTTCTCGGATTGGAGGTAGCAAGATCTAAAACTGGTATATCAATTTGTCAAAGGAAGTTTGTTCTAGACATAATTGAATAAGCTGGAATTTTTGGCGCAAAACCTATAGCTTTTCCAATGGAATAAAATTTAAAGCTCTCTACTTCAGATTCTGATTTGTATGAAGATCCTTCGGCCTATAGAAGATTAGTTGGGAGGTTGTTATATTTAACATTAACTCAACCTGATCTTGCCTATTCAGTCCAAGTTCTCAGCCAATTTTTAGTCAAACCAGTTGTTAGTCATTTCCAAGTAGCCATTCGAATTTTTAGGCATCTAAAGGCAACTCTTGGCCAAGGCTTATTCTTTCCAGCTTCATCAAAATTGCAGCTCAAGGCTTTCTTTGACAGTGATTGGGCAGAGTGTATTGACACTCGAAGGAGTGTAACTGGATTTGCTATCTTCTTGGGTGATTCATTAATTTCTTGAAAGAGTAAAAAGCAAGCTACCATAAGCAGATCTTTTGCTAAAGCAGAATATAGGGCCCTTACTTCAACAACTTGTGAAATTCAATGGCTTCTTTATGCACTACAGGACCTATGTATCAACCATCAGCCGCTAGCTTTGGTTTACATAGACAGTAAATCAGCATTCTATTGCAACTAATCCAGTCCAACACGAGAAAACAAAGCACATACAGATAGACTGTCATCTTATTAGAGATAAGCTGCAACAACATATCATCAAGCTCTTCCATGTTCCTTCACGATTGCAATTAGCAAATATTTTCACAAAACCTCTCGCCTCTCTTTCATTTCATCATAATCTCCGCAAGATGAACATTCTTAATATACATGTTCACCTGGGGGGGGTGTTGGAATATTGCCTCACGAATTGAACAAATGGAGTTAAAATCTAAGGTTACACATGTTAAACGGGAAGGGGAGAAGATGAGTTAGTTATTATATTTATAGTTAGTTAGTTAAGCTTCTTGCTTCTTGCCTTGTATAAATATAGTCAAGCTGTGCTGTAATTACAGAACATTCATCAGTATTTTTCAATCATCTAAAATTTGACATCTTTAAATCCTCTTTTTCCATCTTAAGATTTGGAAATAATGCACATGTTTTGCATGTTGTCCGACTCTTCAATTATTAAAACAGTTCTGTATTTACGAACACCATTGACAGCTCGCATGCTTCTTGCCATCGCAATAATCCCCAAGTGGCAAACCAGCAGATTCTCTAGCTCGGGACATTGCAAATGCTTCTGCGTCCAGAGGACGTGTGTTATAAAGGCTAAAGTTTTTCCTTGAATATGTCCCAAGCTTTGTCCTCAATTAAAAGGATCCATTGTGAAGAAATTTTTTTTTAAAATTTTTTGCAGCCCGTCTTATGACACACCATAAAGATCGAGTGGTTAGAATCAATTAACATCCCTCCAGCTCAATAGGAATACCAACTTTTTCAAGTAGATTGCTCCCACATTTCGTCTAAAACGAGAACAGATCTGTTCCTTTTCTTCGATGATCTGAACAATTTGGCTGCCTTTTCCTGTCATTGTCCTTTAAAATATCTATACCGACTGCTTGGCGATTTATAAATGCTGAAATGATGCAATACAGTGACCCAGCAAAGAGTATCATAGCTTGCAGGATTCTTTAACAACTGATCAAGGATATGGGACACCATGGTCATTTCCCAATCCCCCACTTCCATAAATGCCAAGGTTGAAGACCCCATCATCTGCTGTGTGTTCTAAGATTTTGATTTTTTTGTCCCACTTTTTGACTCATCAATTTTTCTGACAATATATATGGGTTCATTCATATCAAGTGTAAGGAAGGTCTTCTGCAAATTTACCTTGCTCAATGAGTTCTTCCACCTCTTTAGACATTTTCTTCAATTTGATCGTGCGAAAGAAATATACTTCCTTGGACATCTTGTTCTGATTTTTTTTCTTTTTTTTCTTCTGAACATTCTCTTCCCACTTGAAACTCCAAGTTTTGAAGTTTCATATTTATACTAATCTCAAGACAATGCACGAATTTCATATTTTGTCTTTCTTTTGAGAGTTTGCATTCTTTTGTCAGGGTTCACATGGTTCCCACAGCTCTAAGATCTTCATTGCTACCTGTTATCAAGAGGGAAAGAGACTATATGCATTATGGAACTGATTGACAAAAGATACACACGCACTGCATGGGATTGATGCACTACACAAGCAAATTAACCAAAAAAAAACGATGAAAAATGGTCCGCTAAAAAAGAAAAAGAAAAGGGAAAAAAAAAAAAAAGCAAGCCTATATATATTGCCACGACGGCTGGTAAACTGGAAATGAAATTAAAAATTTTAAAATAATTAAAAATGCAACACCCAAATGAATGGTGCATCGCTTAACAGCAATCTAAGAGCTTTCCATTTCTATTTTCAATTAAGGAGTAAAGCAAGATAGGGAATTTCAAAAATTTTAAGCAAATTGAGCAACAGTTACAGCAAAAAAATTATATAGCAATTTGTGGTGATCAAAGATTAATCAATTGATTGACAATATGCATGGACGAACAAATTAAGGGCTCTACTTGCTGGAGAAGGGTGGACTGGTGGAGCAAGGCAACGCAACAAAGAGCGAGCAGATAGATCTGCTTGTTAAATCAAATCCCCCATCAAGAAAGCTAGAGACTCTAAGAGGTTCCTATGTTAAGCAAAGGGCACTGTTACTCAGCATGGTTTTAAATAACGGCTGCAACTGTTACTTAACGATTTTTTGGGTTACTGATACTGTTACATACCACGAAATCAATGGGAAGAAAAATCACGACTGCAGCAGCCGTTATGGACCGCGGCCATTGCGTAAAGGTCGATACAGCCGTTACGTAACCACTACATGACTGTTATGCTAAAAAAATTATTTTATCTTTTACTTTTTCTTTTCACTTTTTGCCTCTCTTTCATAAATCATTCTCAATATACCAAGTGGCGTGAGAGCGAAAGATTATAATGAGGATGACAATGATACAAAATTTATTATTTCTTTAAATACTCACAAGAAATGTATTAATTAACAATTTGAAAATACTAACTTGTTAGGAAAATATTTTATTTTGATAATATTCGTAAGTTGGTATTTATGTTCTATATATTTCAATTTCAACCGTCTTTCTTTTCTAGTTATTTTATATTTGTGTTATTCATATGTTTTATGTGTCTAATAGATTAATGAAGTATATAATGTATTTTTGCTTTATTAATTAATTTAGCACATACAAGAAATTTATCACAGATAAGAATAATGAGAAGTATAAATACACATACACATGTAATCTTTCTATCAATAGTGGTTTAAAACAAATGTAAACTTGTTGTTAGGTTTCGTTGTTATCTATTTGTAACTTGTTTTGCTTGAACCACGGTATTCCTCTGCCATAAGTGAGGGGTTTTCTAATAAAAAAAGGAGGTACTGCCCTCTTTTACCAAAAAAAGAAAAAAACTTGTTGACCTTATCAAATAACTTAGTTAGTCAAACTAAAGGATCCAAAATATACTAAAACTCTTTCTAAGAAGGGTTAAAAAGTTTAAAACATACAAGTATGCTAATATGCACAAAGTTGTGCATGCTTGAAAAAAAATTCACGGCCATTACACTCGCTTCTGGTTATGTAACATGCACTGCTCCCGCTTCCCATTACACCCGTTACCTTTATGTTACGCTACTTGCTACCGCAATTTAAAACCATGTTGTTCAGACAGATCAAATGAGCAAAGGTAAAGTTGGGTCCTTGAAAAGTCCACTCCTTGCACTTTTGGGAATATTCCCTCTTTTTTCTTTGGGTTATGAGCCCCTAACTAGAAATAGTGAAATACTAACTAGATTTCAGATTTGTGAATTTTACTATATCATGTTAGGTAATTGGAACCACTTATTAACTAAATTTTACATTAATCTTATTTTTATCTTAGGATTAAATCAATTCGGTTCTTTAACATGTTATTAATGCAATGACATGAAATCAAATAGTTCCAAATTTTACATAGAGCAAGTTGGGTGGTCTAGGGCCTTCTCAACCCAATGTGTGAGGGGGAGATTGTTGAGGTTATCCGACATCGGTTGTGGAAGGGGCTGGTGGTTAATTATTAAGTGTGAGGGAAAATCTCTCCCCATGAACTAGTTTTTGGGGTTGAGAAGGCCCAAGACCACCCATCAGAACAACCATCCACACTTTGGCTATTTAATTTTGTGATTACTTGTGGATTGAGGATAGGTTGAACTGTTGTTAAAAGAAGAAGAAGAAGGGTTGATGTAGGAACCTGAACCCGAAAAATAAAATAAAAGAATATAGAAGAGAGAAATAAAGAAAAATAATAAAAAAAATAAAGAATTCGGCAAAGCAAAGACAAAATCATAGACGATTTTCTTAGAAGAAGAAAAATCGTTGCCGGTTTTAGGTCAGCATGGCAGGTCAACCACAAAACCAGCGATGATTTTGTGGTAACAGGAGAAACCGTCACCGGTTTTCCTCTGTGCTTGCTTACCTATAAATAAAAGCAAGCTCATTTTTTTAGAAATTCCAAAACTCTCTCTCTCTCTCTCCTAGGGTTTCAAAACTTTTTCACTATAAAGCCTCTTCGAACTCTATTTTGGGTTCCGGTTGTCTCTCCCATCCACCATCTAGCAAGAATACGTGTTTTTATCGGATAGAAGTTCTAGGATTTTACCGTTTCAAGCCAATCGAGTTCGTTTTTAAGTAAAAGGCAAGGGGATTTGTTTACATTAGTTATTTTAGAAAAATAAACTAGTAGAACTGTAGCCTATCTTTATATGTAGGCTATGACTATTTATTTGGAAAATTCTATCAGGTAAAATTGTCATTTTTTCAGTTTTACGATTTTGGTAAAAACTAGGGTTTTGGCGTTTGATCTTCGAACTTCTCAAAACTTCTTTATTTGATTTAAACTTAACGTAGGAGATGCTTGAAACCCTTGTTTTCCATTTAAAGGATATTTTATGAACCACTTACTATGCATTGTATATTTAACCAAATGAGTGTGGCATATGATATGAAATGAGAATATATTGAACTGAGATGTACATTTGTGAAATATGGGAATTGGAGATCCAAATGATTATCAGGAAATACAAAAAAGAGATGCCGATTAGATAGCAAGAAGAATGTATGTAAGGGTTAAACCGAGAGTGTGTGTGCCAGTTTATACCACACAATGAAAGAAAGAAAGAATGTATGAAAGAATGAATGAACGAGTTTGTGAAAAATACTGGAAATGCATAGATGATTTATGAAATGGAAACAGGTTAATATGCTTTTAGTATAAATTGTATATATATGATGTTGGAACCGCCTTAGAAAGCTTGTTACTAAGAAAGCTTCAGATAAGCTTATTATTAGAGAGCTCGGTACCGTTACTAGAACAAAGATATATAGAGAAGATACCGAGAGGTTGTTTTGGGACAACTCTGAATTTCGTCGATGAAGGGGAGAGTTTGTCGATGAATTTCCTCTTGACCTCGTCGACTAGGTGACGTGGCTCATCCTCGTCGACAAAGACCCTAGTATAAATAGCCTAAAACATAGTTTTTACGCAGAAAATTAGTAGAAATCTCTCTCTCTCTTCCCTACAATTTCTCTCTCCTTTCTCTTCGATTTTGGCACCGTCGTTCATCGAATCAACGATTTGAGGCCACCACGACGCTCCTGGGAAAGTTCTCTCCAATCTATCGGAGCGGATCGTTGGTGGAAGCAAGTTGAAATTCATCCCTGAGTTGAGGTAAGACTTTTTATGCCAAATTTGGTCTTCTCATAGTTATAGGAAATGATATTCACGTGAAAATACTGAAATTTAGTTCTGGGAGTTGTTGAATTCAAAGTGTTGAATGGGGAACCTTACGGGTGCAGGACGAGTGGAATTTTTGGGGGCTTTCTTTCCAGTGTTAGGTAAGGGAGTAAACTAAAGCAGTTATTTTCCACGCGTATTATTATTATTTATCAGCAAATTAATTTTCAAGGAAGCATGTATTATATTTGAATATTATTGAGAAAATGCATATTTGGGAAAATACTGCTATTATACAGAAAATGTGATTTTAGAATGAAATGTACGAATTTACTCAGCTTTGTGTGGCATGAATATTATTTTTTATGAAAAGTATTAGGATATGACAATCTTATGAGTAAAACATGTTTTCAGGAATTATGAAATAATACAATACATTATGATTTTAAAAATACATGATAATTGATTTATTTATTCATAATGATATATATGAGATATTCGACACAAGGCCATGATTGATAGCCGGCGTAAGGCCGTGTATGTTATATGTTTTCGGCGTAAGGCCGTGTTTATGAAATGTTCAGCGCAAGGCCGTATTTACGAAATGTTCAGCGCAAGACTATATTTATGGAATTATAGAAAATGCTATCAATCCATTTATGTTAAATGCTATATTATCATGTATTATATGTTATTAGAACCCGAATATTAGTTTAGTTCAGTTTCAAGAGCACGGTACCATAACTATATAGATCAGATATCTATGTTCAAATTGGTGCTAACCACCCCACGAGGGGGTGAGAGATGGATAGTCGATGTGGCTTTCAGTGTAGAGTTGTAGACCTCCACCTGGCAGTCCAGACCAGGGTGTGGCAAGCCCATCGTACTTACAGACATTTTTGACTTGGTAGTGGTTGGCCAGCTATTGTTGGGTCCCGCTCTCAGGCTACACAACCTGTCATGGGGGGTAATACATGACATCAACTAACTATTCATCCTGGGTATGTTTTCAGTATTATCAGCTATAATAGCCAGTTTATGAACAGTATGATTTATTAGAAAATATGAAAGTATATGATTATTTAGTATGTTATGATGAATGTTTATAGATATATGAAATGTATTGTATATGTATAATTGCATTAAATGTTCATATTGCCACACATCTATATTTATTTTATTTTCCCTTATTGAGAAGTGTCTCACCCCCAACATTAAATAATTTTTCATGAAATCCAGAAAGACCGGTGGATCGAGGCCACCATTGAGTTAAGTCTGTGTTACCCCGTTAGGAGGGTAAAAGTTGGATCAATGGTCTTTGTTGCAGGATCTTAGGAAATACTTTTTGGTATTTTTGGATATTTTGGAGATTGTAAATAATTACAGAACGTGATGGTTTATAGTTAACTCTGGTATTATGTATTTTATGGTTTGAGAATGTGATTTTATATTTACTACTTCTTAGGTTTTCTGTTGTGAATGTTACATGCGTCCCCGTTACCCACGGGTTCGGGTGGACTGTATTATTTATGCTTAGTTATATGTTAAGATAAGCAGGTCGTTACAATGAAAGTTTATGTTTTCCGATGTGCATAAAAATATAGATCAGCATAAAACACCTGTATGTCCCTTTCAGGGTGGGTTGTATATGTATGTTATCAGGTACAGGTATGTTATGTATATATAGTAGCAATCCGGACCCACCTAGAGGGTCAGGGCATTATTGTTAAACTTGATAGTTCTTGTGTTCTCATTTTATTAGAGACACAACAAAGCAAAAACACTGGCCTCCTTTCAAGTTTAGCAAGAGGAAAATACATGGACCCTTCCCTAGGCTTCAAAGATCTAAGGACCTCTTTTGAGGTTCAGTAAAAAGACGTGATCGTATTTATTTTTTCATTATTTGATTCAAGGGTAAAAATTAACATTTTTTCAATCAAGCTTTTAATTTATTTTATTTTTAGACACATTAACCAAACATGGTGGTCATTTTGGTCTTGTTTTTGGCTTCTAACTTTTAGTTTCATTTCTGGTTTTCATTTTCATAACTTTTGGTAATGATACCCAACGACCCCAACTTCTTCAATATGGAGAGTTGACTTTAACCCAAATAGCAGTTGCACACTTTCTTGCCTTCCAGCTATGAGAATAATTCTGGTCTTTGCAGATTCCCCTTGATTACGTGCTAAACTGCGTAATTAGGTGGTTTAATTTATGCATTGGGGTTTATATTTTTAATTAAATACCTAATTACTCTCAATATTTTAACACGGTGTCCTATTTATAATAATTGGGTTTTATTGAGCAATTTATGGGTTTTTGGCATATTTTTATCATAGGAAAATTATCACGAGCTAAAACCGGTACCAATTCGTAATTTGTGCGTAATTTTCTCGTACAAGCTTCAATCGGGATGATTCAAAATTCTAGAGAAAGATGAGAAGATTATCTACAACTTCCATGTTTTGAGCTTTGAGAGAAATGGGCTCCAAAAAGGTCAAAATCACCCTTGTTCGTCGGGAAACAAAAAGAAAAATAAAATAAAAATATCACCTTGATGTGACTGGGTCATGCAACCAGGTCGGATCTCCTTCCATGGGTGCACGCTAGTTGGGTAGTCCCCCCCCCCCCCCCTTTCTCCCTTTAAATCCTTTTTTTCTTCCTCAGCCCTGAGAGCCTCCCTTCATTTCTTCCTTCTTCCCTATCTCCTCCTTCAGCTCTCTTTCTCTCTTCTTCCTTTCGATCCAAGCCCTCTCTCCCGTTATTCTCTTCTCCTTGCTCTCCAACTCCCCCTTCTCTCTCTTCCCTTTCCTTCTCTTCTTTCTCTTCTCTCAACCACCCACAGCTCTGGTGCACCACTCCTTCTCCCTTACTTTCATCTCCTTCCTTCCCTTCCTCTTCCCCTTCTCCTTCCTTTCTTCTCTGTTCTTCCTCTCTCAGACACATCCCAGCTCCCTCTCTCGGCTGCTGCTAAACCAGCCGAGTCTGTTCGTCCTTGCTGCTCCTATGTACTATTGCTGTCCTTTCTTTCTACCATTCTCCTGCTGCTGCCTGTGAGCACACAACCAAGGAGCCGAACTTGCTATTCTCTTCTTAAGTGCCTGTTGAATCTCCCAAGCTCCTGCTGCGGCCATGCTGGTGTTGCCACCTAAAAGCTTGTTGAACCATTGCGGCAACTCAAGCCTCCCCTTGACCTGAATTTGCAGATACCCAAGAGAAGCCTCCCACGTCCAGTTGCTACTGTACCTTTTGCTATGGCTGCTTCTCCACCTTCCACTCGAGTCACAGCTTCTCATGCTCCACACCCACAGCCTTCTCTCTCTCTCTCTCTCTCTCTCTCTCTCTCTCTCTCTCTCTCTCTCTCTCTCTCTCTTCCCTATATTCCCTTCTTTATCTTTAGTTGAATCTTGTTAAATTTTTTTATTGAGGTTTAATTAAAATTTTATTTATTTATTTATATATTTTTCTCTCAAGTAAAGTTAGCGTTAGATTTAATCATTGTTCGATCTATTTAGTTAATTGATTAAGGTCCGATTTGATTCTTGAGAAAAAAAAAAAGGAATAAAATACAAAAAGAAAAAAATATATATTTTTGCTTAAAAGTTAAATTAGTAGTTCCCCTTAAATTTTAAATCTTGATTGTTGAAGTTCAATTTAGTTTAGGTTCAATCGTATTAAAGTTCTTGTTTTTATCATGTTTAGTTATTGTTTAAGTCATTAAAGCTTTAATTTTTCTTTGAGTTCTTGTTTGCATTTAATTTTTGATCTTGATTTAGGTTCTGATTTTGTTAAAAGTTTGGTTTTTCTTATTCGCGTTTGAGTTTGATTGAGTTTTCATTATTGGGTGTTTTAATTACGTGTTAAAGTTATTGCTTTTAGTTTTTATCCCGAAATTCAACCCGTGTTTCAATGTCTGCCTGATTAGACATAGGAATTCCGTTTCTCATTATTTAATTCAGCGCGTGTTAGGTTTTAGAGTTTAAATTGCATGTTCGTTTAGTTTGGCAAAAGAAATCTCAAACAATCTTGAAAATCCCAAAATTTGAACTGAGTTCAGTAACTTTTTATTTTCAATTGGACATATGTAAAATTTGAGATTAAACCGCATTCCCTGAGGAGACGATCTGACATTTGGGATGAATATGACACGACAGAATTCCTATACTTGTGATAGCTTCTAAGCTGCTCATTTTTAGAGTGAGTCAAGTTTTTGGTGTCGTTGCCGGGGAGTGTCAGTTTTAATTTCAAAATTTGTGATTTTCCAGTTAGTTTTGATTTCATTAATTAAAAAAAATAAAAAAAATAAAAAAATAAAAAAAATTTGAAATTTTGAAAAAATTGATCATGCTTGTTTGCTGCCATGTTAGTGGATTTTTGTTGTTTGCATTGATGTTTGATGCCTTGGGTTCGAGATAATTCGAATAGACTGTCTAAAATTTCACTTAGTACCAATAGGGACACACAGAGCACATAATCTGATTGTTCTCCTGTTAATTTTAAGAGTGATTCTGAAATTGATTTGAGCAATCTGTTTGAACAATTCTTTGAGGAAGTCATGGCTGCACCTGCATCACGTACACTTCAGGATTTTCTACAGCCTACGTGCACATCTACACTTTCATGCATTGTGTTACCACAAGATGCACCAAACTTCAATATTAAGCATGGTGTGTTATCTGTGATACTCTAATTTCACGGGATGGATTCTGAGAGTCCAT
Source organism: Malania oleifera (assembly GCF_029873635.1). Taxonomy (NCBI): domain Eukaryota; kingdom Viridiplantae; phylum Streptophyta; class Magnoliopsida; order Santalales; family Ximeniaceae; genus Malania; species Malania oleifera. The sequence continues at coordinate 79,596,293 of NC_080419.1, read as the reverse complement.
ACCAAAACTTGATAGATTTTGAGTTGGTTTGCACCACTTTCATTAATAGGGTTGGAACTAATGAATATATCAAACTTCGCTTGTTTCCCTTTTCTTTGAAAGATAAGGCAAAAATCTGATTTAATTCTCTGCGACCTAACTCCATTACTAGCTGGGCTGAAATGGAGCGTGAGTTCTTACATACGTTTTTTCCTTTTCAGAGAACTCAGTACCTACAAGAGCAGATCAGTTAGTTCATGCAAAAAGGTGACGAGAAATTCCAGGCTTGCTGGGAGAGGTTCAAGGATCTGCTAAGTACTTGTCCACATCACGGGTTTGAATCATGGAGGTTAGTTAATTGTTTCTGTACAAATCTTACTCTTGATTACAAGTACTTTGTCCAGACCATGTGTAATGGAGAACTTTCAGCAAGGAACCGGATCAGGCACTATCATTCTTTGATTACGTAGCTGAAAGTGTCTAACAATGGAATACACGATACAATCAGGAACCCATGACAGTACAACCTATCAAGCACAATCAGTGGTGGAGATAAATATGAGCCAACATATTACCCAGAAACTCTTCCGCCTCAGTATCAGCTATAACAGATCCTTCAGAGCTGTGTGCCATCAGGATTTCAATCTAATGTAGCACCTGCTCCACCAAAGATGTCTCTTGAGGATGCCTTCCAGGAGTTCGTGCAAATTCAAATCAATCATTATACTCAGGACATAAATGAATTACGGGATACTATTAATGTGATAAGCATGCATTTGGATATCTTAGAAAAAGAGGAATTTCCAGTGGAACCTCAACCTAGTCCTCAAGAATACCAGTAGCAACAACAAATGCAAAATGTTTCTCTTGAGAAATTAAAGACCGCCATTACTTCGAGAAGTGGGAAAGAAGTTTCCTAATCCGAGATGCTCATCGACAGACAACCAGTTGTCCTAGAACCTGAAGTTACAACTAAGCCAGATGAAGTCAAAGAAAAACCAGAGGAAGCGGGCCTAGAAGTGAAACAGTCAGTTAATGAGGAGGCCGATACTAATAAGGAGTATCAACCTGTTATACCTTATCCTCATAGCTTGGCGACCATGGAACCATCACCCCCAATTGGAATAAATGTCAAGGAGTCCAATGTTGAAGCAAATCCCTCCAATGGCAAGATGATTGGTACACCCGATAAAGAGGGTGAGTAGAATGGTGAATGTTTAACTTTCCAGGGATCAAGTAAAAATTTTATACACTCCATATTTCTTGATTTTTCAAGTGTTGTGAGTATTTCTAAACCTATTGTGCTTAATCTTACTAGTTAGAACTCTCACTTATATTATTGCTTGATTGATTTTTTTTTAGAGTTTAGCATCAAGTTCTTTCACCGATTTCATTTGATAAATCTTGTGTGGAAAGACTTTGAAGGTTGTGGTTCTTGCATTATCATTGCAAGTTACCTAAACCTATATTTTGGGTGTGTGAAAATCCTTTTCAAGAGGATAGTTTTTCAAAATTCTCCATTGTGCTTTATATATTGAAATATCTTATTGAGTTTGTTTGATACAACTTGCTTAGCATATTTGAAACCCTGATCTAATTTCGTGTTATTCACATATTATGTTTCAAATCTTTCTAGGATATACACTTTAGATCTGTACTGAAAATTCTATACTTGATTGAGTGTTTGGCACACATTAGAGCACTAAGCATATTTATATATCATTCGTGCTTGAAATATTGATTGAGCTGTATTGGTGCACATATCTACTTGTCTAGAAGCTTATTTTCGTATACAAATTTTATACACATTGGTTGTATTCCAGGCGCGGGCCTGAAGAGAGAGACTAGCCCTGTGGAATGGTCCTAGATTGGCTTAGACTTGATTAGGAAAGTTAGTTGCGCCATCCTATTAAGGTGTCTTGGTTGAGGTCAACCCCTTGAATTGACTTGGTTGTATAGGTGCCTCTCCACCCATTAAGTGAGCTTTAGTGGAATCTTTGTGCTGGTGTAGTCAAGGTGGGGACGTAGGCAATTTGGCCGAATCCCAATAACATATCGCATGCATTGTTTACTTTTCAGCACCTTACTTTTTTGCGTGTGTATGTTTAATTTCTAAATTTCATAGATTGACCCTAGGCTGTGTTATACTATTGTTAAAACCAGTAGACCTAGGCGAAAAATTTTAAATACCCAATTCACCTCCCCCCCTCTCTTGGGGTTGCACCAAAACTAACATATATCAAGAATATTCATTTCTACAACTTATTTGTCTTTTGCTCTTTTCCTTATATCTCTTTTTCTCTCACAATCATTCTCCCCCTTTTGGCATCAATCAAAAAGTAAAAGAAAATGAACAAGTATAGTCAATATCAGAGCATTTAATATAAAATATTATAGTCGTCCAGAGCATTACATGTATAATCAAAATTTTGGAGATACACGCCAAGAAAAAAAAATACCAAGTATCAATACAACCAAAAAGTAAGATAAGCACAACATCTTAGAACAACAAAAGATCAAAAGATAGCTAAGATCAAGCATCAGCTGCATCGGTAGAGGCATCATCAGCAGTGTCTTCAAAATCTTCTTTAGATGCATTATCATCATCTTCCTTTTCTTCAGAATCTTCATCAGATGCAACGTCATTGGAAGGAGTTGAGCTTATGTCCATGGGTGCTACACCTTTTGAGGAGTTGGCCTAGTTCTTCTCCATTTTACCTAAATGTTGAGTAATGGAAAAATAGTGGGTTTCTACAGTGTTAACTTTCCCTTGAAGAGTATTTAGACCAGCTTGCATCCTTTCATTGAAATTAAGGTAATGAGTATAAAATGGGAGAAACCAGAAAGGAGTATCTGAGTCCTGTGGAATGAAGGGAGCTTGTGCAAAAGACTTAGGAGGAGGCTCAAGTGTTGGTTGCCTGTGACCTCTGTGAAACCACCCTTGAGTGTACTTCTTATAACCCATTAGTTTAAGAGTGGTGACTAAAAATATGTCATAATGGGTCTTTCGAACAAAATTGAAGGATGGTGTGAGGATGTGATGATGAGCAAAGACTAAGTTCAGCATCCTAGCATAAAGAGGAATGATGTGAGGAGCTTCTTCCTTCATGATCATCCATTTTATGATTAGGCTTGGTCAGTCCAACTTCTTACCTTTCATAATGCACCACATGACAACACAATCAAGAAAAGAAATATGGTCATGTGAACTAGTGCGAGGTAAGATGTTGTAAGTGATTAGTTTATGCAAAATCAAAGTTTGGAGGTTTAACTATTTGTAAAGTGGGGGATTTCCAAAGTAAACAGGTTCTTTAGTCATAACAAGTGGTAGGAAATCCTATGGAGTAAACCCCTGTTCCATAATCCACTGTTTTTCAATGGGTTTACATTCAAAGTCTCTAGGCTTGATACAAAGGATTTTCCCATGCGATAATGAAGTGAGGTGTATGGTTTGCCCTAAAAGGTCAGTTGAAAATCCAACATCTTGTTTCTCCATATTGGCATAAAAAATCTGTACCAAATTAGGATAATGTCCCATGGCCTGGTACGTGATAAACTTCTCCCACCCAATATCTTCGAAGAGTGATATAATTTCAGGAAAATATGAATTGAAGAATGAAACATCAAGAACTTTACTGAGGATTAGATCTAACAATTGGATTTGCTTTCGGTAGAGTGTCTTGGCTTGAGGGGTGGTAAGCCATTTTTCAACCTCATTGTTGTCGATTCGTTAGGAGGAGGAGGAGGAGGAAGCCTTGTTGCTGGTCGTCTTCGTTCATGGCATGATTTTGGGAGTACAAGAACTGAAAACCCTAGCGTGTATTTGAAGATGGAGAGTGTAGGGTTTTGACCAAGGATTTGAGGAAACATTGAAGGAAAGAGGTTGATTGAGGGAGGAGAAGGTGTTTTTTGAGAGGAAAGGAGTAGAGTCAGGCGACTGGTGGAAGTGAAAATGAAGTATTTTTGTGTTTTAAAAGGGCCACCCGCCACGAGTCAAGCACCTGGCACTCGAGAGGTCAGGCACCTGATGACCCATTTTTCATCAGGCAGTAACCTGGCAAGCGCCTGCCCTTCAGGTGGCAGTTGCCTGTCAAGCAGGCTTTTCTGAATTTCTTTTCTAAAAACCTTATCGAACATGTAGCAACCCTAATTCACGTCTAACAAATATAAACCGATCCTCTGAAAGTGGTTTTGTGAAAATATAAGCTAATTGATCATTTTTATTAACGAATTCAAGGGTTATCTCTTCTTTTTGTGCGTGATCTCTCAAGAAATGATGTCTAATATCAATGTGTTTTGTTCTTGAATGAGATACTGGATTCTTTGTTATATATATAGGACTTGTATTATCACACTTAATTAGGATTGTTGTATATTCTAAATTATAATCTTTTACTTGTTGTTTCATGCATAATGTTTGTGCACAACAACTCCCAATAGCTACGTATTCAGCTTCAGTTGTGGATAAGGTTATGGAGTTTTGCTTTTTAGAAAACCAAGAGACTAGTGAGCGTCCTAGAAAGTGACAAGTGCCACTAGTGCTCTTTCTATCTATTTTACATACGACATAGTCCACATCCTAGTAGCTAATCATTTTGAATCCAGTGTCCTTAGGATACCAAAGACCTAAGTTTATGGTGCCTATTAAGTATCTCAAAATTCTCTTAACAACTATTTGGTGTGATTCTTTGGGTGCTGATTGGAATTGAGATCACATACACACACTAAACATTATGTCGGGCCTACTAGCTGTTAGATATAGTAAACTTCCAATCATTCCTCTATAATACTTCATATCTACTAGTTTTCCTTTCTCAACTTTATCAAGGCTAATGGAAGTGCTCATGAGGGTTCCTATGGGTTTACTATTTTCCATATCGAATTTTTTAATCATATCTTTTATGTATTTTGTTTGACTTATAAAAGTCTCATTCTTTGCTTGTTTAATTTATAGTCTAAGAAAATAGTTTAATTCCCCTATCATACTCATTTCAAATTGTTCTTGCATATATTTTGCAAATTCTTTACATAGATTTTCATTAGTAGCACCAAATATTATATCATCTACATAGATTTAAATTAAAAGCAAGTCATCTTTTTTAGTTTTGATGAACAAGGTACTATCAACTTTTCTTCTTGAAAACCCCTTCTCTATCAAAATCCACTAAATCTTTCATACCAAGCCCTAGGGGCTTGTTTTAACCCATATAAAGCCTTAGTTAGTCTAAAAACATAATCAAGATTTTTTATATCTTCGAATCTAAAGGGTTGTTCAACATATACTTCTTCATTAATATAACCATTTAGGAAAGAATTTTTTACATCCATTTGGTATAATTTAAATTCTTTATGGGATGCATAAATTAAAAGCATTCTTATAACTTCCATTCTTGCTACGAGGGAAAAAGTTTCGTCATAATCTATTCCTTTTTCTTGGTTATATCCTATAGCTACAAGTCTAGCTTTGTTTCTAACTATTATACCATTTTCATCCTTTTTGTTTCTAAATACCCATTTAGTTCCAATAATTGAATGATTTTCAGGTTTGGGTACTAATTGTCATACTTCACTTCTTTCAAATTGATTTAACTCCTCTTGCATAGGAATTATCCAAGAGTCATCATTTAAAGCTTCTTCAACATTTTTTTGGTTCATCTTGAGATAGGAATGCATAATGATTGGATCGATTCTTTAATGATGATCTAGTGGTTACACCTCTAGATGGTTTTCCTATAATTTGATCGTGAGGGTGATTTCTTACATACTTCCATTCTCTTGGTAATTCAAGATTTTCTATAAGATTATCCTTTGAGGTTTCTTCAATGTTTTCTTCTTTTTCTTCTTTGATTTCTAGATTATCTTCTTTTTGTGAGATATCATCCTTTTCTTCATTTTTGATTTCTTTTGTGAAAGAATTTGATTCATCAAAGTTTACATGTATTGAATCAATGATGGTTAGTATTATTTTTTAATAGATCCTATAAGCCTTACTATTTATAGCATATCCTAGGAAAATTCCTTCATTCAACTTTGCATCAAATTTTCCTAAGTCATTTTTGTTATTGAGAACAAAAAATTTACATCCAAAAACATGAAAGTAAGCTATGTTAGGCTTTCTTTCTTTCCATAATTCATAAGGTGTTTTGTTTAGGCTTGATCTAAGGGAAACTCTATTTATTACATAGCAAGATGTATTTATAGCCTCGGCCCAAAAATACTTACATAGATTATTTTCATTTAGTATAGTTCTTGCCATCTCTTGAAGGGTTCTATTTTTCCTCTCAACAACTCCATTTTGTTGTGGAGTTTTTTAGTTTAACTGTAATCCCAAGAAGGAGGATAAATTGGTATTTTAAAAATTAATCCTCTAGGTCGATCCACTAGCAGCAGTATTACACAAACCTAAGCTCAATCTAATGCGTATAAAATAAATCAATATATATTTAGAGAAAATTAAACTACACAAGTGAATTAATTAATCTTGCACAATAAAGCAGTAAATAGAGATGACACCAGAAATGTTGTCGAGGTTTGGCAAACTGCCTACATCCCCGCCTTGGCACACCTGCATAAGGATTACACTATGGGCTCACTTAATGGGTGGAGCGGCACCTAATACAACCAGTTCAATTAACGGGACTGACGATAACCCTACACAATCATTCTAGGATAATTATAATCCCTTCAGGCCATGCTTAGAATACAATAGATTTACAATAAAATTTTCATACAAACTATATGCTTCTCAATCAAGTAGATTTGCACCAATATAATCAACACACTACTTAATGATAAGATATGATAAGCTCAATGTAGTTTTGATGTCTACTCTAAAAAATAATGCTAGTATAGCAATCAGTGCATAAGAGTGTGAGTGTTAGGATCTTTGTGTCAAGACAATAATATCAATCACAATATTCAGCAACAAGGATCTTTCACAACACAAACAAATATCTCAAAAATATTTTTCTCAAAATAAGCACAAGAGATATTTGAAAATGGTTTGTAAAAAATTATTTTACAAACAAAACGCAATACAAGCTCTTGAGTATTGCAAGGATTATGCAAAACTCACAAGCCAAAAGAAGTATTCCTACGAAAGACTGATTTACGAAGTCTCCTATAAAAACTTAATCCTTACTCTCAAAATAAAATGAATCTCAATCAACACAAGCAAATGAGAGTGTAAGCTTAATGAGATAAACACAAGAGCACTCTTACTAAGTGATTTTAGCAATAAGAATGAGTAAGAATGAATCTAGGAAGCTTGAATATAAAAAATGGAACTTTTGGATTTCAAAGAAAAATTGCTAATTATTTTTGCTAATCTTATACTAATCCATACAAATGAACCCCTATATATAGAGAATGTTGAAGTTATAACTATTGAGGATATGTAGGGTATTATTAAATTTATTTTAAAACCATTTAAGAAAATTAACCCCATTTTAACCTCAGTAAAATTCGAGCAACCCGAGAGGGTCGATCGACCGTTTTTATGGTTCGGTCGACTGGGGTGCTCAGTTCGGTTGACTAGGATGAATTTGAACTAGGAAGATGGTCGACCAATCAAAGGCGATTGTTATCCCTCCAAGGTTCAGTCGACCAGACTAAGTTCAGTTGACCAAACTTCATATACTTCGGTCGATCATATCCTTTTGAACCTTGAGGTTCGGTCGACTAGGACATTGGTACTTCCCACGTGTCTGTTCGGTCAACTAGGGCATTGGTATACATTTTAAGATGGTCGACAAAGTGTTCAATAGTTTGACGCTAGGAAGGTTCAGTGGACTGAAGAACTCTGTGCATTGGAGTTCTATCGACCGAACATGCCAACACTATTGGGTCCTATGGTCCTAATCACATAAAACTTAATTCTAAGACAATAGGGGACTTTTCATGCAAAACTTTGGGTTCTATGGTCAATCTAAGGCCTTTAAGCTTATCTATCCTATCATGCATGCAATGCATTAATTATTAGAGACCATTGAACTTTAATTATTATAGACCCCAAATAATACTTAATTAAGTTACAATAAATAAAAAGTCTAGGTCTTTATTCTCCATGACTTCATGTGTTCAGATGATTGCTAATATGAATCTACACACAAACTCGATAAGCATTAAATACCTTAGTATTTGTCATTATCAAAATAGGGAATGACCTATAAGGTCAACATTCTCCCCCTTTTGATGATGATAAATACACCATGCAAAAGTGGGTACAACCTTGAAAGGCTTCCCCTAACAATATGCATAATGAGAAGTTTAAGGATTTAAGGTTCACATATTTCTAAAAAATATACCCAATCAAAAATATACCCAATTTTGCATCTTCTCCCCCTTTTGGCTACAACGAAAAGGGCTATAAGAATTATAAAGCACATAAGAATAGGCATTGAGTATGAATCATTTGAATACAAGATATGTTTCAGAACGTTTTTAGAAATTTCGGCTGCATGCCATTTGAAAATAGAGCATTTTCCCAAAAATACCTATATAGAAATGACCTCTTTGAATTCTAAATTATCAATTTAACCACAACTACTAACTCAAATTGTCCAGTATGATAGATCAAGACATAAAACACAAATAAAACTATCAACATACAAGAGATAAGACAGTCATGCATTTCAAACCACAAATAAATTCATAAAGCATAAATTAATGATAGATTTAAAGTGATACCAATTTTTATACCTATTGTTAGGAAGCTCCCCCTAAGTTTGTGAACTCAATAAAAAAACTAGGAGGCATCTCTACTATGCATTAGACCTAAATCACGTCTAATTTCTATGAATCTATCTTTCAGAAGTGGTTTGGTGAAAATATCAGCCCACTGCTCATTTGTGTACACAAACTCAAGTGCCACATCCCTTTTCTTCACATGATCACGAAGGAAATGATGTCTAATCTCAATATGTTTTGTTCGTGAATCTGAGATAGGATTTCTAGAAATTTTAATTACACTAGTATTGTCACATTTAATAGGAATCGTAATGTAGTGCAATCTAAAATCCATAAGTTATTGTTTCATATAGAGCATTTAAGCACAACAACTTCCAACCGCATTATATTTTGCTTAGGCTATGGATAAGGCAATTGAGTTATGTTTCTTAGAGAATCAAGAAACCAAAGATTGTCCTAAATAGTGACAAGTGCTAGTACTCTTCCTATCAACCTTACTACCGGCAAAGTCAGCATCAGTATAACTAACAATCTCAAATGTCGTATGTTTAGGGTACCATAAGCCTAATTCTACAGTTTCAACTAGGTACCTAAGTATTCTTTTTATGGCAAAGAGATGAGACTTCTTAGGAGTGGCCTGAAACTTAACACACATGCATATGCTAAACATGATATTAATTTGACTAGCTATGAGGTATAAGAGACTACCAATCATGTCACGATATAATTTCATCTACAAGGATTTCTTGCTCATCTTTATCAAGTTTGATGGAAGAACTCATAGGAGTGCCAAGAATTTTACCATTTTTCCATATTAAATTTCTTGAGCAAGTCCCTCACATATTTAGATTGGTATATAAAAGTCTTATATTTAGCCTGTTTAAATTGTAGTCCTAAGAAGAAACTCAGTTCACCCATCATGCTCATTTCAAACTCACTTTGCATGCATTTGGCAAACTCATTACACAAATCATCATTAGTTTCTCCAAAAATAATATCATCAACATTAATTTTAATAAGGAACATATCATCGTTTTTAGATTTGATGAAAAGTGCAGTGTCAATTTTGCCATGGGTAAACCCATTTTTTTAATAGAAAACCATTAAGCCTCGCATACCAAGCTCTACGAGCTTGTTTCAATCAGTAAAAGGCTTTGGAAAAATGGTATACATGATCAGGATATTTATGATTTTCAAAATCGGGTGGTTGTTTTACATACACTTCTTCATTAATGTAGCCATTAAGAAATGCGCTTTTAACATCTATTTGATATAATTTAATGTTCTTAAAAGCGGCATAAGCAAGCAACATACGAATGGCTTCCATTATAGCTAGAGGAGCATAGATTTCATCAAAATCTATCCTCTCTTCCTGATTATATCCCTAGGCAACTAGTCTAGCTTTATTTTTGGTTACTACCCCATTCTTATCCTTTTGTATGATCATTAGGCTTAGGAACTAGGGTCCACACTTTACTTCTTTCAAATTGGTTAAGCTCTTCCTACATAGACATTACCCAAGACTCATCTTCTATGGCTTCCTTAATGTTTTTGGGTTCTTCTTGAGATAAAAAGGTAAAATGGCTAACAAGGTTTCTTAAGAAGAATCGGGTTGCTACACCACGTGAAGGTTCACCTATGATTTGGCCTAAAGGATGGTTTCTAATGAATTTCCAATCCCTAGGCAATTCATGAACCTCACTTTCAACTTTATCATTTTCAATTGATTTATCATTTGCTTCTAAGTTGATATCCATATTGTTTTCAATAGAAAGCTTATCTAAACTTTTTCTAATATCAATATCATCTTCATCATTTCTTTTAGAAAACGAATTAGATTCATCAAATGCAACATGAATAGATTCAATAACGACTAATGTTCTTTTATTAAAAACTCTATATGCCTTACTGTTAAGTAAATATCCTAGGAAAATACCTCAACCAGATTTAGAGTCAAATTTGCCTAGATATTCATTATCTCTAAGCATGAAGCATTTACAACCAAAAACATTAAAATAGGAAATATTAGGTCTATGGTTGTTCCACAATTCATAAGGGGTTCTATTAAGTGAAGGCCTGATTAACACTCTATTCATGACATAACATGCATTACATACAACCTCAGCCCAGAAATATTTGGGTAATTTATGTTCATTCAGCATAGTTTTACCTATTTCCTGCAATGACCTATTCTTTCCTTCTACAACAATATTTTGTTGTGGGGTCCTAGGTGCAGAAAAATTATGTGATATGCCCTTTAAGTCACAATAGTTTTCTATGCCATCATTTTTTAATTCAGTTCCCCTATCACTTCTTATGTGTGTGATTTTATAGCCTTTTTCATTCTTAATTCTTCTACATAATTTAGTGAATTGTTCACATGATTCATCTTTATGAGAAAGAAATAGCACCCATGTGAACCTAGAATAATAATCCACAATAACAAAGGCATACGATTTTCTACCTAGACTTTGAACTTGATTATGACAGAATAAATCTAAGTGTAGTATTTCAAGTGGTCTAGTAGTAGATATGAATTTCTTTGTCTTAAAATTTAATTTTGTTTGCTAACCCGTTTGACATGCATCACAAATCTTATCCTTCACAAAGTGTATTTTAGGTAAGCCTTTAACCAAATCCTTTTTCACAAGTTTAGACAACAAATCCATACTAGCATGTCCTAAACGTCTATACCATAACCAACTAGCTTCATTTATTGCAAAAAAAACATACAACTTGCTGAGAAGCTAAATTATCAAAGCTAGTTGTATATATGTTATCATGATGTTCAGCAATAAAAAGCACTTTATTATCAGTTTTACCTTCAACAATGCATTTATCATTTTCAAAAGATACTTTATATCCTTTATCACACACTTGGCTAATACTCAATAAATTATGTTTCAATCCATCAACCAATAGTACATTATCAATAACAAGGGAAGGTTCCTTACCAACCTTACCTACACCGATGATTTGCCCCTTTGCATTGTCGCTGAATGTTACATATCCTCTATCCTTGGGACTGATGGATGCGAACTTAGCTTTGTCGCTGGTCATATGCCGTGAGCACCCGCTATCCATGTATCACTTGTTCTTGGAGGAGGATGATCTCAAACACACCTGTAAGAAGGACTACGTAACTGACGCTGGTCCCCAAATTTTGTTAGGTCCACAAGGGTTAGTGTCTGGATGACATTTACCTCTCCACACCTTTCTAACTTTTACATGTCTGTTTCTAAGTGGACAGTCAAACTGAATATGACCAATTTGTTTACATTTAAAACATATCATTCGATACCGAGGATCTTTAGGTGGAATTTGGGATTTTGATTATTGTGTAAAATGTCCTAAATAAAGATCAGGTCATCTCATATTTTCAACACCATTAAAACCAAGAACCTCTTTGCTAAGAGAGTTTCTTTGGGCTCCAAGTAGTTTTTCAAATTTTCGTTGGTCCTCAGTAAACTTAAAAACAATTTTGTAGCTATCCTCCAATTTTCTCTTAAGCTTGGCAATTTTCAAATCTTTTTCTTTAAGAATTGAGGCATAAAAGTTCTTTGCAATTTCAAACAGTTTTGACCAATTTTCACATTTCTTTTTCAAAACATCATTTTCCTTGGTCATTTTGTTTAACAATTTAGATACACGAATATACTCATATTGCAATTCTTTAAAAGTTAGCATGTTGTCAGAATCACAATCATCATCAAAATAATACGAGCATAAGGAACAAGAAGACAATACCTCATCATCCCGTGCCATCAGGCACAAGTTTGCAATCTCATAGTCATTGCAATATGAATTTGAATCATTGTTGTTTTGTCTATCCCACGAGATACCTACTTTCATGGCTTTCTTCTTTTTCCTAGACTCCTTTTTCAGTGACAGGCAATCAGGTTTGATATGCCTGACTTTGTTGCAATTATAGGACCTGGGAGCATTCGATTTTTATTTTCTTTTACTAGACTCTCCCTTCCTAGATACTGAGTCTCTAAATTTTCTATATGGCCTACTGTTCTTCCTGAAGAACCTGTTGAATTTCCTAGTAAGCATAGCCATGTCATCTCCAGATTCAAGTTCACTGCACTCACTAGATATATTAGTAGACGCTTTTAATGCAATTACTTTTCTCATCCTATTGTGCTCATTCAGTCTCTTACTAATAGCTAACTCATAGGTGGTAAGTGAGTCTATCAATTCATCTAGTGACATAGCCTTAAGGTGTCTACCCTTATGTATGGCTATAGCCTTTGCTTCCCAAATAGGAGGCAAACCCCTAAGGACTTTCCTAATCATCTCATATATAGGATATGTCTTACCTAATGCATGTAGTGAATTAATGATGTATGTGAATCTAGTGTACATGCGCTGAATGGATTCACCAGTGTTCATCTTAAATGCTTCATACACACTGGTCAACATATCAATCCTACTATCTTTTACATCTATAGTACCCTCATATGTGACATCTAACTTATCTCATATCTGCTTAGCAGATGAACATGCCATAACTCTATTAAATTCATTAACATCAAGACCACAATATAGATTATTCATGGCAATAGTATTTAAACTAACAGTTTTCATATCATCATCAGTATACTCATCTTCTATTTTAGGAACTTTAGTTTCACCTACAGTTTTCATGGGAACATAGTTTCAATTAGAGACAACTCTCGAAATCTTCCATTCACTATTTTGAAGATAAATACGCATCCTCTATTTCCAGAAAGTGTAATTAACACCACTAAAAACTAGAAGTCGTGTGGAAGAGGGTCCCTTAGGGAAAGGGGTTACAGTGCTATGAGCCATCTAGATCTTTCTCAAAATAACTATTAAGTCTAAGCTACTAAGCTCTAATACCAATTGTTAGTTTTACAATAATCTCGAGAGGGGGGAAGGTGAATTGGTATTTTAAATATTAATCTTCTAGGTCAATCCACTAGCAGTAGTATTACGCAAACCTAAGGTCAATCTAGTGCATATAAAATAAATCAATATATATTCAATGAAAATTAAACTACACAAGTGAACTAATCAATCATGTACAATAAAGCAGTAAATAGAGACGACACTAGAAATGTTATCGAGGTTCGGCAAATTGCCTACGTCTCCGCTTTGGCACACCTATAGAAGGATTACACTATAGGCTCACTTAAAAGGTGGAGCAGCACCTAATACAACCAGATCAATTAACGGGGCTAACCTCAACCTACACAATCATTCTGGGTTAGATTATCATCCCTTCAGGCCACGCCTGGAATACAACAGATTTATAATAAAATTTGTGTACAAACTATCAATCAAACAGATTTGCACCAATATAATTAACACACCACCGAATGATAAGATATGATAAGCTCAATGTAGTTTTGATGTCTACTCTAAAAAATAATGCAAGTATAGCAATCAGTGCATGAGAGTGTGAGTGTTAGGATCTTTGTGTCAAGACAATAATATCAATCACAATATTTTCTGACAAAGATATTTCACAACACAAGCAAATATCTCAAAAATATTTATTTTACAAACAAAACGCAATAAGAGTTCTTGAGTATTGCAATGATTATGCAAAACTCACAAGCTCAAAGAAGTTTTCCTATGGAAGACTTATTTACGAAGTCTCCTATAAAAACTTAATGCTTACTCTCAAAATAAAATGAATCTCAATCAACACAAGCAGATGAGAGTGTAAGCTTAAAAAGATGAAGACAAGAGCACTCTTACTAAGTGATTTTAGCAATAAGAATGAGTAAGAATGAATCTAGGAAGCTTGAATATGAGAAATGAAACTTTTGGATTTCAGAGAAAAATTGTTAATCGTTTTTGCTAATATTATACTAATCCATGCAAATGAAGCCCTATATATAGAGAAGGTTAAAATTATAACCACTGGGGATATGTAGGGTATTATTAAATTTATTTCAAAACCATTTAAGAAAATTAACCCTATTTTAACCTTGGTAAAATTCGAGCAACTCAAGAGGGTTGGTCGACTAGGATGAATTTGAACTAGGAAGATGGTCGACCAATCAAAGGCGATTATGAACCCTCCAAGGTTTGGTCGACCAGACTAAGTTTGGTTAATCGAACTTCATATACTTAGATCGAACAAGTCCTTTTGAACCTAGAGGTTCGATTGACCAAGACGTTGGGACTTCCCACGTGTTCGTTCGGTTAACCAGGGTGTTGGTATATATTTAAGGACGGTCGACCAAGTGGTCAATAGTTTGACCCTGGGAAGGTTCAGTCAATCGAAGAACTATGTGCATTGGAGTTCGGTCGACTGAACATGCCAACACTATGCATTTCGGTCCTATTCCTTTTATGAAATTTTCCCTAATCACATGATACTTAATTCTAAGACAATAGGGGACTTTTTCATGCAAAACTTTGGGTCCTATGGTCGATTAAAGGCCTTTGAGCTTATTTATCCTATAATACATGCAATGCATTAATTATTACAAACCATTGAACTTTAATTATTATAGACCCCAAATATCACTTAATTAAATTACAATAAATAAAAGATTTGGGTCTTTATTCTCCAAGACTTCATGTGTTCGGATGATCTTGCTAATATGAATCTGCACACAAACTCGATAAGTATTAAATACCTGAGTATTTGTCATTATCAAAACAAGGTATGACCTATGAGGTCAACAGAGTTCACGTGGTAAGAAATTATGGCTTATTGCATGATCATTACAAAATTTTTCAACATCTTTATTTTTAAATTCTCTTCCTTGGTCACTTCTTATGTTTGAAACAGTATAACCTTTCTCATTTTGAAGTTTCTTGCATAGATTTATTAACATATCACAAGCTTCATCTTTGTTAGCTAAAAACAATACCCATGTGTATCTAGAGTAGTCATCAACTATCACAAAGGTATATTGTTTGCCTCCTAAGCTTTGTGTTCTAGTTGGTCCAAATAAATATAAATGTATGAGTTCTAAGGGCCTACTAGTTCATATGTGTTTCTTCTTTTTAAAGCTTGTTTTGATTTGTTTTCCAAGTTGGCTAGCATCGCAAATTTTATCTTTAATAAACTTTGTATTAGGTAAGCCTTTTACTAAATTCTTCTTAGATAGTTTAGATAGAAGGTCCATGCTTGCATGCCCTAATCTTTTATGCCAACGCCAATTATTTTCACTTGGGACGGCCAAGCAAGTTATGCCTTAATCTTTTAAACTATTAAGATTTATGCAATATACATTGTTCATTCTTTATGCTGTGAATAGAATGTCATGATTCTTAGGATTTTGTATTATGCAATTTTCCTTCTTAAAAATTATGTCAAACCCTTTGTCACTAAGTTGACTTGTACTTAAGAGATTGTGCTTTAGACTATCAACTAACAAAACATCATCAATGGTGAGTGAGGATTCCTTACCTATCTTACCAAATCTGACAATTTTGCCTTTTCCATTGTCACCGAAGGTTACATATTCTCCATCTTTTTGAGTGAGGGTGGTGAACTTTGTTCTATCTTCCGTCATATGTTTTGAACATCCGCTGTCTAAGTACCATTTTTCCTTTGATGGAGTGGACCTAAAGCAAAACTACAAGAAAAGATTATGGTGTTATTTTTTGAATCCAAACTTCCTTAATTCTTTTTAAGTCTTGTCTAGTTTCAGTGTTTATCTTCTGTTCATTTTTTACTTTGTACATTTTTTTTCTTAAGTGGACAATTAAACATTATAAGTCCCTTATTTTTACACATGTAGCAAGTAGTATGTTCATGTATGTTTGTGGATGAAGTACTTGCATAGTGTTTAGCTTGTTTTACAAAGTATCCCATGAATAAATTTTTCTTTCTTTTGTTTGGAATATCATTGTAACCAATTCCTTCTCTATAGTTAACCATTCTTTGTTGTCCTACTATTTTCTCAAAGTTTTCTTTCCCTCTAGTAAAGCTGTAAATAATCTTTTCCTTGTCTTCAACTTGAGTTTTGAGGTTGTTTATTTCTAGCTCTTTCTTGCTTTGATCTTTTTCTTGTGATTTGTTCAATTCTTGAGACATATCATTAATTTTCTTCTTAAGCCCATCAATTTGTGAGTCATTTTCTTTTTTAGCAGATTTTGAGAATTCTAGCTGATTTTTAAGATTCTCATTTTGTTCTTTCAAACTTATGTTCCTTTTTGATACTTTAATAAATTTCAGCTTGGAGTTCTTTGTAGGAGGGCATACTCTCACAATAATCATTACATGATTCATCATTAGAATCTTCCAAGGAGGAGTAGTAAGAGTTTACCTCTTCGTTGTGTTCGATGAAGCACAAGTTTGCCATCTCTTGCTCACTGGATTCGCTCTTCGATTCACTTGAACTTGTGTAATCCCATGTTGCTTTCATTGCTGGTTTCTTCTTCTTCTTTTCTTTCTTGAGCTGAGGGCAGTCCGACTTGATGTGTCTGACTTTTTTACAATGATAACAAGTGGGAGGTTCATTCTTACTTTTGTTTTCCTTTTTGCTAGTTTGACCTTTTTCAATTTTTGAGCCTCTGAATTTTCTAGCGAATTTCTTATTTCTTTTGAATAATTTTCCAAGTCTTTTAGTTATAAATGCTAATTCTTCATCATCTAATTCGCTGGATTCATTATCTTCTTCACTTGAACATTCTTTTGAGGCTTTAAGTGCTATGGATTTTTTATTTTTATTTTCAGAGTTTCTTTCTTTCATAGCTATTTCATAGGTTAGAAGTGATCCTATGAGTTCATCTAGTGAGGTTGTTTTGAGATTTCTACCTTCTATTATGGCTTTGGCTTTTGGTTCCCAAATGGGTGGAAGTCCTCTAAGTATTTTGCGAATCGTATCATAGGTGGAATATGTTTTCCCTAAAGCATTTAGTGAGTTTATGATGTGTGTGAACCTAGTGTACATGCTTGTGATGGTTTCATCAAAATTCTTCCTAAAGGCTTCGTATTCACTAGTTAACATATCAATGTCTCTAACATTTATGGTGCCTTCGTAAGTTACTTATAGTTTATCCCAAATTTCCTTTTCTATTTTACATGTCATAACCCTATTGAATTCATTAATATCAAGTGCACAATATAGTGCGTTTATTGCACTAGAGTTAACTTGCAACATTTTGTGATCTATTTCGGTCATCTCTTTTTCTTCCTTAGGTACCTATTTTCCATCCACTAGTTTAGTAGGGATTAAGTCACCATGTGTGACTACCTTCCATGCCTTCCAATCCATTGTTTGAAGATAGATTCTCATACGTTGTTTCCAAAAGGAGTAGTTGAGTCCACAAAATATGGATGATCTAGTAGAGGATTGACCCTCTCCAAAGGGAGCTAATCCTATGTGTGCCATTTAGATATTTATAGTTTCTAATTAAGATTTGCTATAACAAGGCTCTGATATCAATTGAAAGTTAAGTAGTTATCTCAAGAGGGGGGGGGTGAATTGGGTTATTAAAAATTTTGGGTTCCTTTTATGGATTCTTGAATTACTTGTTTAATACACACAACAAAGTTTTAATGATTCAATCAATTCACAACCAATACTAAACACACCACAAGTTAATAAAAACTTTAAACAAACATTCAACCAATTAATAACTCAAAATAACCAATCAAGAATACTCAATTAACCACAATTTACAACACTTGTGAAATTTTAGCTTTTGCAAATTTTGCTTTGTTAGAAACCCTATGAATAATTGCAAGCCCTATATTTGAATGAAATTATTTGCGCTCTCTTAATTAAGATTTCTGCAAACAATTAACCAACGTACTCCCTTTTTTGGGTTAAGGTTAATTAAAACATACTTTCTTTTTATTAAGAGTCTTCTTTTTAATTAAATTTTCTTCCCTGCAGCCTGCACTTAGCATACACACAACACAATATATAAAGGTGTTGAAATTAAAAAGTATGGAAAGAAGAAAGCCGAGATTTTATGAGGTTTGGCTTATCCCCTGCCTGCGTCCTTGCCTTTGACCAATACCACCAAAGGATTCCACTATTTGCACTCCTTTACAGGAGGAGTAAACCTTTAATAATTCCCTCTTTTACAGGTAGAGATTCCTCTCCAAGCGATACTCCACACTTGTTTACAATGATCCAAAAGCCCTGACTCTTCTACAAAACAAGAATCAAGAGAAGAGAACTTGTGTACAAGAGACACTCTCAGATAGAGTAGGTTAGTACAACAATCAGCAAAATATACTTCAACGTAAATTCACTATAAAGTAATTGAAGCTCAATGAAATTATTTCACTGAATCAATCTTCCTTTGATTGAAAGATTTAGACTCGGAAAGCACAATTTTGGTGTAATGATCAACAAGAACTCAGTTGAGTAAGCAGCAAGATGTAAGCAATGAAGCCTTTAAGAGTTGAAAGCACTTGGGAGTATTAGATTGTTGAAAATATTTCTTGGTATTTTAAAATCCATGTCTTGGGGCCTACTTATAGAGTTTAAAAAGTTAATTTCTTGATCCCCAAGTTTACCTGGAATGTTGGTCAAGTTTGCAAAAGAATTGGAGCCCAAGAAACCAAATTTAAAATCTTTCTGTTGGTATTTTTAAATTTCCTTCGAGTGGCAGTCGCGTGGCACGACAAGGCAAACACTTGTCACAGTTATTTCTGAAAGTCAGAACACAGGCAGTCGCCTATCAAAACACAGGCAGGCACCTCGGATGACAAGGCAGGTGCTTGTCAGGCACCCATCAGGCGCCTGGCACCTTTTTATCTTCTAGTTCTTAAAACAAAAAACAAAATGGTCAGTCGATTAGGAGTTTTGGGCAGGCGCCTAGGCTTTCAAAAATATATATGTTTTTTAATATTTTGACTTTGAAAGCTCTTTTCATTTTAGAACTTCATTGTTTATAACTTTAGAATACATATTTTAAGGTCTTTTAAAAATGGGTTCTTAAGATTTTAATTTCTCCTAAAGAGCTTCAATCCATTTTATATTGAGTTATACTTAAAGTACTTACATAAAGACTTCCTTAAGACTATAAATCCTTTCAGCTCTTGGCGTCTTCATGCATGTCCCTACTTTGAATCCTTTCTTTGAGCTTTAAACATACTTTGAGCTTCATAACCTCTCAGACTTTAAGCTTTCATGCTCTTTGTCACCCTTTTTGCTTGAACCACTTGTTTGCATATTTCCATTTAACTTTCTAATATTTGGTTCCTGAAACATTTCAACTTGGAACATATCAAATTACCTTGATTTGTTATCTTCAAAATAAGAGTCGTAAGTTTTGTTAGGCCAACAAGGTATATGCTCTTAAATTGTTGGTATATATACACTAAAATGTGCTAGCCTGAACATAAATTAATCCAAAACAAAACTCTAAATAGCACATTTCATCAAACACTTCCAACTCTAAACTAAGAGCTCGATTTTACTTCTTGTTTGTACACCAATATGTGCACATAATTTAGATTTGATTTTGTAAATTTTTACCAAATCTTAAAATTCAATTTGAATCTTGATTCCCAAAATTAGAATTTTGATTCATGATTTGAATCTTGATTTGACATGTAACGACCCAAAAAGTATACCATTTTTTTCCTTACCTATTTACTCTTACACCCCCGAATTATTTGCTATAACCTCCCAGGCCCCAAGTGAGCACTGAGGAAACCCTGTTCATATTACATACCTAAGAAGTGGAAAACATAAAAACATACATCCATATTTATAATACTAGAATCCAGCTTTTTCCCAAAACATAATTACATAGTTACACATCATTCTAGATTCATATACCCAAAACTCCTGATTACTTACTCAAAAATACAACCCCCCATTAAAACTTACCCTACAAATAGGGTAGTGTAATCGCCCTCTTTATCTACATGCTTGATCCGCTCACCTAATTGGAGCACTTGAAAAATATTAAGTCACTAGGATGAGACAACGCTCAGTAAGAAGAAATATGTTATTGCTAGTGTGTGGCAACTGAGCTTACAAACATATTATACTGACAAATAACTAAAACTAAATTTAGCAGGAAAAACATCTCATATAGTTTAAAATACAACTTACATCTCTGAGTACAATTTAATCATAATTCTAGTACTATAGAATATCTGCCGCTGTTTTGTGAATATATATACATAAAAGTAACTTGTGATAATACCCTGGAAAACTGTACATCATGATTTAACCTTTACCCCTCCTCAGCCCAGCCCTGACACAAACTCTGTGGCATGGTAGCTAGAAAACTGCTCACCACCTATCCTTAGTCTGGCCCTAACACAAATTCCATGGCACGGTAGCTAGAAAACTGATCTAAAATTGCAACTGTAAGACCCCGAACCATGATATATGGATTTTATGTAAAAGAGGGGTAAAAATGGAATTTGGAAGATTTCGTCGACAAGGCCATAATTCATCGACGAAGGTTTGGAAAGTTGGAAATATCAGGTTCGTCGATGAAATCGTTGTCTTGTCAACGAAATTTGTGAAGACCTTGTCGACGAGGATGCCATCTCGTCGACGAAATCGCCCGGGTCAAAGGTCTTTATAAGGATATTTGTAGTTTCTTCTTGGCTAAGTTATGGTTTCTCTCTCTCTCTCTCTCTCTCTCTCTCTCTCTCTCTCTCTCTCTCTCTCTCTCTCCCTCTAGAACTCTCCCTACACTCTCTCTCTAGCTTTGTTTGTCGATCGTTGCCTGGTTCATAAATCCAACGATATTGCAAGGATTAGTGAAGGATTCTCTACGTTTCTAACGGATCAGAATTGAGTTTCGGAGGATTTTGAGTTTCGGGCTCAAATCGAGGTAAGGCTCGGTTTTCGTTTCTGATTCAGTATATGTGTAATAGTACGAGTTGTAAGCATGTACTGTACTGTGGTTTGTAGGTTTCAGAGTCTCAATTCATAGTTTTGAGGACCGTAGAGTTCGTAGTTGGAATTCGGGTTAAGGTAAGGGGATTCTGTTTATATCAGTTCATTTTCGAAATCTGGATCAGTAAGCTTGTAGGCTACAATCGTATGTATGTTTTGGGAACTTATTTGGGGAAATATATCAGGTAAAAATGTAGGATTTTCGAGTTACAGTTTTCAGGAAAATTGGAGATTTTGGGTACCATCTCTACCTTATTTAGAAAACTATTGGTTTTGCTAGAACGGTATTATTGAGGTGACCGTAATCCATATTTGCATAAATTGTATACTTGAATTTGTAAATGATATGATTTTCTGTAACCAAATAAGTGTGGTATGTATGGTTGAATGTATTTGTTCCAGGTATTTGTAAAACAGCTATGTGGCGGCTAATTATCGTACGGTGAAATGTATAGGAACGTGAGTTCCAAAATGATTCTAGGGATTTGTAAAACAGCCATGTATCGGTTAACTACTGTGGGCGAGAGTGGCTGGCTCTATATCCAGGGTGTGAAATATCACCAGTATGTTCCGGCTGGTCATTGAAGGGTGTGTTCTACACCGTATGTAGCAATGTAATCACTGTGTGCCTAGGTCATTGCAGCGTAGTTGTGCATGCGGCAATGTAATCGTTGTGAGACTAGGTGACCTTGTGTAGTTGCGTATATGGCAATGTAATCACTGTGGGCCTGATTCGTCGCTTTGTAGTTACGTGTGTAGCAATGTAATCGCTGTGAGACTAGGTGACCTTGTGTAGTTGCATATGTGGCAATGTAATCACTATGGGCCTGAGTCGTCACATTGTAGTTGCATATGTAGCAATGTAATTGATATGAGACTAGGTGACCTTGTGCAGTTGCGTATGGAGCAATATAATCACTATTGGGCCTCGGTCGTCACAGTGTAGTTGTGTATGTAGTAATGTAATCGCTGTGAGACGAGGTGACCTTGGGTAGTTGCGAAGTAGTGTGATGACACTGACTGTATGTTTTGGTTATCGTATGTACTGGAATGGTTTTTATGAAAATACTGGAACTATATGGAATTATATGTATACATAAGAAACTGTATATAAATGTTTCGAACTGTATCGTATTTTATAGTATTATGAAGTATGTAATATAACACTGGTATGCCACACACTGATATAACCTGCTTTCTATCTTACTAAGAGGTGTCTCACCTCGAATATATACAAATATTTCTCAGGTCCCTCAGGTAGCCGTAATTAGCATCCTAGCATCTAGAAGCAAGGGTGTCGTAGCTATTGCTAGTACCTATTAGGTACGAGTTTTGGTATCCGGGTTGTCAGGATAGTTATGGGAACGTATATCCTAGTTTGTATAGAATCTGGTATGATACAATTATTGTATAAAAGACGGTATTCCGCTACGTATTTTGGATGTATGGATGGTTATGTGTATGGTTATGGATCGTATCATGTATGTTTTAAATTAATACAGAGACAGGTTAGATTACTAAATTCACCACCTGGGACCCATCTGCGGGTTCAGGGCGTGACAGCAACGGTACCGTGCTCTGCTGATAACTAATCTAATTCATCAAGGTCTAATACTGTATATATGTATTATCTTATTGTTTCATCATGATTTCAAAATAACCATAATGCTATAAATCTAATCTGAAATACTGAAATATCTGACTGAAATAACTGTAATATCTGACTGAATAAATTTGTAATATCTAACTGAATAACCTGTAATGTTTGAGTGTTATGGTTTTGGAAATCATGGAATTTTGTAAATATTGTAAAATATCTGTAAAATATTTGTCTATATATATATATATATATATATATATATATACACACACACACACACTATAATTTATAATTGTGTAAAATCTGATAATACATATTTATGTGCATAAATTCTGATAAGTCATCGTATTTTGAGAAAATTGTATAAACTCTATACTGAACAAATATCTACTCAGGCCACACAACTAATAAAACATATGTTCTGAAATCCATGAAGCTATATAACCAATATTGTATACCTTGTTGAACAAATACCATATTTTACTGATAATATTCTTGAATTTCCTAGCATAGCATATTTCCCTTACTTAACTGACTGGGAGGCTTGCCTCCAACTTTATTTTCACACTCATGGCGCACTATCCTCAAATCCTTAAATAACACATTTATACAAATTTCTCAGTAAATCACTGAATTCCTTAGAAAATCATTTCACTCATATTTCCTGAACCTGCCTATTCACAATTGCTTAAACTTTAATATACCTGACTCCTGGAAAAATATATGCTGGGGTCCTCAACCCATGCCTGTAGGGTCCTAAAACACCCTAATCTTGAATATATAACACCCTAATTCTGTTCCACAAAACACCAGTATATACCCTCATAACACAAAATTCGAGCTCCAATAAGACTGGTAATACTAAAAATACCTTAAAATCCACTTACCCTGATTATAGGATGGTTCCCAAACTTCCCAAATTGAATTTATGCTCCGACTAGGCTATAAAGAATCCCCCTAGGATCACCATGGTAACTTCAAATCGTCGAACTGGGGAGAATTGGAGCCAAAAATCTAGAGAGAAACCGAGAAGGAGAGAGAAAATACTGAGGGAAAAATAGTTTCCTCGCTAAACCGTCATTTCCTGCTATTTGTAGACCTCTTGCCATACTGCCTCGTCGATGAGCCACATCACCTCATCGGCGAGTCGAAGAATGGAGTTCGTCGATGAACACCTAACCCTCGTTGACTAGTTTCAGGCCTCGAAAATAGCCCCTCGGTAATCTCTCGTCGACGAGACAAGCATCCACGTCAACAAGCCCAAGAAATCTATTCACCGACGAGGTCCTGCTGCGTCCTCTTTAAAAATTCCATTTTCCTCTCATTTCTTTATTATTTAATTCTTATAGTTATCTGAGTTATTACATTCTCCCCTCCTTATAAAATTTTGTCCTCAAAATTTGCTATTTGTATTGAACATTATCCATTGAGGAAAACGACCTACTTATTTTATTAATTACCCTCACTTATGATGGAGGAATACCATGGTTATATAAGCAGTTCTAGGAGATTACAAATATACCCATAAAATAAAATTCTCCCAAAATCAAAACACTACCTATCCTATAATCTAAAATATAGCTATACATTTATCACTCTGTACTGAATAAACAAAATTGTCTTTATCTGAACAATATTGACTAATATTGTACCCCATTAAACAGGTGTGGGTATTCCTGTATGATCTTCTCCTCAAGCTCCCACGAAGCTTCCTCTATGGCACGATTTCTCCACAGGACTTTTACTAACTGAATCTTCTTGGTGTGTAATTCATGTTCCTTCCTATCTAAGATCTGCACTAGTGCTTCCTCATATGTCAGTGAGTCTCCAAGCTCTATCTCTGCATAACTGATCATATGGGATGGGTTTGGAACGTATTTCCTCAGCATAGAAACATGAAACACGTCGTGTATTCTAGATAGAGTTGGTGGTAAAGTTAGCCTGTAGGCAACTAACCCCAGTCTTTCAAGTATCTTGAATGGGACAATGTACCTAGGGCTCAGCTTACCCTTCTTTCTGAACCTCATAACTCCTCTCAGTGGAGCTACCCTCAAGAATACTTTATCTCCCACACCAGCTCTAACTCCCAGTAGCGTGTATCTGCGTAACTTTTTTGTCGACTCTGAGTTGTATTGATTCTTTCTTTAATAAGCTGGACTTTATCACATGCTTGTTGCACTAACTCTGGTCCTAATACTCACCTTTCTCCCACTTCATCTCAATATAAAGGAGAATAACATCTCCTACAATATAAAGCCACGTACAATGTCATCCCAATGCTGGCTTGATAGCTGTTATTATATGCAAATTCAACTAACGGCAAATACTGGGTCCAGTGACCTCCAAAATTTAGCACACAAGCTCACAACATATCCTCAAGTATCTGAATCGTCCTCTCTGTCTACCCATCAGTTTGAGGATAAAGGGTTATAAAGAATGCTAACTGTGATCCCATAGCCTCCTAAAAACTCTTCCAAAATCGTGACGTAAATCGAGGGTCTTGATATGAGACTGTAGATACAAGCACACCATGTGAGCGCACTATCTCCTGAATGTATGATTCTGCCAGTCTATCTATAGAGTAGTTGACTTTGATGGGAATAAAATGAGCAGTCTTCATTAGCTGATCTATGACCACCCATATAGCATTTTGTCCCTGTCATGTTGGCGATAGCCCTATTACAAAATTGATAGAGACATGATACCATTTCCACTCAGGGATGTAGAGTGACTACAACTACCCCACGGGTTTCTAGTGCTCGGTCCTTATCTTTTGGCATGTCAAGCACTACTTTACGAATTTAGAAATCTCCTTCTTTATACCACTCCACTAGAAGGATTCTCGTAGATCTCGATACATTTTAGTACTACCTAGATGCACGGCGTATAGGGATCTGCGAGCCTCCTCCAAGATAACTCTCCTGATTCAAGCATCTGCAGGAACGCATAATCTGGTACAAAATCGTAGGGCTCCGTCATCTGATATACTGAACTCTTCCTCTTGCCCATCTTGCACTTTCTCCATCAATACTACTAGTTTTGGATCAGTTCTCTGGGCAACTTTAATCCTTTCTTACAATGTAGTTTGTATCACTAGGTTGGCCATGAATACCTTGTGATCACCCTTTACTATCTATACTCCAAGTCTCTCTAGATCCATTTGGATAGGGTGTTAAATCTCAACTGCTGACACCACTGCTCTTGCTGTTTTCTTGCTTAGTGCATCAGCCACCACATTTGCTTTCCTTGGGTGGTAGCTAATAGTACAATCATAATCCTTGATAAGCTCCAACCATCTTCTATGTTGCATATTCAAATCTTTCTGGCTGAAGACATACTTTAAGCTTTTATGATCCACGAAAATCTCGCATTTCCCACCATAAAGATAGTGCCTCCAAATCTTCAGAGCATATACCACTGCAGCTAATTACAAATCATGTACAAGATAGTTTTTCTCATATTCCTTAAATTTTCTGGATGTATAAGCAATAACTCTTCCATGCTGCATCAACACACACCCAAGCTCCTTTTGAGACTCATCACTATAAATAAAAAATTCATCTTCTCCTGATAGAATAGCCAACACTAGGGTAGTAACCAACCGTTGTTTCAATTCTTAAAAACTCTGCTCACATTCATCAGACCATTCAAACCTCACATTCTTTCTTGTGAGCCATGTCAAGGGACTTGACAGCCTAGAAAAACCCTTTACAAAGTGTCGGTAGTAGCCTGATAAACTCAGAAAACTCCTGACCTCCTGGAAATTTCGTGGCCTCACCCAACTTATCATTGCCTCTATCTTACTCGTGTCAACTGATATGCCATCCCCAGAAATCACATGCCCAAGGAAAGTAACCTGTCTCAACCAGAATTCACATTTCTTGAATTTCACATAAAACTTTCTTTCCCTCAATACCCACAACACTAGCCTCAGATGATGTTCGTGTTCCTTAAAATTCATTGAATAAACCAATATATCATCTATAAAAACCACACCAAATTGGTCCAGATACTAATAGAACACTCGATTCATCATGTCCATAAACGCTATCGGTGCATTCGTTAGACCAAATGGACGAAACGCAAAACTCGTAATGCCCATAATGGGTATTGAAAGCCATTTTCGAAACGTCCTCTGCTTTAACTCTCACCTAATGATAACTTGACCGGAGATCAATCTTGGAGTAGACTATAGGCCCCTGGAGCTAATCAAGTAGATCATCAATTTTTGGAAGAGAATATTTATTCTTTACCGTCACTTTGTTTATTTCTCTGTAATCAATGCACATACTCATAGTCTCATCTTTCTTCTTCACAAATAAAATCGGTGCCCCCTAAGGCGATACACTATGCCTGATAAAACCTTTTTCTAACAGCTCCTGCAACTAGTCTTTTAACTCTTTTATTTCTACTGGATCCATTCAATAAAGCGCTTTAGATATTGGTGCCACCCCTGGAAGTATATCAATTACAAAATTTATCTCTCAGTCTGGTGGTAGGCCAAGTAATTCTTTTGAAAAAATATCTGAAAATTATCTGACATAGGAATATTAGCTTGTTTCAGTTCTTCCTTTGGCATGTAAGCAATATATCCCTGACAACCACCCTGAAGCAACCACCTCGCTTGAATAGCTGACACCAACTGTGGCGAGGCGCACACACATGAACCCTCAAATCTATATTCTTGCTCACCTAGGGGTCTGAAAATTACTTCTTTCTGATGGCAATCTATGCTGGCGTGATTAGTTGTCAACCAATCCATACCGAATATTACATCAAATCCCTGCATATCTAATAT
Organism: Malania oleifera; assembly: GCF_029873635.1. Taxonomy (NCBI): domain Eukaryota; kingdom Viridiplantae; phylum Streptophyta; class Magnoliopsida; order Santalales; family Ximeniaceae; genus Malania; species Malania oleifera. The sequence continues at coordinate 79,568,410 of NC_080419.1, read as the reverse complement.
CAAAAGATCAGCTGGTCATATTTTCTCTTGAAGGTCCACAGGAAAATTACTAAGTACCTTTCTACACCTCACGGTAGATCCAGTTGGCATAGCTACAACCAACTCAACATCTAATAGTTGTGCTTCAATCCTAGTTAATTTAGCGTACTCCAACAAGACAAAAGAATGGGTGGCACTTGTGTCAAACAAAACAATAGCTTTATAGGAAAAAATAGTAAAGATACCTATAATAACGTCTCCAGTAGCCTCATCGTCTCCTGGAGTCAAAGCATATACCTTCGCTAGTGTTGTATTCCTTTACTGGTCTCCACAAGGTGTATGATAAACACCTCAAAGTGGTATATGAGCTGGCATATGGAGTGGCAATCCCCGATATGCTCGTGCCATATGACCAGGTTTTCGACAACGATAGCCAACATTTTCTCCCCTTTTACATTCACTTGGATGCCTCTAGCCACATTCAGGACAGGTAGGAAAAGTATGCCCACTCTGAAAACCATTGTGCCTTATCATCTGTCCTTGACCTCCTTCATACCGGTCTCCTCTCCATGGGCCCTGGCTGGAACCTGCCTGGAAACCCTGGGGTGTGGGTCTCTGACTCTGAGCTACAGTGCCTCTCCACATGCCACTCACGATGACTGCAACTTTGTCCACAACCTCTGCAAATGTCTGAGCCCAAAAATCGATAACCTGCTTAAACAAATTCTGCTTCAAGACTTTCTCAAACTTCCTTGCCTTCTTCTCCTCGTCCAGTGCTAAATGTGGGGCAAACTGAGACAATTCTATGAAATGGGCTGCATATTATTATACTGTTAAATGTCCCTGAGTCAGGTGTAGAAATTATGCTACCTTTGCTCTCCTAAGGGTGGCAAGGAAGTATCGATCAAAAAATAACTCCCGGAAACAGCTCCACATCACTGCCACCGGATCAGGCCTCTGTTCCTCAATCAGCCTCGCTGATCTCCACTAGAGTTTTGCCTCCCCGATCAGCTTAAATGTCGCGAACAATACCTTTTGCTTGTCAGTACATGGGAGGACCATCATTATATCCTCAACATCCTGAATCCAGTTCTTAACCACTAGAGGGTTTTCTCCTCCAGAAAATGATGGAAGTCTCATCCACGTAAACTGCTCAATCGTGCACTCTTGAGCTTTTGGCCATCTCAGCCATCACCTGCTGGGTAACGCTATGCAGTACCACATCAGAATCTCTACCCCCCAAACTAGAGGGTCCTGCTTCATCACTCCCAGCATTGGTACCACATACTTCCTAAGTCCATCCTAAAAAGACAATGAACATAATTTAGGAACCCTATCTCCTATACAGATCTAATTTATTTCATCTAACTGAAATCTCATCTTCACAATTAACTACCCTCCCCAATCTTAATTCAAAATTCAATTCTTGCAACCTAGATACACAACTCGACAATAGTTTACTGTGGCTTTCCTGAAATCGTCACCCCAGGAAAAAACATAGAAATCACCACGAAAATCTTGTACCCAGACCACAGAACAAAACCTCAAATCCTTTTTTCTATATTCTGGTATTGTTTCCACTACACTCTAGAGTTTATAGAACCTAACAACCTAGGCTCTTATACCAAACTATAACGACCCAAAAATTATACCATTTTTTTTCCTTACCTATTTACTCTGATACCCTTAAATTATTTTCTATAACTTCCCATGCCCCAAGTGAGCATTGAGGAAACCCTGCTCATATTACATACCTAAGCAGTAGAAAACATAAAAACATACATCTATATTTACAATACCAAAATCCAATTTTTCCCCAAAACATAATTACATAGTTACACATCATCCCAGTATCATATACCCAAAACTCTAGGTTACTTACTCAAAAATACAACCCCCTATTAAAACTTACCCTACAAATAGGGTAGTGTACTCGTCCTCTTTATTTGCGAGCCTGATCCGCTCGCCTAACTGGATCATCTGAAAAATATTAAATCACTGTGATGAGACAACGCTCAGTAAGAAAAAATATGTTATTACTAGTGTGTGGCAGCTGAGCTTACAAACATATTATACTGAAAAATAATTGAAACTAAATATAGCTGGCAAAACATCTCATATAGTTTAAAATACAACTGACATCTCTGAGTATGATTTAATCATAATTCTAGTACAATAGAATATCTACTACTATTTTGTGAATATTTATACATAAAAGTGACTCATGATAATACCCTAGGAAACTATACATCATGATTTAACCATTACCCCTCCTCAGCCCAGCCTTGACACAAACTCCGTGGCATGGTAGCTGGTAAATTGCTCATCACCAATCCTTAGCCCAGCCCTGACACAAACTCCATGGCATGGTAGCTAGAAAACTGATCTAAAATTGCAATGGTTTCGTGCTCTACTGATAACTGATCTAATTCATCAGGGTCTAAGACTGTATATATGTATTATCTTGCTTTTTCATCATGATTTCAAAATAACCATAATACTATAAATCTGATATGAAATACTGAAATATCTTATTGAAGTAACTGTAATATCTGACTGAATAAATCTGTAATATCTAACTAAATAACTTGTAATGTTTGAGTGATATGGTTTTGGAAATCATGGAATTCTCTAAATACTGTAAAATATCTATCTATAAAATATCTATAAAATACCTTTTTGTAAAATAATTGTCTATATATATATACACTGTAATTTATAATTCTGTAAAATATGATAATACATATTTCTATGCATAAATTCTAATAAGTCATGGTATTCTAAGAAAACTGTATAAACTCTACACTGAACAAATATCTACTTAGGCCACACAACTAATAAAATATATGTTCTGAAATCCATAAAACTATATAACCAATATTCTATGCCTTGTTGAACAAATACCATATTTTATTGATAATATTCCTGAATTTCCTAGCATAGCATATTTCCTTTTACCTAACTGGCTGAGAGGCTCGCCTCCAACTCTATTTTCACGCTCACAGCACACTATCCTTAAGTCCTAAAATAACACATTTATACAAATTTCTCAGTAAATCATTGCATTTCTGAGAAAATCATTTCACTCATATTTCTTGAACCTACCTATTCATAATTTCTTAAACTTTATAATATACCTAGCTCCTAGAAAAATGTCTTCTAGGGTCCTCAACCCATGCCTACAGGGTCCCAAAACACCCTAATCCTGAAAATATAACACCCTAATTTTATTCCACAAAACACCTATATATACCCTTACAACACAAAATTCGAGCTCAAATAAAACTGGTAATACTGGAAATACCTAAAAATCCACTTACCCTGATTTTGGAATGGTTCCCAAACTTCTAAAATCAAATTTCTACTCTGGTTATGTTATAAAGAATCTCCCTAGGATCATCGTGGTAGCTTCTGATCGTCGAACCGGGGAGAATTGGAGCTAAAAACCTAGAGAGAAGGAGAGAGAAATCGAAGAGGAGAGAGAAAATACTGAGGGAATAATAATTTCCTCGCTGAATCGTCATTTTTTACTATTTATAGACCTCTTGCCATGTGGCCTCATCGACAAGCCACGTCACCTCATCGACGAGTCCAAGAAGGGAATTCGTCGATGAACACCTAACAATCATCGACGAGTTTCAGGCCCTGAAAACAGCCCCTTGGTAAACTCTCATCGACGAGACACGTATCCACGTCGACGAGCCCAAGAAGTCTATTTGTGAACGAACGCTCTGCGTTCGTTGATGAGACCCTACTGCGTCCTCTTTAAAAATTCCCTTTTCCTCTCATTTCTTTATTATTTAATTCCCATAGTTATCTGGGTTACTACATGACAACTATGCTCTCGACACACTAACTTTTGATCCCATATAGCATAACATACAAACCTAATAGATAACAATCCAGGCATACTCAAATAAAAAATACGAAAGGTAAGTAAGCAAATAAATGTAGTCTGCAGTTGGTTTGTATCAACATGAGTTGATTTATGGCAGTATCAACTGTTGATGAGTAAACTTAACATTAGAGATTTCTTTTGTACTTGTGCACTTTCGGCGCAACACACAATTTCAAACTCTAATCTAGCAACTTGATTCATTCTTAGGAAAAAAAAAAAAAAAAAACGATGGAAAGCTCACAAATTAGAGATCAAATTTTTTCATGACAAAAAGACAAAACTAAGAACATCACACAAGTTGAATTAGGCACTGTCCTTTATAAAAACGGAAGGATAACTAGGGTTAGTTGTAAATGACTCAAACCTTGAATTTTAGCAACGAGCTGGTGTTGCACGCAGTGTCAGGAGGTCTGGCAACGAGCTGGTGTGGCACGCGGTGGCAAGACGTCCGGCAATGAGCTGGCTTGGCGTACAATGGCAGGAGGTCCGGAAACAAGCTACTGTGGTGTGCAAGGGGAGGAGGTTGCAGCTATGGCTGCCGTGGGCAGCAAACGGCTAGCCAGATGTTGTCCTTGTTCAACGGTGGTGGTGACTCTTCAGGGAATCCCACACAGTGGCCCTGTGGTGGAGGGGATACAGGAGGGAGCGCGCGCGCGCGCGAGAAAGAGAGAGAGAGAGAGAGAGAGAGAGAGAGAGAGAGAGAGAGAGAGAGAGAGAGAGAAGGGATTGGGATGCGCAATATTTTGCATAAGGGAAGCCGAAAGGATATTTGGGTAAAGTTTTTAGTGACGATTCCAAAAACTGTCACTAAAATAAACCATCACTAAAATATGACTATGACTAATGGTTGACAACCTTCACTAATAATAGAGTATTACTGATGATAAATTTTGTCACTAATATCTGATAAATAGTCACTAATATTTTCACGCGATAGTTTGAGCGGGAAAACCTGCTTTTAGGGACAAAAGTATTAGTGACGAAAAAAAAATCGTCACTAATAATGCATTATTAGTGACAAATACTAGTTTCATCACTAATGTCTTACCTATTAGTGACAAATTTGTTTTTCGTCACTAATAGCGCATTACTAGTGACGATTTTTTATTTGTCAATAATACTCATCACTAATACTTTACTCTTAAACTGTAGGATTACTGGTGCCTTAATTTCTTTGTTATTAGTTTATTTATTTCATTTATTTAATTTGATTCATTTTTTGTTATTAATTGATTAAAAATTCAAAAAAAAATTAAATAAAAAAAATTCTAATTGATTTTTAGTAGGTTATTTGAGTTGCAAGAATGTTTTGGACATCGATATGCCCTTCAAATAGGCTCATAGCTAAAAAGAGGGGGGGGGGGGGAATGGGGGTTTGAGGGTGAGTGTAGCTTCACATTTTGTATCCACCTCATTTTTTGTGAACATGGTTGCTTGTTAATCCCATGCATGGATAATGGTGGGTTGCATGACTCAATTTGTTTTGATGGAAGTGTATGCATGTATGCTCAATTCATGCCTTTTGGTTTTTATTGAATATATCATCTCTCATAGATGTTTGGTGTGCTTGGGTGTTGCAATATAGTGATAAGTTTTATGCTTGAAAAGTCCTGAAACCAATTGTGATATGTTGAGATACCAAATTTATTGGGACTAGTGAGTGAATCAAATTGAATGAAAAAAAAAAAATCTTTAATTAATTAATATAATGACAAAACCTAGAAATAGCGAGATAGCATTTTTCTTAAGATTCTCGAGGTGAGGAAGCGTTACGATTCTGACGGGATATCTGTAAAAGAATGCATTCTTAGTAAGGTATTAATCTTGCATTTCTAAGAGGATAGTTTGAGTTTTCAAATCATTTTCACACTAAAAAGATTTCAAATTCCCACTTTGCTTTTAAACTCCACCATACTCTAAAATAAACCATAACCAAGCAGACTTGAGCATACCATGTATTATCTTTTCCACTTACTAGGATGTGCCTGCTGGGGCAGCGTCTTCACTACTGTGAAACTGTAGTATATATCTGAAAATCCTAACTAATATATACACACACAGCTGGAACACTGATTTAGAAGTTCAGATTTCGATTTACTGTTCGGAAATTTTCTTTTGCAGCTTTCTACTCCACACAACTCCAACTGTATGTGTATAATCATCATTATCATTAGCTAACCTATGGTAAAAATCAGTAACATCTTTCTTCAAATAAATAGGTGGACAAAAAGCATGCAAGACACATATATCCATATATATATATATATATATATATATGTACGTATCATCATCATCATCATTAATAATTAGGGTGAAGCATTGATTAATGCCACCCCATTGACATTCATTATATGCCTGCATGGGACAAATAAATTAAACCCTGCATTAGTTTTTTTAAGTATTAATTAATTCACCATTGCTATTCTAGCTTTTATGAGACTTTAGTTTTACTTTTAAAATCTTTTGATATAATGTAAAAAAAGTTAGTTTGATTTATTTGTTTAAAAAAAAAAAAAAAACTAAAAAAGAGGGAAGTATGACTTGAAGATATCAAAATTTTAAATATACATGTCTTATGCTTCCGATTAATTTTAAGGTCTAATGATTTTTTATTTTTTATTTTTTTGATAATTTGAAAACTTCAGTCACCATCGCGCCACTTTGCATACTATGGTACGGCACAAAATCCAGGAAAGTGAAAGCTGTCCGCCCATTAACGCACTCATGGCAATTCCCTGAGATAAACTCTCAAGTGAGAATCGAACCCGTGACCTTTGGGTCACCCAAGTTACAAGCCGCTCTTATCAGTTAAGCCAATTTGACTGGACTCTAATGAATTTTGGATGAAAAGTAGAATAAAAATAATGAATAGGAAATAGAGAATACATATATATATATATATATATGGGTGTGTGTCGGTGGGGTGGGGCATATGCACTTTGGACTATGTTATCTGCATGCATATGTGAGCAGATGACATTTGTTTAGTTTTGCAAATGTTCTCATTTGCAATATGAAACAAGTTAAATGACTTTTGGAGTATTACTTCTCATAATTAAAAACCTATTTTTCATCCTTCCCTTTTAGTAATTGATTTTTCCTCGACCTTCTACCTTCATTATTTTTTTTTTTGGAAAGGTCAGCTTGTCCATTAGTGAGAGTACCACCACCTACCACGTCGCATGCAATGAGTTAGCCAGCTCTCTCCCTATACTCCATTTATATATTCCAAGTAATAAACTCAAGATTTGTTAAAATAAAATTAATTGCCTGAGTTCGAGTTTCTTTAATAATCGTTTAATATTAAATTCTAGTATGTAATCTTTGAACAATTAATATTAGGGGTGTGTGAAAAAGCTACAGCGTGCTATTTTCTATTTAAAAAAGTCTTTATTTTAGACCACCCACACTAATAACATATTAATATTTTGTTTTAACTAATAATTAAGCAACTTAACAATGATATAGACCAGCGTTGACAACAAATTAAGAAATAACCAAATCCAACAGCTAATGAACTAAAGATTTTTAAATATCATAATATTGTTCACATAAAATCCTCTAATTTAATCAAAACATTATATTACCAAGCACACTATATATATATATATATATATATATATATATATATATTGATTATCACACGAGCATATCACAAAGTTAACTTTCTAAAGGGATACTATGCACTTATATATTCTTTGAAGGGATAAGATCCATTGATACCGATGACATTTGGACAATGCATGCAAGATAGGTATATATTTACATATAGGTACACAAAATATAGGTACATTTGTGTAGATATATAATTATATATGATGTAGTAAAATTTTTTTAGTTATCAAAATTTCAATATGCACAATCATCTTTTACATTCCCGAGCTACAAAAAATTAGGTGAGAATGTGATTGGTCTCATGGTTGACAAATATAGAATTGAACACTGAAATTGACCAATACCTCTTACTATAAGAAAATCTTATGGTTCATTTATCTCCATTCGAGTCAATCCTTGAAGACTAATTATTTTTACGTTTATATATATATATATATATATATATATATATATGATCTAAAATTAAAAGAATTTATTTATCGTAAAAATTATATGAGAAATAAAAGATAAGAATGGAAATTAAAGACATTATGGTGTGGTACGTTGATTATTAGCAGCTGTATTTATTCAAAAATAGGGAATAGGGTTTGGGATATTTTAAAAATGAAAGGAGGTAGGACAATAGGGGTTGCGATTTTTCACTTGGATAATCATTGAAGTGAAAAATAAAGGCTTAGCTTACCCATGCATCAAAAAGGAAGGGGTAGACTGTGGAGAGTAGAGAGTAGAGAGACCTTAGGCCATGGAGTACCGAAGCACTTCGCTTTTTGACATTTGGTGCTGTTGGATCTCTTCACGACATGACAAAATGCATCTATAAATAAATATGCAGAGCGAGCGAGCGAGCGTTGGCCCTCGCCTTAATTCCCAATATCTCTATCTATCTATGAATGCATACATATGTAATCTTTACACAAACATCAAGAAGGAAATGCAGTGATCCATAAGATGAGAGAGAGAGAGAGAGAGAGAGAGAGAGAGAGAGAGAGAGAGAGAGAGAGAGAGAGTGATGGGTTTGTGCAGGCTGTAGGAAAGGGACCTTCTTTACAAAGGATCTGTTCTGTGCTCTCGCTGGTCTATGATACATGGAAGGTGTTGATCTAGCAATTTACCCCACTCAATAATATATAATTTCTAAAATGGACCAAATTCTCCTCGTACGATGACGTGGCATGTTTGCATTGGTGAGCACATACAGGGCCAGAACACCGCCCCCACATGTGATCCCCACCCATCCACCACCACCGCCTCCCCCTTCTTCACTGTTCCTATTCAATATTGGGGTTGGATTTTATTTGTCCAACACGGGTTTTTAAGGTTAAATCTTTTCCTAATTACATGCCATTAAACCTAGGGTTTTCTCGGTTTTTCAGCCCCAATCTCTTCCTAGCGCGTGCGAGCACGAACCAATGGGACAGCGTTTACGTGGTCAGGCATCTCGCGCAGGAGTTGACAAGACATGGGGGAGTGAATAATTAAGGCAACGAGAGCGTGGAAAGAACGCGAGTGGGGAATAAGGAGAACCTCCCTAGGGTTTCTTAGGGTACGTTCTTAATGGATAGTGATAAGAACCGCACCACCACCCATCCCTCTGCTCTCTCTCTCTCTCTCTCTCCCCCCACCCCATCTATCTCTCTCTCCTACTTTTCCCCCCCCCCCCCTCTCTCTCTCTCTCTCTCTCATGGGGTTGGGATGGCATGATGATGGATGCATGAGTCATCATGAGTCATGGGGTTATGGTTCGGGAAGTGGGATACGGGCGTCTTATTACTATTAGCGACGAGCTTATTACAACAAAACTTTACATAAATCTCTCTGTCCGCTCCGCTTCTCTCTCCTCACTCTTCCTCTCTCTCTACTCTCCACACTGTTCCCCTCCCTCTCTCTACTTTCTCGCTCTAAAAGCGAAAAACCATTAGGGTTTTGCTCGATTTCGCACTCAAATTCTGCTGAGCCAGCTGGGTTTCTCCCACAACAGCTCCTAACTTTGGGTTCCCTGAGAGATGCTCTCTCTGCTGGTGCGGCTTTTACGAGGTGCCGTGAAGATTCTTTTCCCTCGTGGGCGCAGATCGTCTCGTTAATTTGATGGTCGAGTCCGACCCAGGTCGGTTCTTCATCTCTTATTGCTTCACTTTGTGTTGTTCATGCGTTCTTGATTGGTGTTGTAGAGATTGAAACCCAGTTTAGCTCAGTTCGAGCTGGTTCTTAATTTGTTCTTGCTTTGGTCTTTGAGATGTGAATTGTACGTTAGATATGTGTTCTTTAGGTTTTATCGATATTCTTATATATGTAGATTAATACTGAATATTTATCTTTTCTTTCTACTTGATTCAATTCTTTTGCTTTGTTTATTGTTTTGGATTTGCAAATTCATTTGCAATAAACCCTAAAGTCAGTCATTTTATGGATTAATATGCGTTCTTTCTCAAGTGACTTGGACTTTTTCTTTCGTGTGTATGAAGGTTTATTGGTTTACTAATTAATCATAAATGTTTCTACAATGGGAGAACATTTGTGTAAGGTGGCGAGCCAAACCATTAGCATAAAATGAAAACCCTAGCCAGGCAGCTAATATGTGCTTTAACTTGTATATCAGTGCTATTTTATGATTTAATTTTTCTGTTTTTACGAGTGGGTCGAGCCAGATGCTTGTTTTAATTGTATGATGTTGATAAAAATAATATCTTTAAGTGCCTTTACTTTCTTACCATATGGGGAACTAGGGTTTCCAATTTTGTCTACCACAATCTTTTACACTTCCTATAACGCTAAAGATTATTATTTTATGATGCAGACTGCGCCATCTGGCAATGTTTGAGGTTGCTGTATACTTATTCCGTGATAAGTCTGAGGATAAATATATATATAAATTGCTTTAACTGAAGTGTAGCTGTATCTATAAGCATATTCAGTATCTTTAATGTATGATATTGACTATATGTGTTGTAATTTCCATAGCAGTGTTCATTACCAACTGTGCCTTCTATCCCGAACTTTGGCAATCACACTCCATGTTCAAATCTTTTGGAGGAACTCTTAAACTATCGGGGTATTGGTGCTAGTGTATTATCTTGATTAGAATATTAAAGCTCAATGTCTACTTTTGTGAATTTAATCATAGTCGCATGTTAAATTACTGCCTTAGATGACTAACTGTTTTTTTTTCCCTCACATTTATTGATATTATTAACTCAACAATAGAGTAGTGGTTTATTTTCCATTCTATATACCACCCATTGTGTTTACTTAAAAAGCGCAACTGTATATATGCTGGGTTGTCAGTTGATACTTTCAACATGGAGGCAATTATGTCAGCGGAGGAGATCCATCATGGAGAAAGAGATTCTGCTCTTGCATCCAACTCCAAGAGCTCAACCGTCAAGATTGACTCGATATTTATTGATCTTAGTAACACTGAGGAGAAGGCTGATGCAAAAAGTTGTGAGCATTTTTCCATTCGGTAAGCCTTCACTTGTGGCAACTATACACAACAATATTATTGTAACATATGTTTAAACACCAATTTCTCTTTTTAGTCCATGTCTTGTTCGTGAAGAACTGTTCTGAGGCTCATCCTTTTTATTTCCCTTTATTAAATAATATGGCTTAGTTTATATTTGTAACTTTGAAACTTCTTGTGTGGCTGGCTGCCTATCTGTGAATTTGTTTTGTCTAAGAAGTGTTCTTAACTGAGTGCTGGAAGGGTGCAAGTGCTTTCAATCTTGTACGTGGTATGCATAATTGCAGTATATTTTTGTTCGTTGGATGGAGATTTCTATTACGTCTATTTAATTTACTTATATGTGATTGCACTAATTTAGTGAACCCATCAGGAATTCAAATCATAGACTGCTGAAGTGGAAATCTTAGCTTGCAAAGTAATATACAGGAGAATGGAAGTTGGATGTAGCTGGGAAATATTTTGTAAAATGAGATATTTGCAGCATAGCAATTTCATGTTGAAAGTCACTTTTTGAATAAGAATTCTTCTGTCCTATGTAATCAAAGAAGAGTTTTGAATTTTTCATGGAGGGTAGGTTTCTAATTGAGCAAATTCCTTTTCTGTTTCGGTTTTTTCATTTTTGCAAATGCAGTGGATATGTTGCTCAAATTAGAGAAAAAGACAGGAAGATTTGTTGGCCATTTTCTTTTGACGACAATACAGAAGAGCAAACATGCACGCTTCCTCCTTTACATGATCCCAAATTCAGATGGTGGCGTTGTCAAAACTGTCTACAGGAGATTGATGCTAATGAAAGTGCAAAAGAGAATGGAATGGGTGCTAGTTGTTGTAAAACTGGATTTAAATCCAAAAGCACTTCCACTCGTTTGCAATCCCATAGTGGTGTGGGAATGCCACTGTTAGATTTTCAGCAAGCTTTGAAGCCAGACATCATTGAGGGAAGAAAAGATGCTGCTAACACTTTCTCTGATGTTCACAGCAATAAGTATAATCTTTCATTACAAAGTATTAGAAATGAAGGTAATGTTGAAGGTGCCGAAGCTTCCATGATCGGTACATATTCTTACTCCAAATTTTAGGACTATTACAATATCTCAATGAGCAAAGCTGAACTTTTGGTTCATTTCTTACTTTTTTCCTGCAGCTCATGAGAATGGTTTTCAAGATGTGATGAACCAGGAAATTTCCAGGCCAACTTGTGCTGCAAGTGGACTTAATCCAAGCTTGATGCAGCAAATAGTTAAAGATAGCCCAGGTATATTTACTGCCAATTACAGAATGTGTTCACTATATTGCAACATGTCTGCCTTTATAGCTGCAGCCGTTTCTCAGTGTATTTGTGGTAGTAGTAAAGAAGGACATTGATGCCCTTGGGGCATGTTCCCTCATCCAATAAAATTGTGATGTATAAGCAATGTGACTCCACATAAGCTTATGTGGCACCACTCTATTCCGCGGGGCACATAACCCAAGGGCATCTAAGTTTTTTCTCTGTTATAACAGTAATGATTTTAACAACTGTAGGTATTAAATTGCAATGCAATGGAGTTGTTTTTTGCAAGGCAGACTGTGGAAGTCATGAAGTTACTGATACTCAGCCAGCCATCAGAAACCTCAAGCAGATGGTTAATTGTTCGGCCAAAACTTGTCAAACAGAAAAGCATATTTCTGTGAGTGGTCAACATGGAGATGTAATGGCAGATTTTGGGACATCTAAGGTAGTTGGTGTGGCTAATGAGGCCTGTAATGCTGCCAAGGGTCATGAAAGCAGACATCCTTCCCTAGAAATCAATAAATGTAGTTATGCATTATCTGCATCTGAAAGTGATGATGATATCTTGCAAGAAAACAATCAACATCATGCCAATGATAATTCAAGTGGTTTGCATTGTAAAAAAACTCGAAAGGTGCGCTTGCTGACCGAGTTGTTGGGTGCAAAAAAAAATACACGCAGTAATCACATTGGGACAGAAGACTCTTCTTCCAATGCAACGCCTGATGCATCTACCAGACCAGAGAATTCTGTTGCACAAGGGCATGAAGCAAGGGGCGTCAGGCACCAAAGTAGTAAAAGCAAGATGTCTCACAATGAAGATTGGAGATCCGAACAGATGGGTGGGCCAATAAATGTGAAAAAAAGGGTTCGGTTCTCCAAGGGAGACGCAGAATCTGCTGACATTAACAATGCAACTGTTGGTTCTGAATTAGCTGTGAGTGCACCTCCTGAAATAGGTTTGCTAACTGGTATGAAAAGTCATAGCACCAAAAATAGAATTGATAGAAAGTCTATTCCGTGTAAGAAGAAATTGAAGAAGGCTCAAGTTGCTGATGGATGTTCTTTATTATTGCCATTGTCTGACATTGTAACCAAAGACAAAAATCTTGGCAACATTGGATATGCAGATAAGGACAATGATGACCATCATGCTTTTTTCAAATCAGCACGTGATGATTCCTATGACATGGTGAATCATTCATTTGGATGTAATTTGCCTGCACAGTTTACCGAGAAAAAATCTAGTTCACGTAAGAAGAAGAAAAAGATACCTCAAGTTGAAGTTGGCCACACTTCTCTAATGCCTTGTAATAGTGGAATTCTCAGTGAAGGTCTAACCACTCGGAAAGATGTAAAAGTCATACAAATGGGGCCTGGAACATTTCCACACCAGTTAGCCGAAGATGCATCACATACAGAGGGTCTACATCTTTCCCTTCAAAAGTGCTTGGCTACACAAAGAAATAATAGAAACTATATTTCCCCAATTGAAGATGGGCTAGAATTTCTACTGCCACAGCAACAGAGCATTCCCAGTGAACATCAGATTATGATGAAAAATGTAAATAACGAGTATTTTGGAAATTCAAGTGTTTCTTTTGCATCTGCACCAGATGCATTTTTGGGGAGACAAGGATGTGATGATCTGAGTGCCAAGAACAATAGCAAGAGAATGTCTTTTTTCAGCGGCAGCCGGAATTGCACCCCTCAGACTGAAGGCGAGGCCTTTCCTTTAATGAGGAAAAAGGTATGAGCTTTTCTCTTCTTGCTGCTACTGTCAGTGTAGTATAGTTTCTTTGGATGTATACATCACCAAAATTCATCATGGTACTATTTTCCTTTTTCACTGCTTCCTGTGAGCTGGTGCTGCAATGTTGTTGTGGATCATAATTTGATTTTAGATGTGTAGCAAAGCAAGCAGATCAGTTTTCGTAGCTTGAGCTAAATGCATCCGGTCTTGGTGTTGATCTGAATACAAAATATCACTCATTTGTTTTGTAATAAGAGACACTAGTGCAAATAAATTATTTCATTCAATTATCCAAGAAGGAGATGTATAGGGTTGCAAATGCTTATGTGATATAACTGTTAATGTCAAAAAGTAGAAGAAGATTGCATATGTTATTAATTTGTATCCATCTAAACTATGTTCTAAATTATATTTTCCATGTTTGGGGAAATTGAGTTAATTCTCGATTGGAATTTCTGCTATTTTTCTTTTGCTGAATTTTAGAAGGGCAGGGAATTAAATTTGTCTTATGCTAAGAGCAGATACTGTATGCTTATCAGAAGTTATGAGTGAAAATTCAGCATAGACCTCAGAAGTCACATTGAAGCAAACTGCTGGTCATGTCCTCATTTATGAATTAGGCTTGGGATGGATAGTAGAATTTTTCAATCTTGGCATTTTTTATTAATTAAATGTTTTGAGGCATGGTTAGATGGTGTGCTGCTGTTATTCTAGCTGGACTTGTAATTATTAATGCATGCAGGCTTGACCCGAGCTGCCCTCTGTATGGGATAAACATGTTTCAATTCTAATTAAGATAAGTGTTTTAAAAAAAAAAAAAAACGTCTTTTCTAGTTATGGATAGTCCAAATGATCTTTTCTCTGCTCACTTTCATGTTACATTTATCCAAATATGTATGTCTGTATTCACACCAGTGTGCATATGCCTATTACGTTGTTTTTCCATTTTTTATTGGCCTGATATACTCAAACTTGCTTTCAATTTTACTGCTTTTAATGAAAATGCTATTGTTTCACAGGATTTGTCAGCCACATACAGAAATGAGAAACTTGCTGGAGCTAAAGAACACTCAGATATTACAAAGAGTGGTGTAAGGGTCAATAAGGTGCTTCATCAAGGAGCTTTAGATGACATACCAATGGAAATTGTTGAACTTCTGGCAAAGAATCAGTATGAGAGGCGTCTTCATGATGCTAAAAATGATCATTATCTGTTAGGGACAACCAGTAACAGAAGGAATGCCAAGACATTGGATTTTTTTGAAGTAAATGGGAATGGAGCACTGAGATTGTTGCCAGAGCAAAATCC
Source organism: Malania oleifera (assembly GCF_029873635.1). Taxonomy (NCBI): domain Eukaryota; kingdom Viridiplantae; phylum Streptophyta; class Magnoliopsida; order Santalales; family Ximeniaceae; genus Malania; species Malania oleifera. The sequence continues at coordinate 79,553,120 of NC_080419.1, read as the reverse complement.
CCATTTGCAAAAAAATCAGTCTACTACTATGAGAAATGGCATAACTACAACAGATGAAACTGCGCGACCCAACAAACAAAAGTCAGTTAATTTCTTTTCTGACAATAGAAACCATTTTAGTATGAGCAAATTGGAAGAAACTCATGCCTCTTCAGTGTTCTCCCCATTTTCACAGTTTCGGGATAAACAATCAAGTGGTGTCCAATTTTCTGCCCTTGGTCCTAACAGAAGTTGCAGTGCTCAAAAATGTAGATTTATTGGGGATACAGTTGGGCAGAGGTTCTCACATACTGTTTTGCAGGGCTCAGAAGCATATAACACATGCCAGACTCCTTTGCATAAGAAAGATGAAGCTGGATGTGTTTGGTCCCACATGCTGCCAAAGGATTTGCATTTTGGACTTGACATTCCTCAGACGCACCCTACTCATTCAAGTAACATGGACATGCTTTCAAAACGTACTGGTGCAATGCAAAAAGGGAAAATAAATGGGGGTCATGACCTGGATATTTTGAATTGGAAATCTGCTAACCCTGAAAAGCTGGATAGGAACTTGACTTCTGAAACTTTCAACAGGACACATGCAGGATACCCATCCAGCTGCAAACCCAAGGGAATTGAGCATCATCCAAAGCTGATGGGATCATTAGATCTATATTCTAATGAAACTATACCAGCAATGCATTTACTCAGCCTGATGGATGCAGGGGTGCGGTCAAATACAACCTTCAATATGGATGGAAACCAGAAGTTACTCAAGAAACCTTCCTTTTCACATGATCATTACTCTAAGGAGTTTACCAGTCTGGGGTGGTCTGGAGCATATAAGACTGGTGAAACCTCACAATACCCACCATCTGAATTTTGCAGTAAGAATAACCTTCCAGAGAAAATTTGTGAGTGTTCGCCTGCTGGTCCTGCTGTTTGTTCCTTCGATTCATTTCAAACTAATATAAATTTTAAAGGAGATGCTGATTATGCAGATCAAGTTTTCTTGAAATCTAGTAGGGAAGGGAAATTAAGTTCTCGTTCGCCCACACAGAAGAGAGGCCATAGACCACGAAAATCTTTGTCTACAAGTTGGGGTTCAGGCCCAAATCAGGGAACTGTTCCTGTTTGTGGAATGCAGAAAACGTTCTTTGATGATTCAGATTCTATGGTGTTTCCTTGGCAATATCATGCACCTGATAATTTGATGAAGAGTATAGAATTGCCAGCCAACAGTAACAGCAGAACTGTTTGGTCTATGAGAAGCATGTCTGAGACTGAAACCTGCAGTATTAACAGAAATCCTGCTGATTTTAGCATGCCAGAAGCAGGGAATGCATACATGATTGGTGGAGAAGACCTAAAATTTGGGAAGAAAACTCCTGGGGATAGTTCTGGTTTTGTCAATTTGGATGGGCTCAAGCGCCAGAAGACTAGGAAGCTAACAGGGATAAAAGAGCATGCAAGGCATCAAACTTCATGAATGTTCCCTGATCTTGTCTGCATGTCAGAATTAAAAATCTTTATGCATGTCTTTTGGCACGCTGCTGCTTCAGAGAGTTTCATGAAATCTCAAAATTCCTCATTGATTTTCGAATGGGCATGTATGAATTTTCAGTGTTTTGATCTGTTGATCAAAGTTTATGTATGCACATTCCACCAGGAAGTAGAGGTGGTACGGGATAGATTTGGGGCTTGTTGCATGTAATCATCAATAAGTGAGCTCTTGTGAATATACTTCTTGTTGTAATTTAGTGTCATAATTTACTTGGGGAAAGAAATTTGCTTCTGAAAAAGATATTTGGAATTCAGACTTTGGCATATCACACTATGGATGTGATTGTCTCATTTGAATCATTTATGTTCATTTTTTTCTTTTTTCTTTTTTTTCTGAAAGTGTTTAAGAGACTTTTGTATGTGGGACACATTTGAAATATAAAATCCTCCATGTGGGTGTACATACGCACTTATTTTCGTCTTGCTTTGGTCATTCATCCAATAGTCTTGGGCATTCATATTTTCTGCATCATTTGTTGGATGCAAAATCATAGGTTCTTTTGAGAACCAACCTTGGAAGTTCTGAAGAACTTCCCGTGTTTGGGAGAGGTCTTGGAATTGAATTTGGTTGGATTTGGAAGAAATATAATACAAAATTGAGTTTTGTTCAAATTTACACAAATTCAAATCCAAAACCTGAAATCCATGCTTCCAAACATTGCAAAAAGATGCATATGTGAACTTACTCCAAGCACGCTATTTATTTTCCCTTATTTCAACAGCTAAAAGCAATTACTCAAATGATGCTAGCTTAGATTGGGATGCAGGGGTCATTTACATAGATAATGAACAGAGAATTCATGACAACTTTGAAGAATGGAAATAGAAAAGAATTGTCAGTTTCTGGTATTCTTTGTCTCCATAAAGCTGCAGCTAGTATTGCCAACTATGTTAGCTAATGTGTTTTTTAAATTTGCTTTTGGTTGATAAGTACTCTTACTGTGCTTACATGTTTGGAGTATATATATGTGAAAAATGTGGACTTCTTCATACTTTTTACACCCATTATTATCCTGATTCGACATGGTGTTTCATTCGCTCATAAAAGGTGAATTTGGCTAGATTTTAGGAAAAACGATAAGCCTTCTTAATTAGAGAAAGCCCTACGAGAAACGATTACTCTATGTAGGATGTGGAACCCACTAATAAGAAGATGTTTATTAATGTTTGGGCATGCAAAAATGCTGCAGGGCCCACATCATTGGGACCAACCCCAAATCATATATACCATCACTTGTGTGGGATTAAATGCCAACTTCCAAATCTTAAGTGGAGGAATGGTTTCTTACAAGTCTTTCTCGCCTTTCTTGGCTTGCAGTGTGTGGTTGAGCCTGATGCGTTGCTGCTGGCCTGATTCTTCCAGATAGGGATGGATAGGAGGGCTAGCTTAATTTTTATACTAGCCAGAAGTGCTAGTTGTGCTGGTTAATTTCCAGTATGTAATGGAGAGACGTGGAATGACGAATATGGGAATGTGTAAAGAATCTGGGAAAGGCTATGCTAGCAGAACCATGTATATATATTATAGGTGTGGGAGAGTGATGCCAGCAAGAAAATGTGGTGTTGGGTGACATTATAAATTACAGCTCTCTTTCAAGTAGCTTTGGGGGTGCAGCCTATATAATATTTCATGTTGAGGTGGAGATCTATATAAGCCACTCCTCTTCCATCATCTGCATCCGACATATTGATATCACATGCATGAATCGACACTGGAACTCAATTCAAGTTAATTTTTAGCTTTGACGTACTAGTACGACTTGTTAGTAGCAGAAGGGGTCCCTGTATTATATATGTCTACCTAGCTTATGCAATATATAAGGCATAAGTATGCAAATTCAGTAGATATACTGTCTGGCAGTTCTTTGACTTCTTTCTCAAGGAAAATGCGAAGCTGTGCATGGGAACAGGAAGAAGCAATTTCAGTCATAGCTATCTCGCTCATTGCGCGCAGACCCTATAGGAGCAACTGCATGTGTGTGTGTCAATATATATATATATATATATATATATATATATATATATATATAAACACACACACACACACACAGGGTTAGCTTCCCATGGGACAAACGAGCCTTGATGGCCTAACTAGCTTCAAAGGTATTTTCTGCTGAGTCTTAATTAATTATGTCCTTCTGCCCACCACGTAGTGGGCACGTTATTTAAGCAGCCTCCCTTTCACAGCTTTTGTTCCTCCTACCTAGGGTCTGCGACTACCATTGTCCATTCCTCCTTTCCTCTTCCGTACAGTTTCATTTTTAGAAACCAAACTCTTTTACTTTTTCATATAATTGCGAAGAAAACATGCAATGTATAGTTTTGATTCCTCTAGACAGACTTAATAAAAGTTGAGATGGGAGTAGTCGAGCCCTTTTATATTGCTTTTAGATCAACCATGCGTGTGTTCTGGTTTTCTTTCTTTTTTAGACCTCTCTGCTGGCATATGTCAGAAAGCACGTGATATCTATCATATATACATGTACATATATACCATATATATAGTTTAAAAATTAAACAACTTTTAATTTGTTTTAGTGTCTGGGCATATGAACGTGTCATCCTCAGTTCATATATCAGTCATGTCTGTCTGTGCGGGCAGTAACATTTTGAGTTTTGCTCTTACGTGCGTTTATTTTGGGAGAGGTTGATTAGAATATTAACCATCTTTAATAATCTGAGTTTAATGTATAAGCTGAGATTGGACTAACAGTTAGAGGAAGGCCTCAACCCATAAGGCTGGCCAGTACTTCTATACTTCTAGCTCCTTGCAATGGCTAAACAATAAAAGGATATTTTAGTCAATCGTCTTTAATAAACTGTGGCTCAATAATAGAACCCGGTCCTCGAGTCGAGTGGTTCATTAAGCTATCCTAGATAGCTTAATTATAGTTGGAGTCAAATGGATGACAGAAAAAAGTTAGATGACCGAGTAATTCTAGAGACACAGTTTTCACTTTTATTAAAAGAAAAGAGAGAAAATTGATCCATATTAGATTAGCTGAAATTTAGAGTAGATATTGATGAACACAGGTGGAGAGCTTTTAGACAAGCTGTATTTATCATTGGATTGATCACAGTGCATACTGAATAAGTGTATGCACGTAAAGTTGGTTCAGAGATTATGCATGCAGGGAGAGCTAATTAATTAATTAAGTAGCTTTTGTCCATTTCCAAATTGAATGGCCAAAGAGAGAATATATACCAAACACACACTACCCTTCACACCTCACACATACAGGCATCTTCAGTAAAAGAACAGTCAGATGTGCTTGATCAGAAAAATACTAATAGAGGGGGATTGAAACTTTATATATATATATATACTCAGAATGGTTTGTGGGAAGTTTTAGTGAAAATAATTGAACATGAATTTTAAGCTTTAGATTGTTTGGAGTTATATGAATTGGAGAAAATTCATCACTATTTGATTTGTACTATATTTTACTTAAATTCACACTACAAATATAAATCTAAGGTCCAAACAATTACAAATTCCCAAACACGAGGTTAGAGCATTATAAGATTACTTTTAATTAAGATATAGTGCATCAATAGTTTAGCTAGATAAAAAGTAATGTCGAGAAAACTTTCGCAACCAACTTCGTCATAAAATAATTTTAAGTTTAGAATCAAATTTCAACTCAAAGAAAGTAATTTACTACAACTCTATTTAGCGTAACAATTTTGTTTGAGGCAAAGAAAATAAAGAGAAACAAATAAGGAAATCTATTTTTCCGTTCTATCTTCCCTATCTATTGAATAATATTTAAAATAAAATTTATTCTAATATAATTAAGAATAAAAAAAATTAAATGCTAATCATGTGTAAAATTATTTTTTGTTCATTTAGTTTTTATTTTATTTATTTTTTCTCGCGTTCGTTGATTACTAACATAACAGGTAGATTCCTTAATATTTTTATTTTCTCTCTTTAATGTTTTTCAACTTCCAAAAGAGACCTAAACATAAATTAACACTAACAAAAAAATAATAATTTTTTTAAAAATTAATTTGTTTCATTTAAAATTCTTTCGAGTGGACACTATATATCTAACATAACTATATAATAATGTAATTATTTACAAGTGTATAGTTTACAGAAACCAAGTAAATAGCAATTTAAAACCTTTCAATGAATAGAACATTAATAATGGTATGAGAATATAAAATAAAAGCCCAAGTCTTCATCAATGCGTAACCCCCAATTCTCGTCTTCCTCATAAAGTTGTTGACAGTAAGGCACAACTTCGTGCTTAACGAATTAGAACAATGCTTTCATCAATTCAAGGAGCTAGTCATCCTTTCACATATGTCCTCTTTTTTCATCCATGAATCGCACCACAGAATTGACACGAGAGTCTATAACATACTTACACGTCAATTCTTAATTAATTGTACACATCCTATAGGTTTCATCTTTCCACAAGGCTATTGGCCCATACACTTGAATTTGAAAAAGACAATCTAGTAGAAGCCATCCTCTATATTTCTAAAATTATTCTTTTATTTTTTGGTTGAAGAAAAACTTATTAATAAATAAAAACCTAGTACAAAGTGAGAATGCACACATATAAAAGCAACCAACCAACTCAACACATACAAATAGAGAAAATAAAATAAGAAATAGTCAGTAAAGAGTACATGGTTTGTGGTGGGAGGGCAGTGCATATGCTGCACATGCAGGTCTTGATATTTTATGCATATTGTCATTTTTAACAGCTTTGAATAGCAAGCAAGCGATGTTATAAATAGTAAATTCCTTAAAGAGCCTTTGCTACTACCAAAAATATACTATAGCCAAAAGTTTTAGATCCAATACATGTTTGTGTGGGGTTAAAAATGTGTGTCTAAAGTGGGGTTACTTTTTTTGTACCTTGTCCCACATTAATTATTTAGGATAATTCAAGACTCGTTATATTTATATATATATATATATATAGACCCACACAAACATAAGGCGAGGCTTGGCAAGTTATGAGGAGTCTTAACTTATAAACATATAACCATACGCAACATACATGTATATGACATGCAAGTAGAACCAATGCTTCACTTGGGTCCAACTACTACTTTTGTTGTTTTGCTTTTTAGCCTTTTGATCTCGTCCACTAACAATTTTCAACATTTAATCCTTAATTTATTAGCATAATAATCTAATAATTAACATCTTTTCTTTTTTGATTGAAAATATGAAAGATATGAATATGCTATTGAAATTATCCTTTTTAGAGTGAAATAAATAAATGAGTTCGAGGTTAAGTTTACATTATTAAGTCCTTATTTTTGTCTCAAGATTTCTGCTTATAAATTAAGTCAAAAACCTAAAGTTTAAGGTCCTTTTGTGTTTGGTATTTCTATTTTCTTTCTTTTTTTTTTTTTTAAAAAAAAAGTCATTTTTATCATTTCACTTATTTTTTTTTAAAAAAAAGATGTGAAAATGTTGGAGCCCCTCTTTAAGGGCTATTTTTGAAAATTTGGGATATCAAAATTTTTAAAGAGATTGATTATTAATTGAATCATAAACTATGTTAAGGGAGGAGAGAGAGAGAGCACTTTAAACAAGAATTTCATTTAATTAATAAAGGAGAGATTATTTGATCTTGAAAAATACACAAAGGTAACTTTAAAATAAAGGTTACTTGTCATATCCCACACCCCGAACATGACCTTTCTTAAACCTCCATTTTAATACTAAATAAGATTTCATATACCCTGTAAAAAAATTCTTTCACAAGGTTAAAGTTTAGACCAAAACCTAAACATTATGAAAATAACGCATGCTTAATTCGAACAGCTTATCCACAATTGACAATAAATTTCTACACAAAACTTTTAAAGTATCACCATTGAAAATTAGACTCGCGAGGTTTCAAAATGACAAGTGATAAATCTCATGGTTCAATCAAATGATCTCAAACTACTAGTCCAAAGTTGGGTCTCAAAAATGTCCTTGATAGGTAAAGTCCATACTGTCAACTTGAATAAAACTAAGCCATAACTTTATTTTGAAAGATCATAAATAATACACACTCAAAACAAGATAACATCGTGATTCTCTACATAGAGCCATTGCAAATGACAAATTTTGTTTGTTTTCACTTTTTCCCCTATTGATTAGAGGCTTTCACAAAGGCACAACCACACATTTGTTACTACTTACAATTCAAATCTAAAGCCTTTAATATAAAAGTCTCAATTTTTTTAATCATTGGAATGTCCACTACAAAAATTTGTTTTCATATTTCCATTTTGCTTCCAATTATTCAAAATCCAACCTTATCTTTCTATTATTATTATTATTATTATTATTATTATTATTATAAAGGCAATATATTTATTTTAGAAATAAAAAATTAACATGATTAAAATACATATAACCCATTAATAAAACTTAATAAACTTTCTCCCCCACCCCCCCCCCCCCAAAAAAAAAAACAACATGATTCTCATTTATTCTATAAAAAAATTTATCAAATTAAATTACCAGTGAATTATTGGTGGAAAGAGTAAAGTCTTATTTGAAGAAAATCCTTTTAAAGATCAAATTCCAATTGTTAATATAAAATGCTGTAATTAGTAGATTTCAAATTTTACATTAAGGGATCATTCCTTTCAAATCGTTCTCTTCAAATACGATATCTTGATTTTTTCATGTTAATTTATAGTTATCTTGTTATATATTCTAGCCGATGGAGATGTAGTACTCTACATGAATCATTACAACATTGGATCCAACAAGTTCAATAAAAATTTTGGAACATAATACAAGTTTTAAGACGGTGCTTTCTTTTAAGGATGATTTCAAATTGAATGGACTCATCATAGAAGTTCTTACTTACCAAAATATGTGAAGACGAGAAATTATTAAACCTAATCTAATATAATTTTATTACATATTTTTAAAATTAAATTAGGCAAATTTTTTAACACTAAGGAGAGAGAGGATGTATCATCTATCTTGTGGTGGAGAGTGCCTGCAAACTCTGGCATCTTCATAAACCAGCCCTGGTTTGCAGAAGTAGCCTCTGGTAGGGCTGCAGTGCCTGTCCTCCGAACACACACACTCCCCCTCCAAGGCACACCCATCCCCTCTCTCCGCTTCCTTCCCAAACACCAGCTCATCAGACCAAACACTGGAAAACACATTCGCAGGATCCAACCCCTTCTTCGCCGCAATGAACTTACCCAAGCCGCCATACTTCCGCTGCACCCCAATGAACGCCACCTTCCTGTTCTTCCCCCAGTGCGGCCGCGCCCCATGCTTGAAGAACGCCATCTGCTCCACCTCTTCCCACACATCCTCGCTCATTCTCGGATCTGAACCATTCTCTGCGCGGTAATAGTTGAAATCCACGACCACTGAGTCCTCGGATTGACCCAGATAAGCCCCTGATGCCTTAATGAACCGAATCAGAAATCCATTGTACACATCCACGCCGCAGAAGTTTTCTGGGTTTTGGTCTCTGAGCTTCTTCACGTCGGCGATGAAATCTCTGAACTTTGTGGAGGGAAATATTGCTGTGGTTTCGTAGAAGAAGAGCCCTTTTATTCTGGGATCCCAGGCGCAGCTGGTGTCAATGCGCGCCGCAGGTGAGTATAAGCATGAACCAGATGTCTGCATTTTTCCCTGGCGACCCACTACTGGGTAACCAGTGAAGATTAGGCTGTTCTTCAATCCGTTTGCTACCAATTTCTTGTATCCCACTACTGTTGCTGCCATTATGCACTTTCCCTTCGCGTTTCTTGTGTTCTCCATAGCTTTCTCTGTTTCAAAACCAAGTTCTAGTTCAACATTTGAGAGAGAGAGAGAGAGAGAGAGAGAGAGAGAGAGAGAGAGAGAGAGAGAGAGAGAGAGTACCAGATGCTCTGACGGCTACAGAGGCAAGAATGGGATTGGATTGGAATCCTATGAAGTCATTAACTCCATCCCCTCGGGTGGTTGAGGAAACTCTGTCATCATATCTGTACACTGCTGTGTGTCTTGATGGGTACCATGTGATGTCTGCGAATTCATGTTTGTGGGCATGGCCCATGAACTCCTCCTCAATGTGGGCATCATCTGTGAAGTTATTGGTTATGCTTCTTTTGAATCCTGGCTCCAGTGAGAGTTTCACCTATTATTGTCATTTGAAATGGAAATCAAGGTCTCGTCTGGTAAGAATTGGACATGGTGAAATTGGTGAGGCTGCTGATTATGTTATGCTTGGAAACCTGCTAGGGGTGTCTTTCTATTCTTAAATGCAGGATTAACTGTACCACAGGTGTCTTAAAATGTAGGGTCAATCCCCTGCAAGTCTTTCTCCGATTCAAAGCTAGGAAGAGGTATCATTTACGATAAACCTAAAGTATGTTCAGTTTGGGCTCTAGGATCTCTTTTCTCAGTAATATTTTCTGTGTGAAAGTCATGTCGTAAAAATATGGAAGTAAATCTCCCAACCATTACCTATTGATATCTTCCAAGACTAGATGGATGTGGTTGCTAGTTCTACAATTTTAAGCAAAGAAAGGTTAGGTAGAACTGACCTTAGAGATGGCACCCAACAACCCCAATGACACTTTTGCTGCATTAAGGAGTGGATCCTGAGCTTCTAACCTTATAATCTTAGCATATCCTTCAGATTCTCTTGCAGGAACCACAAGGCTGAGGCCAATGACATGATCATGAACAGCTCCTCCCTTTCCCCACCAAGAGCTCCCATGTGATCCAGTGCTTATGAGTCCCCCAACACTCACTCCCTCCCAATAAGGGGAAGCCACCAAACTCAGCCCTGCTTCTTCCACCTTATCGATCAGCTCCCTCAGCCCCACTCCAGCATCAGCCGTGACCGCAAGATTGGCCGCATCAACCTCAATGTTAGAATTATACTTCTCAGTACTTATAAGAATCGAATTCCCAGAAGGGCAGGCCAGTTTTGGAATGGTGTGTGAAAATCTGGTCACGACTTTCACGTTGATCTTTTTTTGGACTGCATACGCCACAGCCTCTCGGAGCTCTTCTTCGGTTGCTGGGTACGTGACACTGGGTACGTGACAGTCATTTCGGTCTCCCCACACACCATAGGCGTTGTAAAGGGTGCAGCCTGTTCCATCACATTGAACCGGGTTCGGTGGGGGCATGGCATGGCTGGGGGATAAGCTTGAACCCCGGATGAGTAGGAGAATACTGCAAAGGAGCCGTCCAACGTTTTCCATGAAGCTAGCCTCGAAGGGTAATGAAGATTTTGGGTAGGTGGGGGATCTTATATTGTTGGCTGATGTAATATAAAGGCAATGCTTTGAAGGGAAATGACAGTCCGGGAGAATTCCTTGGCCTGGAAACAAGAGGAAGGCGTGCACATGGCTATTGGCTGCGTACACTACGGAATTTTGGATTAAAGGTGATGTTTGATGGCAGGAAAGAACCCTGCGGTGGCCCATCTTGGTTAGCCTTTATGTGGGCTGTTGCTGTGTTGTTAAGCCTTTATGTTGTTGTCGAAATGCCATTGTGTAAGAAAAGTTATACAAACTCCATTTTAGGCATCATCCGGTGCAGGAGTTTTGGGGCAAAGACCATGTGGAAATTAAAACGTATTCTAGAATTTAAAACTAACATTTGTTTGACTAGTATTTACAAAACCAAAACAAATTAAAAGGCTAATTCAACCTACGTTTGCTTTCGTCATTGAAACAAATAACAATGTATTAACTAGAAAAAGTGATTTCTAGATATCGATCGCAAAAATATAACATTTTAATTAATTTTTTAATCACATTGAACGTTATGATTTTTTTTTTTTAAATAATAATAAGTTATCGTACCTAGAAATTGTTAATAAAAATAGAAAATTAAACATGTATGCAAATGAATTGTTATCACCTATTTTTTCTCTGTACTCAAACTAAAGTAAAATAAATAAATGACATAGTAGGGCCTTGGAATAGAATAATAATATAATAATATTAAATATAATAAAAATTATATAAGGATATAAATAATGATTTTTTAAAAAGTTGTATTATTCAATCAGCATAAAATAAGATAGAAAGAGATATTTTTCAATTGTTAAATTTGAAAATAGTTATTATGATCTATTTTACGACTTGAATTCATAAATTTATATTATTTATTTTAATAATATATAACAATATTTTTTTTTGTGAATTATCAAAGTTTTACATTATGATTATCATATTTTTTTTAAAAATTATTTTGTGGATCAAACTTAACTTTTCAAAGAACCTTTTGACAGCCATCTCTCTCCCTCCCTCCTTCTCTCACTCATGATAACTATGCATTCTGCATTTGAAATTTTGAAATGGAAAGGGCCTTGACAGACAGAGAAGGTGAACAGTATATAAAATTAGAGGTGACTGACAAGGGTGAACCAATCTGTGTTTAAGGTCACATGGTTCATCAGTAAAATTTGAGCTCTTTGCCACCTGACTCTATGACCTCCTTAATATACCACACAGCCCTCACATTACAGAATGCTTCTCCTCATGGATCTACCTAGCCAACAAAAACATGAAACACAAGAGACAGATGATCGAGTTTCTGTTCTATCAATCATGTGAAACCTAATGCTTATGAGTTATGAGCCCCTAACAAATGACATTAGCCATGCATTGCTTCACCACCAATTTTAATTCAGTGGAAAATATTAGGTATGTTTGGTATATTAATCAAAATGATTGTGCCAACATCTCGAGTTATACCTAATATTTTCTCCATCTACAAAGTCCTAGCTTATATCGTTTCTCAACCCCTCACCCTGTCCAGGCGTGAATGCAAATGAAAAACATCTCCTGGATAAGCTTCACAACCGGGTGGTCTTCATAATAGAAGAGACATTTGGCGATAAGCTTGCACATGTTTGGAGAAATCATCATGAATGATTGAAGTGTGTCGTTCGCGGGACATAAAATATTCAGCCTACAAAGTCGTAGCTTATATCGTTTCTCAACCCCTCATCCTGCCCATCGAAAGTCAATAATTCATTTTATTTAATTTTAATATTTTTATTTTATTAAGATTAATATTAATCAAAAAACATTTTCAAGTACTAAAATTTTAAGGGGGGACAAAAAACTTATTTAACCTTGACAATGCTATATAAATTGTACGAAATTTTGTAGCCTTCTCGATTACTATCACGAGAGTATTTTGGGCACCCACAAAATCATAATAGAGTCAACATCTAACCGACTTTGATTTTGTGTGTGCACGGATACTCCTAGGATGACACGCCAGTTAAAAAAGCTAGCTTTTCCCTATATAATATAATCTGACTTGGTAAATGGTAGAACACCTGCCCCAGACCTTAAAAAGAGGTTCCCATGGTCGGAGAGAATGCTAATGTGCGAAAAATATTAGGTCCTCTTAGATGATGTCCTTGCCTATTCTCTTCACTAAGATAGGATTTGGGAGCGTGGACTTGGGGTAGAGTTTAGATTGTATGAATTTAGAATAAACTTAGTATTATTGTAGGTTATATTTTGCCCTAATCAACACAAATTCAAATCTAATGTATCAATTCCATGCTCCCAAACACATGGTAATTGAATTCATTCTCTTCATTTGACTATTAATCAATAACTAGTCAACTTTAAAAAGTGGCTCTATAACATTAATAAAATTACCTATTTATCCTTTTATTCAATTAAGTAAGCATATATTTGATTTATATAATAAATTAAGGTCCAAGCACAATAATGAATTCAACTGAATATTTTAAAAATATTACTTATAAAATAACATGTCCTTATATATATATATATATATATATATATTGGACCAAGTGGCAACCTAAGGGGGGTGAATCGAGTTTAATGAAAATTAATAAGTTTGATTATACAATTTAAAGCAATTTGAACACACCCAGCAAACACACAAATATAAAAGCAATGAAATCAAAAGAGTGAGGGGAAAAGAGATACAAACCCTTTTTATAGTGGTTGGAAGACTACTTTTTCGAGGCAAACCAACTTGAGGTTGTTTTCTATGAACACAAGGAAACCAAAACAACAAAATACAAGAATGTGTATAAAACAATTTCCTTACAATGAAAGATTCGCAAATTGAAGCTCACAAAAGAAGCTCTCAAGGAATGTGCAAGATTATGACCCATGAGTTTTCTAGAATTTTTCTCAAAGATGAGCAATTTAGAGGCACGAGAGATTAAGAGAGAATAGAATGTTTGGGCACTAAGAAATTCTGTACAAGTAAGCTCTCTAACGTTCCTTAGACTTAGGAGGATTATATAAAGATTAGAGAAAAAACTAATTATTTTTTGCTCGTTATGCAATGTCTCAAGTCAAGATAGTTGATCGCTTATTAGCCGTTAGAGAGAAAAATAAGACCATTAAGGTCAAAACTGGGCAAACTAGTCGAATGCTTTGCCCTCAAGCTTTTGCCTAGATCGGTCAACTGCCCCTATGAGTTGGGTGACCGCCCCTGGCTCCAAAGCCTGGTTTAGTTTACTTTTTTGTCATTTCTCCAATTTTAGTTCATTTGTGATATGATTTGTATATTCTCATAGTTTGACGAGTTAAAATAAATTACAATTGAAAGAACAAATATGCAAAAAATAAAAAAATAAAAGAGGAATTTAACTCTTCAAATCTTCTCTCAATTACTCAACTTCAATAATTTAATTCTCTTGGAAACAACAAAAATGACCCAAAATCTCATAAAGTTAGTGAACAAACGCAAAGCATATTAGTTTTTATTACAGGATAGTAAGCTATGGACACATGAAAATTGACTCTTTTTAAAAATAAAAATATGAAAAAATCTAGTTTTTATGTATACTTTTTAAGGAAAATGAGAAAGAAAATTAAATATACAGTAATAATGAAGAATGTTTTGATTTTTTTTTCATTATTAACATTTAAATGTTTTTAATTTTTAAAATGATATTAGGAAATAAATTCATTCTTCATGCATGGTGTTTGATATGGAAATAAAATATAATGGGAAATGTAGACACCCGATTTTAACCGGGCTCCTTCTTAGTGGGGCCTTTATTATTTGTTCCCTAATATTATAAAAATCCTGTGGGGACCCTTTGTAACAACCTTGTAATTTTATCTAAAAAAAAGAGTCAATTTTATATTTTCATTTTTATTTTCTAGTTTCAAGAAATTTAAAGGTCCTTTGGAAAACATTTTTATTTCATTTTTAACTCAGATCTCTATTGATAGCATTTTTTTTTTCTAAATATAATTAGTTCCTTTTTCATTCCTTTAATTGAGTCCTCTTTTTTTACATGTTGTGTAGCTAGAGCCAGGAGACGCAAGCTGGAGACGCGTCCACAGCTGTAATCCGCGGCTATTAATTGAAGATGACTGTAATTCCTCAATTTTATTTATTGTAATTTATTTCAGCGATTTATAAATAGAAAAGAGCTATTGAGAGGTGCATATACAGAGAGGAAGGAGAGAGTGTAGAGGAGTGAGGAAGAGAGCTGAGAGATTGTATTCTTTTCCGGTTGTATAGTGGATTGTGGTGTGCTCCGTGGACGTAGGTCGATCTAGACCGAACCATGTAAATTTTTGGTGTCTCTCAATTTTCTTGTGTTTGTTTATTGCTCACAGGGTCCTAACAAGTGGTATTAGAGACTGGTTTGGAGCAGAATCGCCAGATTAGAGAAATTCACTGAAAACAAAGTCCTATCAAGTGTCTCGAAGTTGAATTTTGAGGCCGCCATCACGTTCATCTCGTTGAGACGAAGCCAACAAAGCAAACTAGAGCTCGAAAAGAGCTCAGACGGCACCATATGCGCCACGCCAAAGACGTCCATATTTCCACGCCCCTTCACACGCTCCACGCATCTTCCTCACTTGGTCGCCTCGATGTTACCTAGTAACCCGTTTTAGATCCTTATCCGATTGATCCAGACCCAACCAGCCGTACATGTCAGCCCGCGTCTTTTCAGCGCCACGTCAACCGCCACGTCACCCAGCCATATCATCTGCCACATCAGTAGTGGGACCTACAAAATCGACCAGTAGGTGGGCCCATAATGCCATGTCAGCGCCACGCCGGCATTGGATCCCACACCTTGCCACATCAGCAGACAGCATCAAGTAACGATAGGTATATTTCATTAAGTTTGAGAATATTCTGTTATAGTTGACCAGATTTGACTAGGATTGATTAGATCTTTGACTGGGCTTTTTGGAGTCATTTTAGGTCAGTTTTTCAAATGATTTGAACCATTTCTAAGGTTTTTGACTGTTTCGAATCCAACCGTGCTATCCATTTGAACTAATTCCATCTCTAGATTAGCAAATCGAGATGTCAAACAAAAAGAGCTCAAAGATTGAGATGTTTAACGGCAACAATTTCAGTTTCTA